>NC_090834.1:30825400-31139358 GCF_028021215.1 Eschrichtius robustus | reverse complement strand
TTTACAATTATTTTCTTTTGTTCTTTGAAGATATTTATAATAGTTGACTGAAAGCCAGAAACTTTTTATATTGATTGCTTTTTTCTCCCTATAGGCCAGTTTCCTTTTTCCCTGTATGTTTCATAATTTTAGGTAAAGACTGGACATTTTAGGTAAATTATTGTAGCAACTCAGGATTCTGATCTCCCTCATTTGTTGTTTTAGTTTGATTGTTTGTTAGTGACTTGCCTGGACTAGTTCTGTAGAAAATGTTTTCCCTACAGTATACAAACACTAAAATCTCTGACTACTTTTAAAAATTCTTTATTATTATTTTTTTTTAAAATACAGTTTCCTAAGTAGAGCTCAGTGGTCACTTAGTGATTGGGAAAAACTTTTACTTTAAACATTATAAGCCAGTGATGTTTCCACTATTTGCTGAGGGAATCTGTGTATGCATTGTGGAACACATTCAAAGTTTAGGCAGTTCAGTAGTTAGCTTTGACTTTTCCTTTCTCCTTGTAAAGTGTCTCATGGTCTGCTAGGTATGATTAACTGTGATCATCTCCCTTATTTCCTGGACATGTATTCAGCCCTGTACATAAACATAACCCTGCACATACACACAGCCTTCTAGATTACTAGGAATGCATTGAAGCTTTTCCCTAGATCTCCCTTTTAAGTTTTTTGCTGATCCCTTTCTTGCTCCAACTAACATCACATTATTAGTCAGCTGAGATGATGCTTTTTCCCCCATTATTTGCAACCGATTGTTATTGTTTTTGACAATGCCCCTGGGAGTGGGTGTTCTCCATGGAGACTCAGACAAAATGAACCCTGACAGAATTTTGCAGTTACAAGTTAAAGCACCACACATCCTGCTGTCATTACCAAGATTGAGTCATTTTTCTTGCATATATTTTTAATTTGTTGTATGCCTTTAGTTAATTATTTTTGGTAATCTGATAACTTGGGGATTTTAATTGTTGCTTTTGGGGGGAGAGGATTTGCCATGGTCCTCATTCCACCATTCCAGAAGACTTAATATACTTGCATGAAGTTTAAAGCATAAGCAATAGGTTTCCAGATAAATATTAAGAGAAAAATCATCCTAGATAGTGGAAACATGAAATAGGTACATGAAATTAAACAGTAGGTTTAGGTAACAACAAACCATTTATTGAAAGCAGAGAATAATGAAAAATAAAGCTCACCAAGTATACAAGATGTTGCATATCATGTTAAGGAAGTAAGATATAATTCTGTAAGTATTAGAATGTGAATAAAGAATTTGAGCAAGTGAATAAAGTTTGTTTAGAAAAGTCACTTTGATATAGAATTCAGATGTATTGGAAAGTGATAAAATTAAAGAAAGGGAGAAGAGTACAGAGTCTGTTTTAAAATTCTGACTGAGAAATGATGTTTTGAACTAGGACTGGGACAGTGTGGAGGTGGTTAAACATGAGAAATGTTTAATGTTTCAAGGATAGTATGGAAGGAACTAATTATCTAACAGTGGAAGTTGAAATCTAGCAATAAAACAAATTTAGGATTCCAAGATGCAGTTCAGTTCAGAGAAACTGATTAGATGGTACTATTATTTTCTTGTACAATCTTAGTAAACATTTTAGGAAAAAGAAAATGCACATGGTAACATAATGATTGGTACAAGGTTTTCTATAAATACGTGTTTTCACTGAGCACACATTCATTTTGCTCATGAACATTCAACCTCTTCTGAATTACTTTATAATTAATGAACCTGTTGTTAAAATTATCAAAGGTGAAATATAATAAGGTTAAACATGAATATAAAAATCATATCAGTCAGTAATTAATTTGTTCATTCAGTCTGTCAACAAGTATTTGAATGTAGAGAAAATATAAATAAACTGATAAATGAACGTATCTGTATTATGCTCTTGAATATATAATTTTAATATAAAAGAGATGCAGATATATCTCAGAAGTCATTAAAATTTATTTAAAAATATTCTGTTGTCTGAAAATAAGAAGAGAAAAATTTAGGGAGATAAATTCGTAAGAACTCAGGAAAAAAATCTAATTCTTTTTTTCAGTGTAAGGAATATGCTCTATCCTAGCATTTACAGCTTCAATAAGTAATAAATCTTTAATAATATAATTGAATAGAACTGGATGTCTTAAACACCAAATTTGAGAAATTTGCTCTCAGAAAAGCTAATAAATAAGTAACCATGCCTGAAAATTGGCAAATTCTGTCAAGATTGCAGGAAGCTCATTTCCTATCAGCCTAAATATAATTAAATTATGAAAAATCATTAAATATCTTGTTGTGGAGAATAAAAACTAGATTATGCAAAATCCTAAAGTGTTTGTGTCTCTATTTTTGCTTTGTAAATAGGTTCATCTGTACCATTTTTCTAGATTCCACATATATGCATTAATATATTTGTTTTTCTCTTTCTGACTTACTTCACTCTGTATGACAGACTCTAGGTCCATCTGCAGAGAACAAATGTATGGATACCAAGGGGAGAAAGGGGGTGGGATGAATTAGGAGATTGAGATTGACATATATACAGTACTATGTATAAAATAGATAACTAATGAGAACCTACTGTATAGCACAGGGAACTCCACTCAGTGCTCTGTGGTGACCTAAATGGGAAGGAAATCCTAAAAAGAGGGGATATATGTATACATATAGCTGATTCACTTCACTGTACAGCAGAAACTAGCACAACATTTTAAAGCAACTGTACCCCAATAAAAAAATCCTAAAGCACTTATTTTATAGGAATATCCACACACTGACAGTGACAAAGTCTGTATGATGTGTTTTCATGTTTTTCATGTGTATGAAAATTCCCTGCTAGTGACCCAAGCTTTATTTTCAGTTATTAAACATTAGCAATTTTTGATAACAAAAAATAGAAATTTTAATTTAACATATGTAAGACAGCTTATCAATAAAAATAATTTAAAAATACAGTGTTTTCAACTAAATTCTATATGGGCCAATTCTTTCAACTGAAAAGTGAGAGTGCAAGTTTCCCCTTTTCTCAATTAATAATGCCAATTCCGGTCTTCATTGATACCATGCTTCTGCTTTCCTAAAGATTTAGTTGATATCAGCAGTTAATGCTTGGTTTGTTCTTTAAGACTGTGATGAAACTCAAAGCAAATGAATAGTTTCAAAAGCTGCATGCTAATTATGTTAATAAATGAGTTGAAATGATTGATACTATTAAAAGCTATGAATATGTTTTTAATAATCAAAATATACATTTAAGTTACAATTGAGTTTCCATGTAATGGGGGGAGATATTGAATGGTTTGCATTACCTTTACTGTATATACAATACACTGCTTTGAATCTTTATCCATTTTTCCCTCCTAGTTCCAAAAAATACTGGCAATTATTCCATAATAAAATGGCTATTTAAGCAGTCCTGTTTTCTTAAAGTACAAAGTAGCAATGGGCTTATATCCATGCAGCAAGATACCTGCAAAAACAAATGCATCCATATTATGTCATTGTCAGACACTTCAAGAAAACATTCAAGTAATGTAAAACTTGAAGCAGAATGTTGTAAACATAGAATAAATATAGTCTATTTTCTTTGGTTGATTTACCAACATTATTTTATTTCACAGAAAAAACCCCCATAATTTCAAAGAAGCATTTAACATTTAATAATAGATCCACAAATATAGCATAATGAAATATATACTAGTGTAAACTATTTAGCACATAAAGGCAAACTGGTCAAACTTCATTGCAGTTTTGTAAATCATGTTATAAAGGAGAAAGGGAAATTATCCAAATATCAGTCTCATTTCCTGGGTCTTGTTTTGCTTACAGATCACAATTAAGGCCCATGTATGAACTCTCAAATTCTAATCTAAGTTTTGCCACTGACTTGCTATGTTTCTGAAAGTATCTCTTTACAGTTTGGTTCTGTACCAAAAAAAAAAAAAAAAATTAAATATACTCACATTTCCCACTTTTTCCTGATATCCTGTCTACTGAAAAGCCCAGCTTCATTGCTCTGTTATTTCAACTTTTATTGAAAACTGCAAATCTCAAAGTCCAGAAGGAAACGTGCCTTCCAATAACATATGTTTATCTCTCACTTCTCCACCAACTTTTTAAAAAAGAGATATATACCTCAGGATGATATCTGGTATAAGAATGCTGAATTACTACAACTTAACGCTATGCATCAGCTCAACGTTGTTTGAAGCCCAGCTACTAATTAATGGTTGTTCTAGTTTGCTTAGGCAAATTATATCTCCCCTTTGTACTTAAAAATATAATTTTAATGAGAAATAACCATATTGCTTAATGGTTCCCTTTTTCATTTTAATATTTAAAGAAATAAGTCATTTTGAAGTATATCAAGTTAGCCTGGATTTATTTTTAAATAAATAATTTTGTGTTCAGAAGTTGTACTTTACTTGAAAGACTACAGACAAATAATTACAAATCAAAAAGAAAAATCGCTGAATGAATACTTATACCACAAATTCACTGCAATCCTAAGAATAGTTTATTGTATATGTGGTCATGGGGACATGGTGGAGAATTTCTTCACAGAGACAAATGAACAGCTACTAAATATTCAGATAAACACATTTGTCCGAGTGGTTCTTACTGTTGAATAAATTAAGTTAAAAAACTTCTCTAAATCTGACCTTGTTTGAACCATCCATCTATTCACTTCTCATTGATTTGAAAAATCATATAGAAGAATGCCTACCTTAAATGATTTCTTAAAAGTATTTTTTTGAAGATACCTTATGACAAGAAAAATAAGAAAAAAAGAAGAGTGAAAAAGTATACTAAGTATACTAAGAAGAGTCATAACTATGTTCCTTTGTTCTAAGCAGGAGGTCCCAGAGGGGTACAGGGCCAGCACAGATTCAGAAGACATTTAGGTACCTAATTCTCAGGGAAGGTGTACCACTTAATAGTATACTTCTTGGTGAGCCTGATGATTTATTTCATTTGTACAACAACTATTTATTTTATACTTACTATGTGCTAAGCATTATTGTATATAATAGTGATGCAGTCCTAATTTCAGAATTTCTGGCATCAAGTAATACTGATGAGAGTTCTCATCAAATGTTTGGTATCTCTAAAAAAACATAAATGTGTTCTTTATCCTTGGTATTCAGATAGTGTACTACAGTACATTTAAATGACATGTGTATGTGTGTGTTTGTGTGTGTCTATGTGTGTATGTGTGTTTAGTCCTCCCACTGGCTCTTCAGTGAACACTTTCAATATCTGGGAATTTCTCTTTTATGAATTAATTGATTATTTTCTCTTCTCCATTTTTTTTTGTTTTTTTATTACTGGAATTTCTATTACCTGTACGATACCCCTCCTGTATTGACCCTCCATATCAGATCTCAGAAAACTTTTTCTGTTAAGGGCTAGAGAGTAAAAAATGTGAGCTTTGGGAAAGGGTCACAAAGTTTCTGCCCTTTCTCTCCCATCTCCTCCTCCTCCTCATCACCATCATCCTTCTCCACCTCCTCTTCCTTCCCTTCCTCATTTTTCTTCTTTCTTCTTTTTTCCAACCCTTTAAAAATATTTTTAAATTATTATTTCAAAGAATATACAAAAATAGAGCAGGTGCTATGATTTGCTGACTTTTGATGTATTATTTTTCCTTATATTTTCGCAATACTTTACTTTGCTGATATATTTTAATTACTCTTCTTTCAGCAGATTTTATATCTACTTAGGACAAATGTGGGAAGTCATTTAATTTCTTTGTCTCAGTTGTCTCATCTGCAACCAGGTATAATAATATTTGTTGAAGGTGTCAACTGAAAAAAATGCACAACCTAAAATTGACAGTTATGTTTTATTCCAAGCTCGGGAGACAGCACCTCAAATAACACTGAAAGAATGCTCTGAGGAGGAAAGGCAGGGAGTCAGCATATATAGGAGTTTTTGCAACAAAGGACAGGTAGTTGGAATATCAAAATATTATTGTTAAAGAAAACCAGATATCTCAAGTTAAGGAATTTTGTGTGTTTCTATATGGGAAGATGCAAGAATCTGAGTTCACTGAAATCATTTCTTTGATATGAACCTCAGGTATCCTGTTTTCTCATCCTGAGTTTCCTCAGGTTGCACCATAGGGGGTGGCTGCAGTCTGGTGACTGCTAGATGGTGGGCATTCTTTGTTTCCTTCCTGAGTTCCCTCAGGGCTTGCCATTGGAGCATGTGGTGGCTTGATGGCTGCAACATCCTTTGTTTACCAATATGGCAGGCAGCATTCTTAGTTCACAAAGGGCTACATAAGATGATATATGTAATCCTTTTAGCACAGTGTGTGGCACAAAAATTAGACACTCAGTGAATGTTATCAATTACTTTCATGGATGTAATGTATCCTCTAAAGCTCTCCATGGACAATAATTTTTAAAGTTCTTTCTCTTCCTTAAATTGTGTCTTCTACTATAAATAATTGTGGTGCTTTAAAACAATTAAAGTATAATTGATTTACAATATTATATTAGTTTCTAGTATAAAACATAGTTATTCAATATTTTATAGATTATACTCCATTTAAAGTTATTAAAAAACAATTGCTATATTTTCCTGTGCTATACAACATATCTCTGCTTTTTATCTATTTTGTACATAGTAGTTAGTATTTCTTAAATCCATACCATTATCTTGCCCCTCTCCTTTTCTCTCTCTGCACTGGTAGCCAGGAGTTTGTTTCCTATATCTTTAAATCTGTTTCTGTTTTGTTATATACATTTGTTTGTTTTATCTTTTAGTTTCCATATATAAGTGTTAACATATGATCCAGCATTTACACACTTGGGTATATATCCAAAGAAAAGGAAACACTAATTCAAAAAGATACATGAACCACAATGTTGGTAGCAGCATTATTTACAATAGCCAAGATATGGAAGGAACCTAAGTGTCCTTCAACAGATAAATGGATAAAGAAGATGGATAGATAGATAAAATGGAACATTACTCAGCCATAAAAAACGAATGAAATTCTGCCATTTGCAAAAATGTGTATGAACCTAGAGAGTATTATACTTAGTGAAATAATTCAAACAGAGAAAGACAAATACCCTATGTTATCACTTAGATGTGCAAACATTGTGTGTTTTAATATTAGAATTTCTTATTGTGCTGCTAAATTACCTCAAACATCTGGTAAGCTTGGCACTCCAAGCTTATTTATTTTTATAGTTTGTAAGTATTTATTTTTGTATGAGATCACTCACTGAGCTAACCTGTATTTTTCTTTCCCTTGTAGGCCCCTCTTGTGAAGGAGGTAGCTAACTACCATTTCTGTGCATCTAACCCAGGCATGCAGTGGGTGGATTTATTTTGTACATGTTAATAAAGAGTATGCCAAATTTTTGTATGGGCCAAATCTGGGAAAATAGTCTCCACATTAGGGGCCCAAGATCATCCCGCGGAGACTGTTAAATTTCTTGGACAATATCCACTTGGTTTCATCCCAAAGGCAATTAAATTGCATCATGGAGATATGAGTGGAAAATAGGGAGGTTTACTCATGCTGTTCTTCAACACTCTTTCAAACAAATCTTCCCAACTCTTGAGTCTCTACTCAGAGCCCAGACCCCGATATTCTACATTTTTCCTCTTTATTTATTTATTTATTTATTTATTTATTTATCATCTTTATTGGAGTATAATTGCTTTACAATGGTGTGTTAGTTTCTGCTTTATAACAAAGTGAATCAGCTATACATATACATATACCTGCGTCTCTTCCCTCTTGCATCTCCCTCCCACCCTTGCTATCCCACCCCTCTAGTTGGTCAAAAACACTAAGCTGATCTCCCTGTGCTATGCACTGCTTCCCACTAGCTAGCTATTTTGCATTTGGTAGTATATATAAGTGCATGCCACTCTCTCACTTAGCCCCGGCTAACACTTACCCCTCCCTGTGTCCTCACATCCATTCTCTACGTCTATGTCTTTATTCATGTCCTGCACCTATGTTCTTCAGAACCTTTTTTTTTTTTTTTTTTTGGATTCCATATATATAGGTTAGCATACAGTATTTGTTTTTCTCTTTCTGACTTACTTCACTCTGTAGTGAAGTCTCTAGGTCCATCCGCCTCACTACAAAAAACTCAATTATGTTTCTTTTTATGGCTGACTAATATTCTATTGTATATATGTGCCACATCTTCTTTATCCATTCATCTGTTGATGGACACTTAGGTTGCTTCCAAGTCCTGGCTATTGTAAATAGAGCTGCAGTGAACGTTTTGGTACATGACAATTTTGAATTATGGTTTTCTCAGGGTGTATGCCCAGTAGTGGGATTGCTGGGTCATATGGTAGTTCTATTTTTAGTGTTTTAAGCAAACTCCATACTGTTCTCCATAGTGGCTGTATCAATTTACATTCCCACAAACAGTGCAAGAGGGTTCCCTTTTCTCCACACCATTTCCAGCATTTATTGTTTGTAGATTTTTTTGATAATGGCCATTCTGGTCAGTGTGAGGTGATACCTCATTGGAGTTTTGAATTACATTTCTCTAATGATTAATGATGCTGAGCATGCTTTCATGTGTTTGTTGGCAATCTGTATATCTTCTTTGGAGGAATGTCCATTTAGGTTTTCTGTCCATTTTTGGATTGGGTTGTTTGCTTTTTTGATATTGAGCTGCTTGTAAATTTTGGAGATTAATCCTTTGTCAGCTGCTTCACTAGCAAATATTTTCTCCTATTCTGAGGGTTCTCTTTTTGTCTTGTTTAGGGTTTCCTTTGCTGGGCAAAAGCTTTTAAGTTTCATTAGGTCCCATTTGTTTATTTTAGTTTTTATTTTCATTTCTCTAGGAGGTGGGTCACAAAGGATCTTTCTGTGATTTATGTCATAGAGTGTTCTGCCTATGTTTTCCTCTAAGAGTTTTGTAGTGTCTGGCCTTACACTTAGGTCTTTAATCCATTTTGACTTTATTTTTGTGTACGGTGTTAGGGAGTGTTTTAATTTCATTCTTTTACATGTAGCTGTCCACTTTCCCAGCAACACTTATTGAAGAGGATGTCTTTTCTCCATTGTATATTGTTGCCTCTTTTATCAAAACTAAGGTGAACATATGTGTGTGGGTTTATCTCTGTGCTTTCTATCTTGTTCCATTGATCAATATTTCTGTTTTTATGCCAGTACCATACTGTCTTTAATACTGTAGCTTTGTAGTATGGTCTGAAGTCAGGGAGCCTGATTCCCTCAGTTCCGTTTTTCTATCTCAAGATTACTTTGGCTATTTGGGCTCTTTTGTGTTTCCATACAAATTGTGAATTTTTTTTGTTCTAGTTCTGTGAAAAATGGCAGTGGTAGTTTGATAGGGGTTGCATTGAATCTGTAGATTGCTTTGGGTAGTAGAGTCATTTTCACAATGTTGATTCTTCCAATCCAAGAACATGGTATATCTCTCCATCTATTTGTATCATCTTTAATTTATTTCATTAGTGTCCTATAATTTTCTGCATACAGGTCTTTTGTCTCCTTAGGTAGGTGTATTCCTAGATATTTTATTCTTTTTGTTGCAATGGTAAACGGGAGTGTTTTCTTAATTTCACTTTCAGATATTTAATCATTAGTGTATAGGAATGCAAGAGATTTCTGTGCATTAATTTTGTATCCTGCTACTTTACCAAATTCATTGATTACTTCTAGTAGTTTTCTGGTAGCATCTTTAGGATTCTCTATGTATAGTATCATGTCATCTGCAAACTGTGACAGTTTTACTTCTTCTTTTCCGATTTGGATTCCTTTTATTTCTTTTTCTTCTCTGATTGCTGTGGCTGAAACTTCCAAAACTATGTTGAATAATAGTGGTGATAGTGGGCAACCATGTCTTGTTCCTGATCTTGGTGGAAATGGTTTCAGTTTTTCACCATTGAGGATGATGTTGTCTGTGGGTTTGTCATATATGGCCTTTATTATGTTGAGGGAAGTTCCCTCTATGCCTATTTTCTTGAGGGTTTTTTATCATAAATGGGTGTTGAATTTTGTTGAAAGCTTTTTCTGCATTTACTGAGATGATCATTTGGTTTTTATTCTTCAGTTTTTTAATATGGTGTATCACATTGATTAATTTGTGTATATTGAAGAATCCTTGCATTCCTGGGATAAACCCCACTTGATCATGGTGTGTGATCCTTTTAATGTGTTGTAGGATTCTGTTTGCTAGTATTTTGTTGAGGATTTTTTCATCTATGTTCATCAGTGACATTGGCCTGCAGTTTTCTTTCTTTGTGACATCTTTGGTTTTGATATCAGGGTGATGGTGGCCTTGTAGAATGAGTTTGGGACTCTTCCTCCCTCAGCTATATTTGGAAGAGTTTGAGAAGGATAGGCATTAGATCTTCTCTAAATGCTTGATAGAATTCCCCTGTGAAGCCATCTGGTCCTGGGCTTTTGTTAATTCGAAGATTTTTAATCACAGTCTCAGTTTCAGGGAAATTTCCTTATATATTGAGGTGCTCCTATGTTGGGGGCATATATATTTACATTTGTTATATCTTCTTCTTGGATTGATCCCTTCATCATTATGTAATGTCCTTCCTTGTCTCTTACAACAGTCTTTATTTTAGAGTCTCTTTTTTTCTGATATGACTCTTGCTACTCCAGCTTCAGTTTGATTTCAATTTGCAGGGAATATCTTTTTCCATCCCCTCATTTTCAGTCTGAATGTGTCCCTAGGTTTGAAGTGGGTCTCTTGTAGGCAGCATATATATGGGTCTTGTTTTTGTATCCATTCAGCAAGCCTGTGTCTTTTGGTTGGAGCATTTATTCCATTCACGTTTAAGGTAATTATCGATATGTATATTCCTATGACCATTTTCTTAATTGTTGTGGGTTTGTTTTTGTAGGTCCTTTTCTTCTCTTGTGTTTCCCACTCAGAGAAGTTCCTTTAGCATTTGTTGTAGAGCTGGTTTGGTGGTGCTGAATTCTCTTAGCTTTTGCTTGTCTGTAAAGTTTTTGATTTCTCCATCGAATCTGATTGAGATCCTTGCCTGGTAGAGTCATCTTGGTTGTAGGTTCTTCCCTTTCATTACTTTAAGTATATCATGCCACTCCCTTCTGGCTTGTAGAGTTTCTGCTGAGAAATCAGCTGTTAACCTTATGGGAGTTCCCTTGTATGTTATTTGTCATTTTTCCCTTGCTGCTTTCAATAATTTTTCTTTGTCTTTAATTTTTGCCAGTTTGATTACTATGTGTCTCGGCGTGTTTCTCCTTGGGTTTATTCTGTATGGGACTCTCTGCGCTTCCTGGACTTGGGTGGCTATTTCCTTTCCCATGTTAGGGAAGTTTTCGACTATAATCTCTTCAAATATTTTCTCTGATCCTTTCTCTCTCTCTTCTCCTTCTGCAACCCCTATTATGCGAATATTGTTGTGTTTAATGTTGTCCCAGAGGTCTCTTAGGCTGTCTTCATTTCTTTTCATTCTTTTTTCTTTAGTCTGTTCCACAACAGTGAATTCCACCTTTTTGTCTTCCAGGTCACTTATCCGTTCTTCTGCCTCAGTTATTCTGCTGTTGATTCCTTCTAGTGTAGTTTTCATTTCAGTTCTTGTATTGTTCATCTCTGTTTGTTTGTTCTTTAATTCTTCTAGGTCTTTTTTAAACATTTCTTGCATCTTCTCGTTCTTTACCTCCATTGTTTTTCCGAGGTCCTGGATCATCTTCACTATCATTATTCTGAATTCTTTTTCTGGAAGGTTGCCTCTCTGCACTTTATTTAGTTGTTTTTCTGGGGTTTTATCTTGTTCCTTCATCTGTTATATAGCCCTCTGACTTTTCATCTTGCCTATCTTTCAGTGAATGTGGTTTTTGTTCCACAGGCTGCAGGATTGTAGTTCTTTTTGCTTCTGCTGTCTGCCCTCTGGTGGATGAGGCTTTCTAAGAGGCTTGATGGGAGGGCCTCCATCATCATCATATTAATCTATAATTTATTTATGTAAATAGATCTAGATTTACCTACTATATTATTTCAGGTAAAGATGAGTACAAAAATGAGAAAAAAATACAGTGATCGGAGAATGCTATTTTAATATAATACCATTTGCTTAAGCCACTCTTTCCAAACTTGATTTCAGTATCTATTCAATACCTATCTTCATTCATACATTTATTAACGAATATCTTTAAACATTTATTTTGTTCCAGCCACCTCCCATATGATGGGTGTACAATGGTGAACAATACAGACTTTCACACAAGTATCTTAAAGTCTAGTTAAATTATAGCAATTAAAACTGTTGTTGAGTGGCTGACTTGCTGTAAATATTATATACATATATAAAACATAATAAAATATCATGTAGTCTTATAAGAAGATTTAAAAATTAGCTTAAAAATTCTTGAGCTGTAAAAAATGAAATACTCCCCCAATTTGTAAAGAGAGAGTATTTCTAGAATCAAAAAAGCAGAAGCATAACACTTTTCTAATTTTTACTTAGGGCTCTATAGATTCAACAATTTCCTATTTAGTTGCACCTTAATTGTATTTCATTTGAAGGGTCTCATCTAGTCATTCAGGTAATTTGTGACAGAGTTTGGTTAAAATTAAAACAGCAAGTAATAATCCAAATGCATGAAAATTCTTGTGAGTATGTACTCCTAATAGCTTCTAAAATTAATTAAAACTAAAACATATTGAAAATTCAAGTATTTTACTTTCAAGTTACCTATCCCATTTTTTTCCTCTTACCTTTTTCCTCTTTTTTCCTTTACATAATAATTAGGTTTTTGCCTTTTATTTTTATTTTTTTAATGAACAGAGGATTCTCAAAATATTTGTAAGAAAATTATAAGTATGATAAAATATGGTTAACTTCAAATGACTGGGTTGGGTCCTATGTGAATTAAGAAAAAAACCAACTACATTTAGCCCAGGATATTCAAATACTTGATTTTTAAATAACCACTCTTTATAACCATCTCTAAGAAAAATATGAATGGGATATCCATCCTACATTGCACTTACCCTTAAGAAAGGAGATTGGTATTGCTTTTCGTTTCAGGATTTTACTGTGCATATGTAGAGTCCTGAACACAGGAGACTCTGAATTTCCCAAACCTTTGACCACCACATCCTCTATTCCCATTAACGTATCTTGACTATGTTCACAATATGCTTTTCCACAGAAAGGGTGAATAAATAGTCCTTGGGTATATTTGGAAGTAGAAATGTAGGGAAGCAAATGTACTAAATTAAATATTGTATGTAAAAATTCTGACACGTATATTGCCTTCAATAACTTTACTTTTTTTCTTATTTTTGTTTTAATCTCAATTGAGGACCCAACCATCATTTATCACATTCATAAATTAGAAAATGTTTTTATATTCCAACTTAATTTTATTTATATTAATATTAAAATGCAATGTTTTAATACATTCGTTGGAAGTTGTCTAAAATAAAACTATTACCCCAACACACACATGAATGCACAATTTTTGTTTAAGATGGTAAAGGTTTTTACATGCACAAATACACAGATACATTTACATACACACACTGCATATGAGTATATTCATTGTATGATTTTTAAAAATTTTTTATTGGAGTATAATTGATTTACAATGTTGTGTTAGTTTCAGGTGTACAGCAAAGAGAATCAGTTATACATATACATGTGTCCACTTTTTTTTTTAGATTCTTTTCCCATATAGGAACTCTACTAAGTAGTCTGAGTAGAGTTCCCTGTACTATACAGCAGGTTCTTATTAGTTATCTATTTTATATATAGTGGTGTGTATATCTCAATCCCAATCTCCCAGTTTATCCCTTCCCCCCTTATCCCCTGGTGACCGTAAGTTTGTTTTCTACATTCATGACTCTACTTCTGTTTTGTAAGTTCATTTGTACCCCCTTTTTTAGATTCCACATATGAATTCTGAGATTAATATTTTGTATCTGATAGCACTTAGGCCAGCAGATATCAAGCCTTTTGAGAAAATTTTCTCTGATATTCTAAAATTTATACATCCAGATCCTGTATATGAAATAGAGCAAGAAGAGAGAGCACACGTAACATGTCCATATTGATCTTACGCATTTAAGTTGATACTTATAAGACTCAAGATATCTAACTTCTTATGTGTGTGTTCAAGTCTTTTATCCATATATTTTTTACTTGTTTTAGACTGTGTTTTTATTTTTGTCTTTTTATTGTTGACTTGTAAAAGATCTTTATATATTCTGGATACAAGGTCTTTGTCAGATAGTAGCAAATATTCTGTCACTTTCACTTGCTTTTTTATTTTTTTAATGATTTCTTTTAAAGAATAGAAGTTTTCAACTTGGGGCAAGTTCTGGGCAAAAATCCACTTGGTTGTGGGCCTTATTCTTTTTATATATTTCAGTATTCAATTTGCAAACATCTGTGCTTATATTTATGAAAGATATATGAAGTTTTATTTTCTTTCAATGTCTGTCAAATTTTTCTCTTCAGGTTTTTGCTGTCCTCATGAAATTAGTTGAGGAATGTTTCCTTCTCTTCTATTTGCTAAAAGTATATGAAATTGGTATTATTTTTTCCTTTAGTGTTTGACAAAATTCACCAGTGAAACTATTTGGAACATGTATTTTATTTGTAGGGACTACATCAATTTAATAAATACATATAAGGCTGTTCAAAATTTTAGCTCTTCTTGTATCACTTTTAGCAAGTTGTATTTGTTAAGACATGTGTCTGTGTAATTTAAGTGGTTGAATTTGTTGCATGTTGGTCATAATATTCTTATATTATTCTATTCATGTTTGAAGCAGTTGTAGTATATCTCTTTTTCATTTCTGAGCTTTATTTTACTCTAAATTCTAAGGTTTACACTAAACACTTAGATTTTCATTCTTTCTTGTTTTCTAATATAATTATTTAAAGCCATAAATTTTCTTCTAAGCATAGATGTGCCTCACAAATTATGAATTTTCATTGTCATTTAATTTTTAATTTTCGTTATGATTTCTTCTTTGACATGAATTATTTAGAAGTGTGTTGTTTAATTTTTAAATATCTTGAACTTTTCTAGATATATTGTTATTAATTTAAATTTTAATTCCAATTCTGTTGCACAACATATTATATAAGATTTCAATCATTTGAAATACATTAAGACTTATTTTATGGCCAAGCATATGGCCTATCTTGGTAAATGTTTTATGTGAAAGTAATGTGTATTCTGTAGTATGGGGTATACTCTTCTGTCAGTAAGATTAAAAGTGTTCATCAGAAGTGTTGATCAGATCTTCTATATCCTTATTGTTTTGTTTTGGTTTTTACTTGTTCTGTCAATTACTGAGAATATGTTCTTAAATCTCCAACAATTATTTTAGATTTTTATATTTTTCACTTTATTTCTGTCCAATTTTCTTCATGTATTTGAAGGTATGTTATTTATAGCATATTCATTTAAGATTGCTATATACTTATATTAAATTGGTCATTTCATTATTGTGTAATATTCTTCCTAACATTTCTTTTTTCCTGATATCTATATAGTCACACCACCTTTCTCATATGGTGTACAAGTTATATTTTTCCATCTTTCATTTGTAATTTGTTTAAAGAAATATTTTTTAGATAGCATATTATTGTGCAGTTTCTTTCATTATAATGACAGCCTATATCTTTTAAGTGGAATTATTTAGCCTTTTACTTTTAATATAACTGTGAGATTTAAATTTTCCATCTTGTTATTTTATTTCTCTTTCTTTTACTGGCCTTATCCTTACAAACTATTTCTCTTTTTCTATATTCTTTGAGGTAAATTAAATATTTTAATTATTCTATTTTATTTCCTCTATCTGCTTTTTAATGGTTATTTTTGTTTTCTATTTTAGATTAATGTATGATTTACATATAATAACATCCCCCAATTATAAGTAAAAAAATTCAACAATTTTTTTTTTTGGTAAAATTTTCAAGTTGTAATCATCATCTAATTTGGTTATAAAAACATTTGCCTCTCGCTAGATAGTCTCCTCATGTCTGATTGCAATTGAGCCATGCCCCCACCCACAACCATAGTAAACCACTGGTCAGCTTTCTGTCTCTATTGATTTCATTTTTCTGGAAATTTCACATAAATAGAATCAACACACTATGACATTTTTTGTGTTTCTGCTGTAGTGTAATGTTTTTGAGATGCATTTATAATGTAATATATATGGACATATCACACTGTGTTTATTTATTCATAAGTTGATAGAAATTTAGATTTTTCCAGTTTTACCTGTTATAAATATTTTTGCTATGAGTATTTGCATACCAGTCTTTGGGTGGACATGTATTTTTATTTTTATTGAATAGACACCAAGGATGGATGGAAGTTGCTGGATCATAATTGGTTTATGCTTAACTTTTTAAGAAGCTGCCAAACTATTTTCAAAAGTGGATATGCGATGGCTAGGACTTCCAAAACTACGTTGAATAAAAGTGGCAAGAGTGCAAATCCTCACCTTGTTCCAGATCTTAGAGGAAATGATTTCACCTTTTCACCAATGAGTACGATGTTAGCTGTGGGTTTGTCATATATGGCTTTTGTTATGTTGAGGTAGATCAGAGAAGAAAAAGAAATGAAAAGAATCCAAATTAGAAAAGAAGTAAAACTGTCACTGTTTGCAGATGACATGATACTATATATAGAAAATCCTAAAGATGCTACCAGAAAACTACTAGAGCTCATCAATGAATTGGTAAAGTTTTAGGATACAAAATTAATACACAGAATTTCTTGCATTCTTATGCACTAACAATGAAAGATCAGAAATAGAAACCAAAGAAACAATCCCATTACCATCACAACAAAAGAACAAAATACCTAAGAATAAACCTACCTAAGGCAGCAAAAGACCTGTACTCCAAAAACTATAAGATGTTGATGAAAGAAATCAAAGATGACACAAACAGAAAGATATACCATGTTCTTGGATTTGCAGAATCAATATTGTCAAAATGACTATACTACACAAAGCAATCTACAGGTTCAATGCAATCCCTATCAAATTACCAATGACATTTTTCACAGAATTAGAAAAAAAAAATTACAATTTGTATGGAAACACAAGAGACCCCGTATAGCCAAAGCAATCTTGAGAAACAAAAATGGAGCTGGAGGAATCAGGTTTCCCGACTTCAAACTATACTACAAAGCTACACTAATCAAGTATGGTACTGGCACAAATACAGACTTATAGATAAATTGAACAGGATAGAAAGCCCAGAAATAAACCCAGGCACATATGGTCAATTAATCTACAACAAATGAAGAAGAATATATCATGGAGAAAAGAGAGTCTCTTCAATTAGTGGTGCTGGGAAAACTGGACAACTATATGTAAAAGAATGAAATTAGTACATTCCCTAACACCATACACAAAAATAAACTCAAAATGGATTAAAGACCTAAATGTAAGATTAGATACTATCAAACTCTTAGAGGAAAACATAGGCAGAACACTCTTTGACATAAATTGCCTCAATATCTTTTTGGATCCACCTCCTAGAGTAAAGAAAACAAAAACAAAAATAAACAAATGGGACCTAATTAAACTTAAAAACTTTTGCACAACAAAGGAAACCATAAACAAAACAAAAAGACAGCCCACAGAATGGGAGAAAATACTTGTGAACAATGCAACTGACAAGGGATTAATCTCTAAAATATACCAACAGCTCATGCAGCTCAATATCAAAAAGCAAACAATTCAATCAAAAAATGGGCAGAAGATCTAAATAGACATTTCTCCAAAGAAGACATACAGGTGGCTAAAAAGCACATGAAAAGATGCTCAACATCGCTAATTATTAAAGAAATGCAAATCAAAGCTACAATGAGGTATCACTTCACACTGGTCAGAATGGCTGTTATCAAAAAGTCTACAAACAATAAATGCTGGAGAAGGTGTGGAGAAAAGGAGATCCTCCTACACTGTTGGTGGGAACGTAAATTAGTGCAGCCACTATGGAGAACAGTACAGAGATTCCTCAAAAAATTAAAAGTAGAGCTACTGTATAATTCAGCAATCCCACTCCTGAGCATATATCTGGAGAAAACTGTACTTCAAAAAGATATATGCAAGGGGCTTCCCTGGTGGCACAGTGGTTGAGAGTCTGCCTGCCAATGCAGGGGACACGGGTTCGAGCCCTGGTCTGGGAAGATCCCACATGCCGCAGAGCAACTGGGCCCGTGAGCCATAATTACTGAGCCTGCGTGTCTGGAGCCTGTGCTCCGCAACAAGAGAGGCCGTGATAGTGAGAAGGCCTGTGCACTGTGATGAAGAGTGGCCCCCGCTTGCCACAACTAGAGAAAGCCCTCACACAGAAACGAAGACCCAACACAACCATAAATAAATAAATTTAAAAAAAAAGAGAAATGCAGAATTTAATAACTTCTAAAAAAAAATGATATATGCATCCCAGTGTTCATAGCAGCACTATTTACAATAGCTAAGACATGGAATCATTCTAAATGTCTGTTGACAGATGAATGGATAAAGGAGATGTGGTACATATATACAGTGGAATATTACTCAGCCATAAAAAAGAATGAAATAATGCCATTTGCAGCAACATGAATGGATCTAGAGATTATCATACTAAGTGAAGTACATTTGACAGAGAAAGATAAATATCATATGATATCACTTATATGTGGGATCCAAAAACTGATACAAATGAATTTATTTACAAAACCAAAACAGACTCACAGACTTAGAAAACAAACCTATGGTTACCAAAGGGGAAAGGTTGGGGGGCAGGGATAAATTAGGAGGTTGGGATTAACATATACACACTACTATCTATAAAATAGATAATCAACAGTTACCTAATGTATAGCACAGGGAACTCTAATCAATACTCTGTAATAACCTATATGGGAAAAAACTCTGAAAAAGAATAGATACGTTCATATGTATAATTAAATTACTTTGCTGTATGCCTGAAACTAATACAACATTGTAAATAAAGTATACTTCAATATAAAATAAAAAAATTTTAAGTAAGTGGATATGCCATTCCCTAGTCCGAGCAGCAGGGGAAGTGTTCATTTCTCTATAGTTTTTGTAGCATTTGGTATTATTAAACTTTTGATAATGGTCATTTTGTGGTAACTTGTTACACTTTCAATTTGTATTTATCATATGACTAATGATGTAGAGTATGTTTTCATGTGCTTATTAGCTATTTGCATATATCTTTTTTGTACAATATCTATTCAAATCTTTTGCCAGTTTAAAAAATTGGGTTATTGTCTTCTAATTGAGCAGTATTCTGGACACAAGTTTTTAAAAATATGTGATTTGCAAATATTTGCTCCCAGTCTGTAATTTGTCTTTTCATGTTCTTAATTGTGCCTTTTGAGGAAAAAAAACTTCTAATCTGAAAGAAGTATCTTGATATTTTTTGATAGCTTGTGTTTTGCTGTTATCTCTAAGAAATTATTGCAAAATCTAAAGTCACAAAGATTTGCTACTGTATTTTATTACGGAAATTTTATAATTTTATTTGCATAATTAGGTTTATACTCCATTTTGAGTTAATTTTTGTGTGTTGAGGATTTTTTTAAAAGTTTGTTTGAAATGTACACTTGAGAATTTTTATAGGTTGATTTTTCTTCATCAAAAATTATGTAAATATAGTTATTTTAAAGCTGTTCTTTTTCTAACATTTTTTCCAAAGCATAGCTATGTGCTCATATATATTTTAAAAGTAATAGTTATTTAAAAGTACTATTTACATAATTGTTTGTTTAGTTTTCTGAAACAACCAAGTACCATACTATTTTCAACACTGTTTTTAATGAAAAAAGCTAAAAATTTTTGAACATTTTTTCTTTGAAGAAGAAAAATATGTAACCATAGCCTATAAGCATTTGACACAGATAATTTAAAAATCTTTGTGTGGTACCAAAAAACCCCTTTTAATCAGTATTTTTCTTATTAGAAATATTTGTTACAATTCTCCTGTGTGTTAAATTGTATTAAAAATAAGTTGGCAATCCCCACCAGAAGCCATTTTAGAATATTTTAAAATCATTTGTGGTAATGGTTGCACAACTCTGTGAATATACTAGAAAGCATCAAATTGTATACTTTAAACAGGTAACTTGTATGCCATGTGAATCCTATCTCAATAAGGCTACCATAAAATCTGTCAATGATAAAATGTGGGTGATGTGTATACAGGTGTTTACTGTAATGTTATTTCAACTTTGCTGTTTATTAAATTTTTAAAATAAAATACTCATAAGAAAAAATTCATAATGTATATATAGATAACACAATATCTACACTATTCATTTTCAAGTGATTGTGTAGCAGAGGTTGAAATTAAAATTGTCTATTGGTGCTAAGTCTCTCACCATTCTTGTTTCAGTTAAAGGAGCTGGTCCATCAATGGAGAAAATAAAAGTTTTACCATAAAACATTTTCCTTTAAATTAAGGAATAATCAGTCCTAATAGAATGATGAGATGGTGCATCAGGGCTTGAAATCATTGGGACACAGCTTCATCCAGAAAATTTGGAACCCAGTCTCAAATTACACCACCAGATGAGTGGATGTATCCCAACTAAGAATGCTGAAGTGGCAAAAAAGGCCAATGGTCTCGCTGGTCTGCCTTATTACACAGCAACAAATATGTGATGGATCCCAGTCCCTAATCATTGACAGAGAGGGGCCAGGTGTTTCTCTAACCATGGATTTTATAAATTGCATAGTCCAAAGACTAGCATCCTTCTTCCAAAATATGGCATCCAGCTTTGATAGAGCTCATTTCATTGCCACAGAGCAAAATGAGCAATGGGGAAACTCTGTGCCTGCTACTTCCCTTGCTTTTTATGTTTTTCTCAGTAAATGCTGTTCTGAAACTTGTGTACATACTACTTGGTCCATGTCATTTGACCTGATACACTTGGCAGGCTCACAAACACACAAAATTTATTCTTGTTCTTATTGTTGATTTGGAGTCTAGTAAATATAATAAGCAAAGAGATGTTACAAAGGCTCTAAGTTAATCTAATTGTATATCAAAACATCACACTGCATGTTTTTCTTAATACCAGTTTTTCACACCTTTAGTAATGTTTTCTATGAAATTTCCAACATTCTTGGTGGAGAAAAGAAAGCATTATATTTTCAGTATGTCCTTTCAACCATATTTATTGTAGCAGAAAAAAATGAGTGTTTTTGTCTTTCACTACTAGTTAATAAACCTAAAAAGAGGTTTCTAAACATTTATCATTTAGTGCATTGAAAATTTATAAAGCCCTTGAGTGAGTAGTGTGTGACTTTAAGCATGAAAGAAAATAATGTAGAATTTGTGTAGTTCTGGATTCTGTTTATATCTTGATAATATTATGAGTAAGTAAAAATTGGGGGCACTACATACCCAATGGACATTCTTAATGGTAGACAATTGGATCCTTATTTCACACAAATATTATTATTATTATATTTCTACAGATGAGGGAATTTTGGCTCAGGAGAGTTATATTCTTGTTCAAGATCACATAGCTCAAAGGCAAGCCACTATTTCCAAGTCTTTGCTTTCTCACATTTTTCATAGCTGCTTAATTGTTTTAAACCAGGATCAAAAAATGCTTCCATATTTGGGAAGTATACTCATGTGTGTCCCTGGGAGTGCTACTTCAATGACTAGGGTGATTATTCTGAATAAAAAGCTGCACGGGGGCTTCCCTGGTGGCGCAGTGGTTGAGAATCTGCCTGCCAGTGCAGGGGACACGGGTTCGAGCCCAGGTCTGGGAGGATCCCACATGCCGCGGAGCAACTAAGTCCGTGAGCCACAACTACTGAGCCTGCGCGTCTGGAGCCTGTGCTCCGCAACAAGAGAGGCCGCGACAGTGAGAGGTCCGCGCACCGCGATGAAGAGTGGCCCCCGCTCGCCGCAACTGGAGAAAGCCCTCGCACAGAAACGAAGACCCAACACACCCAAAAATAAATAAATCAATAAATAAATTAAAAAAAAAAAAGCTGCACAGAAGGTAAGTACTTGATATAGAAATTATGCATTTTGTTGCTGCAATATTATGTACAGTGCTGTGTCCCAAAACAGATTATGCAAAATATCGATACCTCCCCTTTCTCCTGAGTTATATACTTTTTGTAGGTCAAGCATTTTTAATAGATGTATATGCATTTTTATATTTTATATATATGTAATTTCTGTGACTTAAGTAGCATTTCATTTTGTGTTCTGAGCATTCCAGAAGTAATGTGCCATAGGATTGTTAAATTGTTAAATCTCTATTTGATTTTAGAGATTAATTGTTTAAATGAATGCATTATAACTTCTTTTGTTAAAAAGCCTTATATAAAAATCTGTTATTTAAATGTATGTGGATTTTTATCAATTAACTAAGCAGTAACATCTGATTTTTCTCTCTCTTTTTTTATAATAAACTTTCCTACAGCAATCTTTTTAGGTTCAGAAAAAGCCTTTTGGTGAATCATTTAGTCATATATTAAAGTATGATAATTAGCTTACCTAAATTGTCAGCAGATTTGCCTCTTAGGAAATCACTTATTTATTTGGCTAGCAGATTTGTAAACATCACTTAAAAAGTAAGTAACACTTTAAAAGATTAATTAATGCATAATTTCAAAAACTGACATAGCTATATCTGAAATCTAATTTTAGGATATTTCTGTCCTAGTAGAACTAGGTTACTGTAGTAAATAGTTTTCCTTTTCATAATTGTTCCACTGCATAACATTTCACTAAGTTTCCAGGAAAGGGATGCCACACACAGAAGAGCAGCGCAGAAGAAAAGGGAGATAGAAGTGAATCCTAATATATTTTCTCTACTAAGAGTTCTTAGACCAAGAGTGGTGCATCCTCTAATTCTCTAAATTGTAATGTGTCTATGAACATTCAGTTAATAGTCAAGTTAAGAAGAAAAAAGACAATTTTATTCCAAGCCAAACTGAGGAATATAAACTGAGAAATAGACTCTCAGAAGTGCTGATAACTGTTCTGCCTGTTAGAAGTTGAAGGCATAGTCATATACATTTTTGAGACACATGATTGTACATCAAAATGAAGTACTGATATTTTACATAAATTTCACCAAGAATACATAGTCCAGGTAAGCACATACAAAGCACGAATCAAGTCACCATGACTCCCTACAGAGTTGGGAAAGACCACCATTCTTTTAAAAAAGTTACATTGCTAATGTCAGAAGAAGAAAAAAAATGATCTTTAGGGTCAAGCAGGCACTAACATCCTTGAGGAGCTCTGGTTAATGTGTAATGCAGATACACATTTCACATTAGGGAGGGAGGGAAAGAACATGCCCAAACAAAGAGAGAATTTTATATTTTAATTTTTCTTGTATTGCCCTAAAATATAAATTTTATTTCATCAAATTGAAGATGGACGTTTTATGAAAAATTTGTGCTGATCACCCACATTGTCTCCTAACTTTTGGGGACCCAGAAGCTATAAAATATGAAAGGAAACTATTTGATCTGCTCTTGCTGCTCCTCTGGAAAATCCCAAGTCCAGATATTTAGAGATTCCTAATATAACCGAAAAACTTTACTAAAATCAACCTCTCTACCAGAATGCTCTAAATCTGCCTTTTGTATCAGTTTGTTCAAGGTCAATTACCTGCTTAGTAAAATAAATTGATTATCTTTATGGTTTGGCTTTCACAAGCTCAGCTTTTTCACTATTAATGAAGTTTAATAAATGATGAATAATTCTCATATTTAGGAAAGAAAAGGTGGAGGCTTTTAAATATTCCCCCTGGAAAATTTAAAATAGGAATGCAGATGGACCTTATCATAAAAGTTCATTTTTGGGGTAAAACATTTCATGTTTTGTCACTAGTTATATAAATTTACATTCAAAGTTTGTTCCACACAGGAAAGTGTTTGAAATAAAGCAAATGCTATTTGTGGGTGGGTTCTTTTTTGGTATCTTATTACTAGGCCACTATGCTGTGTCTTTAGAGATGGCCTTGCTTTTAACCTCATCTATAGGAACTTCCTTGGTAGTTTTATTCCTTTACTACAAAATCCATGATTTCCAGTGCTACACAAATTAATTTCACCATTGCAGGAAAAGAACCATCACATCAAATTTTTCCTGCATACACAGTTGTCACAATATTACTGAAATTTTTGAGTTTACTGTACATATTTGAGTTCCTAATTTAACTTCAGAAAATTAGAATTTGGGAATACCCTGTTTCACCTTCCAGTTCACAACCCTTCCTAGTGTTGTGGTATTATCTGTTCATGTTCCTATTTCTTTATTCACATTGAATAAAAAAGTTTAATTTTAATCACCAACACAACTTAAAATAGATACTGTTTAACATCAATTAATTACCTTAACTATGTATATAATGTGAAGATGTTTCCTAAGGAGAAAAAATAGAACACTGCATCTTTTCAGGGCAGAGAAAAACAATAGCCTTAAATTGTGTCATATTTTGATATGAAATATCATAACAGTGACAAGCCTTAAGTAACTTTCAAGTTTTTCTTTTTATCTATTAAAGTATTATCATAAGTAGATAATTTTACCAAAAGTCTCAATTTGCAAATTTTTACATTCTCAAAAAATTTTTAATTAATAATTATTATTTTAAATGTCCTTGACATTATTTTATTTCAGATACATTTTTATGATTATAACATTTATTAGAAATAGGTTCTATATTTTACATTTAGTTTTAAATTTCTATAGAAACCTTGTGCCCTTTAAAAAGCAAGGTTTTATCCAGAGCTCATAAGCTAGAGGAGAAAGTAAAGCTGTTCTTTGCTGTAATTGTCTGGGTTTAGGTTTTTCCTCATGGGAGCACAATGAGCAGAGAAGAGAGAAAAATGGAGAAGGGACACTGGCAGAAGAAACCGGCAGACATCACCTGTAATTTAACATACCAAATGAATCCAGTTAGTTTAGGATCTCTCTTTGGGATGCTCCAAGGGTCCTTTAAAGCACCCCAAAGTTAGCTGGAGGTCAAAAGAACTTTAATTAGAATTCGATATTTGGGAAGTCTGTCAAAAATTTCAAAAAGTTTTAAAACACCCAGGATCATAGGTTGCTGTGAAACAATAATTATTCCTTGAGCTAAGTTGAAAAAAAGATCCCAAAAGTAAATACAGATCACTTAAAGGCACAGAAACTCACAAGATCTGTTGTCAAAAGCAGCATTCTAGGAAAACTTTGTTCTCGTATGACAGAGACAAACCAAATCCAGTTTTGCATCAGCCTACTCATTTTTTTACTGGATTATAATTGCTTTACAATGTTGTGTTAATTTCTGCTGTACAATGAAGTGAATCAGGTATATGTATACATATATCCCCTCTCTCTTGGACCTCTCTCTCACCCTCCCATCCCACCAGCTTGGTCATCACAATGCACCGAGCTGAGCTCCCTGTGCTATACCACAGGTTTCCTCTAGCTATCTATTTTACACATGGTAATGTATTTATGTCAAACCTAATCTCCCAATTCATCCCGCCCTCCCCTTCCCAGTTTGTGTCCACACGTCTTTTCTCTACATCTACGTCTCTATTCCTGCCTTGGAATTAGGTTCATCTGTACCATTTTTTCTGCTCTTGATAAAATCCACTTACCTAATTAAATTTAATCCAAACTTAGAAAGTCCTGACCACATACAAAATTCTTTCCCCAATGTTCCTTTTCTGCAAACCTTTTGCATCTTTCTGTAGCTATATTATTTTGTCCCCTTTTTTTTCTATTCGGAAATAACCAGTTCTAAGGAAAAAATCACCCTTTTTCCTTTAACAAAATATTTCCGTTTCGCATACCTTCATTTACTGAAAACGCACATCCTACTTTCCTTAAGTAACCATAAACTGTATTTTACATTAGCATTCCCTGATTGAAATATCACATAACCTCTAGAAACATGCATCTTCCCAAAGCACTATTTCTTTCCTTAATGTGGTATGTGGTACGAGACATGTTAAGTCTTGCATTTGACCTTGGGCTTCATCTCTGCTACATTCCTTTCATCTATATGAAGTATTCTTAATATTAGTGATTTAGGAAACACTCTTTTAGAGAGACATTTTCTTATGGTTTTGAACGATTCTACCCATTGTAACCATTCAAGGGCAACAACCTTATATGGCAGATAACAAGTATGATCCAGGCTGCTTTAATCCATCCAAATTCACTCTCCCCTTCTTCCAGAGAAAGAGAATAATAGACTACATTTACTAGACTCCTCTAGAGCTAGGTATGGTGATGTAACTACATTTTTTGACCATGGAATGTGAATGGAGAGGATATGAAATTATGAGCTTTAAGGCCTTGAACATGCAGGCCTCCATGCACCGTTGTCCTCCAGTCAGCTGGAGCATGGCCATGTCCATGACTTGTTCGACTTTACAGACAAAAATAAGGCCCTAAGAGGTGGTAAAGAAACATGGTGGAAAGAATTTTGGTCCCTGAATATCCTGATCAGGTTGGACCACTCACCTTGGAAAAGTTGTACAAAAGAGAATTCAATTTTATGTTCTTTGAGCCACTATATTATTGAGTCCCTTTGTTTCAGCAGCTTTGCTTTTCCTCTGAATATGTTCACCAAGTTAAAAACTACTATCTAGCATTTATTGAGCATTTACTATATAAAGGCAGAACTGCCATACTACAGAACCCTTCTCTGAATGATCTATATGTATTACAATAGTTAACGTTCACAAAAACAGTTTGAAGTAAGTACCATTATTTTCTACTTTTTACAGATGAACTAACCTAGGCACAAAAAGGTTAAGTAACTTGCCTGATGTCCTGTGGTGAGGAGATAGCACAGGTGGTATTTTAAACCACCTCTGTCTCGTTCTAAATCTAAACTTCTTTATCTCTATACTGTATTGCCACTCAATTAGAATATACAAAGAGAAATATAATTTTCTCATGTTTGCATTTGTATATCAACTCATTTCCTATCAATATCTGTATGTAAATCAAGTTGCAACATTGTAAATATTTATAGTTATCAATAAACTCAAATATATTGATCACCTAACATTTTATTCAGTATTTTAATGAAGTTTCCAGATTACTCAAATGTAAGAGGTATAACTAATAATATGCTCAGAGGATTAGCAATTGGAAACAGTGATGATTGATTTTTGACTATGAACAAAATTTAAATGTACCTTAAGAGGCTAAAGTAATGCCTACATAATAAAAGTAACCAAATGAGCATTAACAGGGATATTTTAAACTTGGGCCTAAAAAGAAAACCTCCTCAACATAGAATTAGAAGGAAAAAAGTCATTGTGTTCAGATAAAATGTAAATGGCTTAAGGTGACTGCAAAGTGAAACAATGGGCTGGCTGCTTAAAATCAAATAAATTTTTGTCTGAATTTTATGAGGATTTTGTCCGAAATAATGAACATAATAGTTACAGTTGAATGATTAGATCTTATAAGAGTTTTGAATTTAGATTTCAGGACTATATTTATAAAAATAAATTCTTACTGCAGTATAACATACACAGAAAAAAATGACAAATTGTTGGAGCTGAATGAAATTTCACAAGTTGAGCAGAACTATGTAACCAGCAGCCAGTAGTCAGCTGTTCCATCCTGGAGCTGGTCCTGTTGCTGTAGTCATCTTGTAGCTCAACTGAGGCTGGATCTAAGATGGCAGCACTGAACTGGTCATTCGTGTTGGTCTGGTCATTCGTGCTGTCAGCTGGGCCTCTCTCTTAATATGGTCTTTCATTCTCATAGGGGCTAGCTTGGACTTTTCACTGGTACTCCTCTGAAGTGACTTCTGTTGCATTTTAATTGTCAACTCCAATAACAAGTACAGATAAATTCAAAGGGATGGATGGAGAAATAGGTTAATATGGCTATGGCTCCTACTGAAAGGAGGGCAAAGTCACGTTTCAATGAGATGTGAGTACAGAGATGGGAAGTATTGTAAGCATTTAAAGAAAATCTATCAGAGTGATCCTATAATTTATTATCCAAATCAGAACACTTTTAAGAATGAAATGGTCACTAATTGGAAGCAATGCCAGTAGATGTAGACCAGGACTATTTTAGGAAAAGTGGGTACCCTGTTCATTGACTGTAGGGAAATTTTCTTTCCTGAAGTGTTTAGTCTTTTGTTCATATTTCTGGTTTTGTTGTTTTAAAAAAAATTAACTTGGATGAGTTTTAAAATGTATATCCTGGATAAGGGTTCCTAGTTATATATATAGCAAATGTCTTTACTCAATCTGTGACTTTCATTTTTATTTTTATTGATACTTTGTCTTGAAAGTTCTTAGTATTAATGTTGCCCAATTTATCAAACTTTTCCTTTATGATTAGTGATTAAGAAATATGTGCCTACCTTGAAAAGTTGAGTTTTTTAAAAACAATTATCTTCTAAAAGATTGGCTTATTTACCATTATCATTTGGATCTGCAATCCACCTAGATTGAGTATTCTTTGTAGTGTGAAATATTGGAAAATATTTTTTCAACATGGATAGCAAATTAACCCAGAACAACTGGGATTGATATGTACACACTGCTATATTTAAAATACATAACCAACAAGGACCTAATGTATAGCACAGGGAACTCTGCTCAGTATTCTGTAATAACCTAAATGGGAAAGGAATTTGAAAAAGAATAGATACGTGTATATGTATAGCTGAATCACTTTGCTGTACACCCAAACCTAATCAACTATACTCCTATATGAAATAAAATTTTTAAAAAAGATTGACCTTCAACTACTGCTCAAGAGTCAAATCTTTGTCACATATGATATCTATATGTATATATCCCTATTAGGGTTTCTGGATTTGTCTAGCCTTGTTCTAATACCATGTTATTTTAATTATTGTAGTTTTATAATGATTGTTGCTATTCAGTATTGTCCTCCATTTTTTTCTTCTTAAAGAACTTTTTGGCTATTCTTGGACCTTACATTTTCCAAATAAAATTTATTTTATTTTTCTTCCAGTTTATTTAGATATAATTGACTAACGGCACTGTATAAGTTTAAGGTGTGCAGCATAATGATTTGACTTACATCATGAAATGATTACAGTAGAAGTTTAGTGAAGATCCATCATGTCAAAATCTTTTCACTTTGATGTAATCCTATTTGTTGATTTTCTCTTTTGTTTCCATTGCATGAGGAGATATATTCAAAAAAATATTGCTAAGGCATTTCAAAGAAGGTACTGCCTATGTTTTCTTCTAGAAGTTGTATGGTTTTAGTTCTTACATTTAAGTCTTTAATCCATTTTGAGTTTATTTTTGTATATGAGAAAGTAGTCCTATTTAATTCTTTATGTGTAGTTGTTAAGTTTCACAACACAATTTATTGAAGAGACTGTCTTTTCCATATTGTCTATTGTTGTTGCTTTTATCATAGATTAAATAACCATATAAGTGAGGGTTCATTTCTGGGCACTCTATTCTGTTCCATTGATCTATGTGTCTGTTTTTGGGTCATTACCATACTGTATTTAAAATTTTTTTTGTAATATAATTGATTTAAAATGTTGCATTAGTTTCAAGAGTACAGCAAAGTGATTCAGTTATACATATATGTATATATATATATTTTTTACATTCTTTTCTATTATAGGTTGTTACAAGATATTTTGTATAGTTCCCTGTGCTATACAGTAGGTCCTTATTGGTTATCTATTACACATACTACATATTTTATATATAGTAGTGTGTATATTTTAATCCCAACTCCTAATTTATCCCTCCCCCCTCCTCTTTGGTAACCATAAGTTTATTTTCTATATCTGTGAGTTTATTTATGTTTTGTAAATAAGTTCATTTGTATTGGTATTAATATTATTTAGATTCCACATATAAACAATATCATATGATATTTGAATATCATATGATATTTTAGGTCCATCCATGTTGCTGTAAATGGCTTTATTTCATTCTTTTTTATGGCTGAGTAATATTCCATTATATATATATATATATATATATATATATATATATATATATATATACATATGTATATATATACATATATATATATATATATATATATATGTATATATATAAAAGATGTGATATATATGTATACATATACATATATATATCACATCTTCTTTACCCATTCATCTCTCGATGGACATTTAGGTTGCTTCCGTGTCTTGACTATTGTAAATAGTGCTGCTATGAACATTGGGGTGCATGTATCTTTTGGAAATATGGTTCTCTCCAGATATATGCCCAGGAGTGGGATTGCTGGATCATATGGTAATTCTATTTGTAGTTTTCTGGGGAATCTCCATACTGTCTTCCCTAGTGGCTGCACAAATTTACATTCCCACCAACAGTGTAGGAGGGTTCCCTTTTCTCTGCACCCTCTCCAGCATTTCCTGTTTGTAGACTTTTTGATGATGGCCATTCTGATCAGTGTGGGGTGATATCTCATTGAAGTTTTGATTTTCATTTCTCTAATAATTAGTGATGTTGAGCATCATTTCAAGGGACTTTTGGTCATCTGTAAGTCTTTTTTGGAGAAACGTCTTTTTAGATCTTCTGCCCATTTTTTGATTGGGTTGTCTTTTTGATAATGAGCTGTATGAGTTGTTTGTATTGTATATTTTAGAGATTAATCCCTTGTCAGTCACATAATTGGCAAACATTTTTTCCCATTCTGTAGGTTGTCTTTTTATTTTGTTTATGGCTTTCTTTCCTGTGCAAAAGATTTTAAGTTAAATTAGGTCCCATTTGTTTTTTTAGTTTTTATTTCCATTATTCTAGGAGTTGGATTCAAAAAGATATTGTTGCAATTTATGTCAAAAATTGTTCTGCCTATATTTTCCTCTAGGAGTTTTATAGTATCTGGTCTTAAAATTAGGTCTTTAATACATTTAATCCATTTTGAGTTTATTTTTATATATGATGTTAGAGAATGTTCTAATTTCATTCTTTTACATGTAGCTGTCCAGTTTTCCCAACACCACTGATTGAAGAGACTGTCTTTTCTCCATTAAATATTCTTGCTTCCTTTGTCATAGATTAATTGATCATATGTGCCTGGCTTTACTTCTGGGCTTTCTATCCTGTTCCTCTGATCTCTAAGTCTATTTTTGTGCCAGTTTCGACTATTGTAGCTTTGTAGTATAGTCTGAAGTCAGGAAGCCTGATTCCTCCAATTCTATTTTTCTTTCTCAAGATTGCTTTGGATATTTGGGGTGTTTTGAGTTTCCATACAAATTTAAAAATTTTTTGTTCTAGTTCTCTGAAAACTGCCATACGTAACTTGATAAGAATTTCATTGAATCTGTACATTGCCTTGGATAGTATAGTCATTTTGACTACTGATTCTTCCTTCAAAAACACAATATATCTTTCCATTTGTTTGTGTCATCTTTGACTTCTTTCATCAGCGTCTTATACTTTTTGGAGTATAGGTATTTTACCTCCTTAGGTAGGTTTATTCCTATATGTTTTATTTTTTTGGTGAAATGTTAAATGAGATTGTTAATTTCTCTTTCTGATCTTTCATTGTTAGTATATAGAAATGCAACAGATTTCTGTGTATTAATTTTGTATCATGCAACTTTACCAAATTCATTGACAAGGTCTAGTATTTTTCTGTTAGTCTCTTTAGGAATTTCTATATATAGTATGTCATCTGCAACAGTGACAGTTTTACTTCTTCTTTTCCAGTTTGGATTCCTTTTATTTCTTTTTCTTCTTTCATTGCCAAGGCTAGGGCTTCCAAAACTATGTTGAGTAAAAGTAGTGAGAGTGGACATCCGTGTCTTGTTCCTGATCTTAGAGGAAATGCTTTCAGCTTTTCACCGTTGAGTATGTTGTTAGCCATGGGTTTGTCATATGTGGCCTTTGTTATGCTGAGGTAGGTTCCCTCTATGCCAAATTACCATACTCTTTTATTTACATCAGATTTGAAGTAAAGTGTGAAATCAGGGAGCTTGATGCTTCCATTTTTTTTTTATTGTTGTTGTTCTTTTTCAAGATTGACTTGACTATTCGTGTTATGAAATTTTGTGTTTCCACACAAATTTTAGGATTATTAGTTCTAGTTCTCTGAAAAACACCATTGGTATTTTGGTAGGGATTGCACTGAATCTGTAGATTGCCTTGGGTAGCATGGCCATTTTAACAATATTAATTCTTCCAATCCATAAGCATGATACTTCTTTCCATCTGTTTGTATTATTTTCAATTTCTTTGATAGGTGTCTTATAGTTTTCTGAATACAGGTCTTTTACCTCCTTAGTTACATTTATTCTCATGTATTTTATCCTTTTTGATATGAATGTAAATGGGTTCTTTTTCTTAATTTTTCTTTCTGGTATTTGGTGTTTAGTGTATAGAAATACAATGGACTTCTGTATATTAATTTTGTATTCTGCAAATTAATTGATAATTTCTAGGAGTGTTTTGGTGATATCTTTGGGATTTTCTATGTATAGTATCATGTCATCTGCAAACAGTGACCATTTTTTTTTCCTTTCCAATTTAGATTTTTAAAATTTCTTTTTCTTGTCTGATTGCAGGGGCTAAGACTTCCAATACTATATTAAATAAAAGTGGCTGGAGTGACAGCCTTACCTTGTTCCTGATCTTAAAGGAAATGATTTCAGCTTTTCACTGTTGAATTTAATGTTAGCTGTGGGCTTGTCAGTATATGGCCTTTATTATGCTGAGATACTTTCCCTCTATACCCACTGTGTTGAGAATTGTTATCATAAACGGGAGTTTAGTTTTGTCAAATGATTTTTTTGCTTCTATTGAGATGATCATATGATTTTTACTTTTTGCTTTGTCAATCTGGTGTATCACATTGATTTATTTGCAAATATTAAACCATTTTTGCATCCCTGGGATAAATCTCATTTTATCATGGTGTGTTATCCTTTTAATGTATTGTTGAATGCAGTTTGCTAATATTTTATTGAGGATTTTTCATCTATATTCATCAGTGGTATTGGCCTGTAATCTTTTTTTTTTATGTCTTTGGTTTTGGTATAAGAGTGATACTAGCCTTGTAGAATGAGTTTAGAAACATTCAGTCTTCTTTAATTTTTTTGGTTTTTGTTTAATATTTTGAGATGAGTAGGCTTTAACCTTTCTTTAATGATTGGTAGAATTCACTTGTAAAGCTGTCTGATCTTGGACTTTTGCTTGTTGTGGGTTCTTAAATTACTGATTAGTTTTATTACTGTCAATTCATCTGTTCATATTTTCTCTTTCACCCTAATTCAGTAATGAGAGATTGTACATTTCTAGGAATTTGTCCATTTCTTCTAAGTTGTCCCTTTTTTGGTGTATAATTATTGATAGTAATCTCAAATGATCCTTTGTATTTCTGTGGATTAAATTGTGACTTCTTGGGCTTCCCTGGTGGCGCAGTGGTTGAGAATCTGCCTGCTAATGCAAGGGACATGGGTTCGAGCCCAGATCTGGGAAGATCCCACATGCCACGGAGCAACTAGGCCCGTGAGCCACAACTACTGAGCCTGCACATCTGGAGCCTGTGCTCCGCAACAAGAGAGGCCACGATAGTGAAAGGCCCGTGCACGGCGATGAAGAGTGGCCCCTGCTTGCCACAACTAGAGAAAGCCCTCGCACAGAAACGAAGACCCAACATAGTAATCAATCAATCAATCAATAAATCTTTAAAAAAAAAATTGTGACTTCTCTTTTATATCTGATTTTATTATTTTGGGCCCTCCTTTTTTTTCTTGATGACTCTGAGTAAAGGTTTATCGATTTCATTTTTCTTTTCAAAGAACCAGCTCTTAGTTTCATTGATTTTTTTTAGTTTATATTTTATTTATTTACGTTCTGATCTTTATTTTCTTTCCTTCTACTAATTTTGGGTTTTGTTGTTCTTCTTTTTGTATTTCCTTTAAGCATAAGGTTAGGTTGCTTATTTTAAATTTTTCTTGTTTATTGCTATAAACTTCTCTTTTAGAAGTGCTTTTACTGTATCCCATAGATTTTGGAACTTGTGTTTTTGTTTCCAAGTGTCTCCAGGTATTTTTTGATTTCCACTTTGATTTCTTCAGTAATCCATTTGTTGTTTAGTAACATATTGTTTAACCCTCATGTGTTTGTGGATTTTGTTTTGTTTTTCAGATTTTTCTTTGTTGATTCTTATTCTTATAGCGTTGTGTCTGGAAAGGCACTTTATATAATTTCAATCTTCTTAAATTTACTAAGGTTTGTTTTTTGGTCTAGCATGTGATCTGTCCTGGAGGACATTACATGTGCACTTGAAAAGAATGTGTATTTTGTTGCTTTTGGATGAAATGTTCTATAAAGATTTATTAAGTCCATTTGGTTTAATAAATTGTTAAAGGACAGTGTTTTCTCATTGATTTTCTATCTGGGTGGTCTGTCCACTGATGCAAGTGAGGTGTTAAAGCCCCCTACTGTTACTGTGGTACTGTCCATTTCTCCCTTTAAGTCTTTTAATATTTCCTTTTTGTATCTAGATGTTACTCTGTTTGGATGCATATATATTTACAATTGGTATATCTTGTTGGATTAATCCTTTTATCATTATGTATTGCTCTTTCTATCTTGTTACACTCTTGGTTATAAAGTCTATTTTGTCTGATATAAGTACTGCCACCCCAGCTTTCTTTTCATTTCTATTTGCATTGGATACCTTTTTACATCCTTTCATTTTCAATCTGTGTTTTTAGATCTGAAGTGGGTCTCTTTAGGCAGCATATGTATGGTTCTTGCTTTGTATCTATTCAGCCAGTCTATGTGTTTTGATTTAAATATTATTCCATTTGTATTTAAAGTAAGTATTGATTATGTACTTATTGCCATTTTGTTAATAATTTTCTGGTTGTTGTTATGGTTCTATTTTGTTCCTTTCTTCTTCTTTTGTTCTTTTTCCTTGTGATTTGATGACTATATTTAGTGTTACATTTGGATTCCTTTTTCTTTTTTGTGTGTGTATCAATTATAGATTTTTGGTTTGTGGTTACTATGAAGTTTATATATAGCTCTTTCTATCTATCTATCTATCTATCATCTATCTATCTATCTATCATCTATCTACCTACCTATATAGAGATAGATATATATGTTTAAGTTGCTGATCTTTTAAGTTTGAATGCGTTTTAACAATCTTGCATATTTACTCCCACACACATTTAATGTTTTTGACATGATATTTGACATCATTTTGTTTTGTTTATTACTTAACTACTAATTATGGATATAGATGATTTTAATTCTTTTGCCTTTTAACATTCCTTCTAACTTTATAAGTGGTTGACCTACTACCTTTGCTATATATTTTCCTTTACAAATGAGATTTTTCCTTTCATAATTTTTATATTTCCTGTTGCAGCCTTTTCTTTTCCACTTAGAGAAATCCCTGCATTTCTTGTGAAGCTGTAGTTCTTTTAGCTTTTCTTTTCTGTAAAACTTTATCTCTCCTTCAAAAATGAATGGTAGCATGGTCAGTTAGAGTATTCTTGGTTGTCAGTTTTTTTTTTTTTTATCACTTTAAAAATATCATGCCACTCCTTTCTGGTATGCAGAATTTCTACTGGAAAGTCAGTTATGAACCTTATGGGAATTTCCTTGTATGCACCTTGTTGCTTTTCCCTTGTTGTTTTAAATAACCTCTCTCTGTCCTTTAATTTTTGTCATTTTAGTTACAATGTGCCTTTGTGTGGTACTCTTTGGGTCCAACTTGTTTGGTACTCTTTATGCTTCCTGGACTTAGATGTCTGTTTCTTTTCCAAGGTTAGGGCAGTTTTCAGCTACTTTGTCTTCAAATATGTTCTCTGTCCCTTTCTCTCTCCTCTTCCTTTGGGATTCCTATAATGTGAACATTCATACAATTCATGTTGTCTCAGAGGTGTCTTAAGCTGCTCTCATTTTTAAAATTCTTTTTCCCTTTTTTAGTTTAGCTTCAGTGTTTTCTACTACCCTATCTTCCAGTTTTTGAATGAATCCTTTCCTCTGCATCATCTAATCTACTATTGATTCCTTATAGTATATTTTCTAATTTCATTTATTTTATCTTTAGCTCCGTTTAGTTCTTCTTTATATTTTCTAACTCTTTATTAAAATTCTGTGTTCAGCCATTCTTCTCCTGAGTTCTTTGAGCATCTTTATGATCTTTATGAGCATCTTTATGACCTTGAACTCTTTATTGTATAGATCACTGATCTCCACTTCATTTACTTCTTCTTCTTGGGTTTTATATTGTTCCTTCATTGGGAACATATTCCTCTGTCACCTCATTTTTGCCTAATTCTGTTTTTATTTCTATGTATTTGGTAGTTTGGTTACATTTCTTGATCTTGGAGAAGTGGCAGTATGTATGAGATGTCCCATGGGGTCCAGCAGTGCACCCCCTCTCATCAACAGAGCTGTATACTCTAGGGTTCTGTCTCTGTGGGGTGCATGGGCCCTTCTGTATTGGTAAGCTGACTACTATGGCTGTTTTGGTAAGCATGGCTGTCCCCCAGTCTGTTTGGTTGCTAGGCCTTTTCTAGTGCAGAGGCTGCTGGAAGCTGGTGGGAAGGCACAGGTCCTGACAAGGCTGGCTGCACAGCTCAAGGGGTGCTGGGTGGTGCAGTCCTGCTGGTGGGCAGGGTTGGATCATGAGACAGTCAGTTGTGGGGCCTTGTGGGGTCACAGGGCTACTGTTGGCCCACTGGTCAGCCAAGCTGAGTCCTGGCATGGCTGGCTGTGGTGCTGGAGTTCCCAGAGTTAGTGTTTTCATGCTTATGGGCAGAACCATGACATGTTAGGTCCTAATGAAGGACTGGTGACAGTCTGCTGGTAGGCGAGGCTGGCACCTAACATGGCTGGAAGTCTCAGAGTTGGTTTCTGCTCACTGATGGTTTGGGCCTGCTCCTGGGGCAGCTGGCTGAGGGGCTCAATGGTCCAAGAGCTGGTATTGGCCTTCTCATGGGTGGAGTACAGCCCAGGGGATCCCGGGGCTGGTACCTTCCCACTGCTTTCTGGAGCCAAGTCCTGGGGTCTTTATCTGTGTGCCCTGGGTATCTTAGAACTTCTGTATGCCCATTAGTTGGAGGACCCAGGCTGAGGGTCTTTGTTTGTAGGGCCCTGGGAGTCTGAGAGTTGATATTGGCCCACTGGTGGACAGGACTGCATCCCATGGGTTCCTTGGGCTGGTGTCCACCCTCTGGTGGGTGAAACAGGGTCCTGGGGTATGTAACTGTGGTATTTGGAGTTTCCTGGAGCTGTTGTCAGCACCCTGATGAGTTAGGCTGGAACCCAGTGTGTCCTAGCATTAGTGCCAGACCTTTGGTTGATGGGGTTGGGTCCTAGGGCCTCTGGCTGCAGGGCCCTGGAAGTCCCAGATTTAGTGCCTGTTTTCTGGTGAGTGGAGCAGGTTCCTGGGGTGGTTGGGGTCTCTGGGGTCCTTATTGCAGCCTGCCTGCTATTGGGTCAGACTGTATCCCTGCCCAGCTAACTGCCTGGCCTGGTATGTCCCAGGACTGGTGGCAACTGGATGGTGGGTGGGGCTGGCACCAGAGCTTATAAGCTAGAGAGAGCATTCCAAAATGCTGCTTGCTAGCATCAATGTCCTCACAATAGGATGAACTCCCGCAGGAGGCTACTGCCAGCATCTATGTCCACAGGGTGAGTCCCAGCTACCTCCTGACTCTCTGATAGGCTCTCCAAGATCAGCAAGCAGGTCTGACTCAGGCTCCTTTTAAATTACTGCTTCTTCCCTGGGTCTGACAGTGAGATTTTGTGTACATTCTTTAAGAGTAGTCTCTATTTTCTACAGCCCTCTGGCTATACTGAAAGTAACCCCCATTAACCTTCAAAGCTAAACTTTCTAAGGGTTTGTCTCTCTGCTGCAGGAGCACCAGGTCAGGGAATGTGGGCTTAAACCCTTTGCTCTTTGGGGAGAACCTCTGTAATTGTAATTATCCTCCCATTTGAGGATTTCTCACCTAGAGCTTTGGGTTTTGACTATACCATGCCTCTGTCCTTCCTAGCTGTCTGATTGTGATTCCTTCTTTATATCTTTAGTTTAGAAGACTTTTTGTGCTAGTCTTCAGGTTGTTCTTATTGATAGTTGCTCTGTAAATAGCTGTAATATTGATGTGCTTGGGGGATGCAGTGAGCTCAGGGTCTTCCTACCCTGCTATCTTGCCTACTCCCTTTTTTCCAAATAAATTTTAAAATTGTCAATTTTCAGACATGCCATACACCCAAGTTGTCTAGGATTCTGATTGTAACTGTGCTGAATTGATATACATTTGGCAGAATATTTTTATGTTGTTTGTTCCAATCAATAAACTTGATAGACTGGAAGCAGTTCACTGATTTTTTTTTAATGTGTTATATTTTACTGTTTTTTGGGTTTTCTTTTGTTATATTCCTTCTAAGATATTTGATGTTTTTAGTGCTATAGTTGTTAATATTTAAAAATATTTATATTTAAAATATATTACATATATAGCTGCTATATAAAAATTATATCAAATATTTAAATATTACCCTTGTGGGCAATATTGCCATTTACATCAATCAATCCAAAATATTTACTATGTTTTATTGTGATTTCTTATTTGATTCATGAGATATTTATAAGTTATTGGTTATATTTTTTAGAGATTTTCAATTTTTGTTATTGATTTCTAAAATAATTCTTTTATGGTCAGAGAACACATTCTATGTAATTTTATGACTTTTATTGAGACATTTTTATGGCAGCATAATACAGTTTTTCATAAATGTTTCATGTGCATTTGAGAAAATATGTTTCTGTAGTTCATTTATGTAGTGTTCTATGTCAATTATGTTATATTGTTTAATCATATAGTATTCTACATGATTGTCTACTTGATCTATCAGTTATTGAGAACTGCATGTTCAAATCTCCAATGATGATTGTGAGTTAGTTATTTCTCCTTTTAGGACTGCAGTTTTTGCTTTGTGTATTTTGAGACTAACTTAATAGAATCATGCACCATTAGAAATGCTGTATTTTCGCTTGTAACCCTATTTATCTCAAATAATGCTTTATGCCTTAAATTACACTTATATTGATATTAGTATATCTTTTTTAACATTTTATTTTGAGACAGTCATAGATTCATACGTAGTTGTAAAAGACAGTATGGAGAGGTTCAGTGTACCCTTTACCCAGTTTCCCCCAATGGTAATATCTTGTAAAACAATAGTATAATATCACAGCCACAATATTGACACTGATACACTCAAGATACAGTGTGTTTCCATCAACACAAGAATCTCTCATGTTGTTCTTTTGTAGCCATATCCACTTCTCTCCCACCTCAATCCTCTCCTTCACCCATGGCAACCAGTAATCTGGTCCCCATTTCTATAATTTTCTAATCTCAAGAATGTTAACCAATGAAATAATATAGTATGCAACCTTTTGGGAAACTGCCAAATTGTTTTCCAGAATGACTGTACCATTTTACATTCTTACTGAAATGTATGAGTGATCCATTATCTTTATATCTTCTCTAGCATTTGGTGTTGTCTCTATTTTTAATTTTAACCATTCTGATAGGTGTGTAGTGACACCTTACTTGTTGTTGTCTTTTTTAATTGAAAATTATTCTCATTTATATAAAATATATTTATGTATACAAATTCATAGAAAAAAGAGTTGTTTACTCTTTTTTAATTTAATTTTTTTATTTTATATTGGAGTATAGTTGATTTACAATATTGTGTTAGTTTGAGGTGTACAGCAAAGTGATTCATTTATGCATATACATATACCCATTCATTTTCTTCTTTTCCCATATAGGTTATTACAGAATATTGAGTAGAGTTCCCTGTGCTATACAGTAGGACCTTATTGTGGTTTTAATTTGCATTTCTCTTATGGCTGCTGATGTTGAACATTGTTTCATGTGTTTACTTGCCATCAGTATATCCTCTTCAAGGAAATGTCTTTTTATGTCTTTTGCCTATTTTCTAATTGGATTTTTTTTAAACTGTTGAGTTTGAGAATTCTTTTATTGTATAGAAATTGGTACTTTGTTGGATATGTATTTTGCAAATTTTTTTTCTCAGTTTATTGCTTGTCTTTTCATACTCTCACAGGGTATTTTGCAGAGCAATAGTTTTTAATTTTGATGAAGTCCAACTTATCTTTTTATTTTTCCTTTTATGGACCATACTTTAGATGCCAAGTCTAAGGACTGTTTGTCTAGCACTAGAGCCCACATATTTTCTCCCAATTTTTTCTATGTTGATTTATACTTTTACATTTAATTCTGTGGCTTATTTTGAGTTTTTTGTATAAGGTGTGCAGTTTAGATTGAGGTTCAGTTTTTTGCCTATGGATGTCCATATCTACCATCACCATTTGGTGAAAAGGCTATCTTTCCTCCATTGAATTGTTTTTATGCCTTTGTTAAGATCAGTTGGGCATATTTGGTTGGATCTATTTCTGAGTTATTTTTACAGTTCCATTGATCAAAGTGTCTATTTCTCTAACAATATCATGCAGTCTTGATTACTGTAGCTATATAATAAAATTTAAAATTAGGTAGACTGATTCTTCCTAACTTTTCTTTTTCAAAATTATTTTAGTTATTCTGGTTCCTTTGCCTTTCAATATAAATTTTAGAATAATACTTGTCTATATCTACAAAAATGTGCTGGGATTTTGATAGGAATTACATTAAATGTATAAAATTTGGGGGGAGAACAGACATCTTTTCATATTGAGCCTTTCAATCCATGAACATAGTATATCTCTCCATTTATTCAGATTTTCTTTGATTTCTTTCATCAGCATTTAGAACTTGTCAGCATACAAGTGCTGTACACATTTTATACAATATTTTAAGCCTTTGAGCGATTTTAAATGGTATTATATATTTAATTTCAGTGTTTGTGTTGAGTGTTTTTTAAAGATTTCACTTCTCTGCTTAAGTTCTTCACAGTGTAATTCTTTTTCTGGAACAAATTGATCAAAATTATTTTAAAGTCTGCTTCTGGATACAGAAATATCTTTAATTTCATGTTTCTATTTTATATTTTTTCTCTTAGTTTTTCATCATTTTGTTTTCTGGTGGACTTGGTGAATTTTTATTAAATGCCAGTCATTTGGTATGAAAACATATAGAGTTAGTTTACTGTTATTTTAGTCTTGGTATCACTATTTTTACTTAAAGATGACTTTTAAAAATTTTATTTTTTCTTCTTGAAAGTCATTTAAGGAAGAGGCACATCACTATAATATATGCTTAGAATGAAGCTATTCATTTCAGATTTTTTTGAGAGTCATTCTATTTGAACTTTGTTCTTACTATTGTTTGTGGACCTGCTGAGGTTTCAACTGAGAGATTGGCATTTTACCAGGACATCTCCTCTTTGGCTAGCTCTAAACTCCAATTTCTCTCAGCAGCCCCATGTGACTGCGTAGTGCTCTGCACAGATTCTGTTTCTTAGAAAGCTTTTTTTTTTTCTTTACATATATGTGTATATGTATATATATTCTTTTTCAGATTCTTTTTCATTATAGGTTAGGACAAAATATTGAGTATAATTCCTTGCACTATACAGTACATCTTTGTTTTTTTACCTATTATATATATAGTAGTATGTATATATTAATCCCAAACTCCTTATTTATCTCCCTCCCACGCCCTGCTATCCCTTTTGGTAACCATAAGTTTGTTTTCTATGTCTGTGGGTCTATTTCTTATTTTGTAAATAAGTTCATTTGTATCATTTTTTAGATTCCACATATAAGTGATATCATATGATATTTATATTTCTCTGTCTGACTTCACTTATTATGATAATCTCTAGGTCCATGTTGCTGCAGGAAGCCTTTTTCTTTTCTTAGCTTTTGGCTTCTCAGCTAAGATTCAGTAGTGACAATTTCCTTGATGGGAAGTAACATTTGAAAGTTTTGGCTCATCTCTTTATATTGTCTTTCTGTCTTTGATCTTTTCCCTTAAGTCCTTTGCTTTCTTAGGAAACAGAATTCTTCAAATAAGTGGCATAGAAACTACTTTGCTGAGTTTTCCTACTTTTCATGTTTGGAACAGTTGTGGCATTATAAGCTCATCTGTCATAGTCAAAAGCAGATATCCTGGACACTATTTTTATTTTAGGAGATATGTTAACAATTCCATAATTAATTCCTGAAGTAAAAATGATAAAATGGTGAAGAGTCTAGAAAGAACATCATTTGAGAAACAAATCTGTTATTGATAGCTGGCCTAGAAAAGAGAAAATATAGGGCTTTCATAATAACATTTTCATATATTTAAATGGTTGTTATAAACAAGAAAAATTATTTTACTTAATGTTACATTATAATATTCTACTAAAACTGACATAAAAAAAGTAAATTTTGGTTCCATTAAAGAAGTTCGTGCTGATAATTCAAACTGTTTATAAATAGAACAAACTGTTCTCTAAAGTGCAATGCTCTCTAGCACAGGGGATGGCTAGAAAGAGGCTTGCTGAATCCATATTAAGAATAAGAGGTTTCAAAATGAGGAGAAAGCTAAACCCTAAATAAGCCTTAAAGAATTGTTAAGGAGTAGTGAATAAATTAGGTACAGTGAATTTTCCCGAGAAGAGAAATGTTCTACGGAAAAATGTATTAATGAAGAAGTGCAAAGTTCTTTGGCTAGAGAGAGTTAATGAATAGCTTTGCCTGGATAAAGACTTTAATTTGGTCAGTCACAAAGATATTTTCTACTAGGACCAAGCTTCTATCAGAAATTCTTTAATAATTTGTTGTACTTATGTTTGTGTTTTTCTGTAGTTTCCTACCAGACTATAAAGAATTTAGTAGAAGGAATAATAATTTTCATCTCTATATCCTTTCTTGCAGGCAACAGGGATTCATAGGAGGTTTAGAGGAGAAGTAAAAAAGCTGACATCAGTATTTTAGAAATATTAATGTGAGGGTGACCAGAAGAAGGACATAAAACCATAGAGTGAAAACATCAATCCTAGTTAGGAAGCTTTCATTAGTGGAAAAATTTTCTGTAGTGGAAACAAAGAGGAAGAATGAAAAACACCATGCAGGAAGAATTGAAACAACTCAGTAAACTGACTGTAGTAAACCAAGGAAAGAAAAAAGTGATTCCCAGGTTGTATGACTGGGAGAATATTGATTTTATTTATAGAAACTGACAAGAAGCACTCCTGTACCATGAGATACTTTCTATAACAGTGTTCTGATTTTTACACCTTCATATCATGTATTACAAATTATAGTGAGTGTTTCACTTTCCAGTGTCTAATATCTACCCCTTACATGGAATTTTCAGAGACTCTGCATCTTTCATTGACAACCCTGTACTCCCATAGCTTTTATAGTCTTTGACACATCTTTGAGTAATTATAATCTGATGGCATTTTGTTTGCTGTTGTGTTAAATGAATGGCTCATATGTTTTCAAACTAGATTATAAGTTCCTGAGTGCTAAAAACTTATAAATTCTATCTGAATCCAGTCTTATTTAATTTTTGATATATTTTATTGAATGAAAGTTGCACTTAAGTCAATCTTTATTAATGAATATAAATAATTTATCATCAACATACCACAATATAGGTATTCCTGTAGCTTTTTAACTTTTAACTTGAAATCAAAGTGACAGAAACACTTACAAATGGTAGCTTTACTGAATTTGCCAAATGTGCTTTGAGTTCCTAATTACAGCTAATGTTCGCTTCCATCATCTAATATGTTTTCTGCTGCAACTAGCCTAAATGTAATCTCTTGAGTGTTTGCAATTTGAGTAGCCTTTCCACTGAATTTTAAAGGTCAAAGAATTGGATTTTTAAATTATAATAAAAGCCCATATGAAACTTGTTTAATTAATGTAGGAATTTGTTATCTCATATAGGAGGATATATAGGCCCCAGGTCCAGCACGTCAGAGATCTATCCTCTATTAGATGGGTTTACCCTTAACTAATTTCAGCAGTTGCTGGTATCACATGTAAAAAGCATAATAGCCAAAGTACAAAGAAGTGTTGTCTCTTACTTTATCCTTTATTAAGAAGGAGGGACTCCTTTTTGCAGTCCCTTAACAGATTTGTCCTTATGTCTCCATCAGAATCACACATTCAATCTTAAATCAATGAATCAATTGCTGCAGAGCACAGTGAGATTACCATGATTACCTTGGGCTCATCAAAACCCACTGTCTGATATTTTAAATGGGTTCTTTTTTATTATTCATGTGGAGAAAAGGGTGGATAGTTGAATAAAATCTGGGTGATTTTAGAAAGCAGAAGGGAAAACACGGAAGTGTAGAGGATAACCAATAGTGTGAACTCTAGAAGTTCTACAATGTTAACTGCTCAAAAGGAAGAATTTTCTTTGGGAAAAAGTCTTAACAAGGTTTGTGCAAAAAATAAAGCTAATTGCATCTATATATCATGTGCAGTAAGATTTTATATGATGAAGTTAAGAAATAATATAAATCATTAAAATTTCCTTAAGAATAACCCTCAGATCTCAAAAGGCCAATTATCACAAATAATAAACTCAGAACCATGTTAGAGTATCACATAATATTCCAGGGTACATTTTAAAGGATTAAATTTTGCATACATTATTTATAATGTTATCTGGTGACAGTTGTAGGAATGTTGCAGGAAGGTCTGAAGATTCTGTGTCACTGTAGACTAAGTTAAAAATGGTTTTCAAGCTTGTTCATGAAGAGTGTCATTTATCACTGGGTAAAATGATGGTAAATGCACCAACTTGCAAATTTATGTTTTGGAAATTTTAAAAAATAACTCATTTAAAAATTACAGCAAAGAAAAACATTTCAATTATTCCACCAATAATTATCTATCTCTCTCTCTACCTACCTATCTACCCACTATTAATCTATCATTGTAGTTATAAATCTATCTTGTAACCATAGCCAATACACACAGTACTTTTAGGATCTAAATCCAATATATGTATTTTCCACTCACATTTTCCTCTATTCTTCTCTGACATTGAGTTTTATAGAGAAGATAAACATTGTTAAATTCTTGAAGGTAAGCAGAGTCTTGAGAAACACTCTGGTTGACAGAAAATGGGAGTGCAGTAATTCCTCACACAGACCTTCTATTCAGCAATACCCACCCTCTGCCTTGAGATCAATTTATTAGCTCTTTTCTCTTTATTAAGATAGAGTTTTAATCTTTATCTAGATCTCTCTACAGTTTTAGTTGATATAGGACCAATAAACATTTATGAAAAAAAAAAGATCTTGGATGATTATCTATTCTTCTTCATATTAGAATGAGGCAGCAAGTGGGCTATTCCCTCCTCTGGGAGACATGGAAGATGGCTTCTCAGTCTTCCTGATTTCTTTGGAGTCACAACAATTTTGATAATGGGAATGGTCCTAGGATCATAAGACATAACAGGCAACACTTCTGGGAAATTCTGCCAAGTTTTTATTAACTTGTGGGGTTTGGTCTTGCTGTTTGGCTTAGATGGGCTCTATATTAGCAAATAATGTGGCTTTTCATCCCCTTTATGGCTAAGCAAATGAGGACCTTCATTTTAAGCCATTTCAATTTGTTTATTTCTTCTTTTGCCATAGTGAGGATGGTAACAGTGTGTGTAGTGGTGTTGGTGTGGGGTTGATTGTTGAGGATTTGTACTTGTAGAGTTCAGAGACAGATATTAAGGACAGCTAAGATTGTACATATTGGAACAATGGTCACTAGAAATTCCAAGGGGTAACATGGTCACCAAGTCTGAACAGCTGGATGAGAAATATGATCCTGTCAGGGGGTGACTAGTAATTGCCATCAAGTCTGACTATTGTCTGTGTGAGTATTAGCTAATCATCTAAATTCCTAGTCAGGAAAGGAGCATCAATGTAGGCACTGAGAGCTTGATTAGACTAGTAAAGTAAAATCAGACCATGACAGTTTTGTGGCAGCAGGTGGTCCTTCATCATAACTAATGAGAAAAACTGATGATTCTTCCACTGTATGAGGAAATGTTGTGGATGCTCCTGCTTCTAAAAACCCTGACCACCATCAGCATCATCACATCCACAAAGGCACAAAGAGGAGTCAGTATGAAAGGATGAAGAGAAAGACTGAAAGTTATATCTGTAGAGGGAATAGAGGGATTCTGAAGCCAGACACAAAAATATGTGCACATAATTTCAAAAATATATATTTTATTCCCAGCTGGCATTAAAATCAACTGAAATAAATTTTAAAAGAGAAAAAAATTTAAATTTAATAATATTTATTGAGTCTGTAATTATAGCATTGAATTAAAAAAAAAAAAAAAACCTGGAACATTTTCCTTGTCCTTGACTGGATAATTATAGTAGCTGTAATTCATTGAGAACTTCCTATCTAATAGTTGCTATGCTGAGTGATTGATATTTATCATTTCATTTAAACTTTAAACAACCCAAGAGCTATATGCTTTAATTATCTCCATTTTACCTATAGAAAAACTAAAGCTCAGATGGGTTAAGAATCTTGTCTAAGATCACATGACTTGCCAAGATGCATAGCTAGAATTCTTATCCATTTCTAACTCCAGAGCTGACACCCTTAACCAGTTTGCTACACTGCTCAAGTAGTTTAAGGAAACAATAATGTTAAAATCAAGTCATATTTGTTTCCCTCAAACACATGAACTATTTTTTTTCTTTCAACTCCCATACAAATACTCTAATAAGCTCTTAAATATCTACATTTCCATGGAATTCAGATTTAAATATAATGCAGGGGTCATGCTATGTGACAGCAAACTTGCCAATTAAGCAGCAGTCTTAATTGGAAGAATTTTGTACTGTGCATACACATTTGCTGTATTCTCAGTGAGCTTGCAGCTGCTGGCTTAGACATCATTAGAATCTAGGAAAACAGCTATTTCCAAGTGAATATCAACATACTGCAAACCATATGTCAGAAAGGGAAGAAATCTGAATAGATTTTAGTGAATGGGAAAGAGGACTGTAAAAAACCAAGTAGAATCTTGCCTGAGGTCAAAGTTGTTTCTAAAAGAGAAGTTGGATCTTTAATGGAAATGAATGGTCAGAAATTTTGTTTTTCAATTTATATGACAGAAGTTGCAAATATGATGCTTGTTTTCCTTTGTTCTCTTATTTGTTTTATTTTAGGATTTTGGGGTGTGTGTGTGTATGTGTGTGTGTGTGTTTTAGTATTCAGAGGATAGAATTATCTTCTGTGTTTCATGGCTCTTTCTAAATTCTCTTACATATCATGGGTACTGAGCCTAAACATTTTTTTCTCAAAGCAATACTGTAGTATTTCTTCCCCAGAGGACAAGGTTGTTGGTTTTGTAAACTTAGTTGTCCAGAGAAGAAAACATATATTGAAAAAAAATTTAATATAGTCCCCATTTAAACTTAAATAACTCCCTTCTCCAATTCTATTTTTTAATTCAAATGCTATAGTATATTCTTGAACAGTAAGGCTTAATAAAATCACCCTTCCCCCAAGTAACGTAAGACATAGTCTCTGCCTCGCACACAAAACAGCATGTGGCTGGATTTTGGGCTACATTCAAATATGAGAGTTTAATCGGATTTTACCCATCCAGATAAAAGTTCTGTTAAAGTAAAAACTGAAAATATTCCTAAAAAACTTTATAAGTGTACAATTCAATGATTTCAGTAAATTTACGGAGTAGTACAATTATCACCATAATCCAATTTTAGAACATTTTCATCACCTCCATTTTGTTATTTCTTGCTCTTACCCAGAGGCTTAGGGAACCACTGTTCTGCTTTCTGTCTATGAATTTGTCTCTTTTAGACATTTCATACAAGTGGAATCATAACATGTAGTCTGTCACAACGGGATTCTTTCACTTAGCATAATGATTTTTAGGTTCATCCATTTTTGTAACAATTTTTAAACTATTCTCTTTTGTTCAAATGTTTTTAAAAGGATTCAAAATTGGGGTGGGGGAAAGAATTTCTCTTTAAAAGCTTTATTTTAGAAAATAAGTGACATGCACAAAATAATAACTAACATGAATTAAAAGCTTATTAGATGCCAGCCACTCTTTTAAGTGGTTAAAGTTTATAAATTACTTTAAATATAGGATATCTCTATGAATAGGTTTTTTTTATTACTTCCACTTTATAAATGAGAAAATGGAAGTATAATGAGGCTAATTTGCCCAAAGTCATAACGCTAGTTAATGATGAAGATGGAGTTTGAAGCCAAGAAATCTGGCTTCAAAACCAATACTTTTAATCCTTAAGCCCAGGAGTTATTAATATTACATTCAAAATGTTTTCATAAGATTAATGTTTAAATGAACTAAATGGAAAAGTCTGGTAATAGAAGATACACAAAAACATTTAAAATCCTTTTCCCTGGAAGAGAATGAATAGTAGAATGTGTAACTGGAAGTATTAACTAAGCAACTTTAACAAATATGTTGATTGTTACAAGTGACATCAGGGAACACAAGTCACAGGGACAATCTGTGCTTTCTAGGCAAAGGGAACTGCAGAAAATGCAAGGGTTTAATTATCTGAACCTGTGTGGATCTCTAATTACCTGGACAGAGGAAAGGTTCTACTCTGAGGAGGTAGTGTTATTAAAAAGGCCTTTAAGTATATTCATACTGTGTAGTATTTCATAGACACAGAAGTATATGTAAGTTATGGAGCAAGATAATAAATATCAGTAAAACCATCACCCAACTTAACTAGAAAATTATTAATACCACTGAGATGACTCGTGTGTGATTCCTCTATCCTATCCTTCTACCTTCCCACTGCTCTGAATGGTGGGTTATAATTCCCTTGCATTTTTGAAACCATATGTGAAGCCTAAACAAAATAATTTAATTTTGCTTGTTTCAGAGCCTTATATGGTACTTAAATTTCTGAAATTTGCTTTTTATTATTTATTGAAGTATTATTGATTTACAATATTGTGTTAGTTTCGGGTGTACAGAGTAGTGATTCAGTATTTTGCAGATTATATTCCATTATAGGTTATTACAAGATAATGTGCATAATTCCCTATGCTATATAGTATATCTTTGTTGCTTACCTATTTTATATATAGAATTTTGTTTCTGTTAATCCCATGCCCCTAGTTTGTCCATCCCTTCCTCCCCACTCCCCTTTGATAACCACAAGTTTGTTTTCTATGTCTGTGAATCTGTTTCTGTTTTGTATATACATTTATTTGTATTTTAGATTCCATATATAAGTGATATCATATAGTATTTGTCTTTCTCTGTCTGAAATTTCACAAAGTATAATATTCTTTAGGACCGTCCACATTGCTGAAAATGGCAGTATTTCATTCTTTTTTATGGCTGAGTAATATTCCATTGTATACCACTCTTATCAATCCAATCATCTGTCAGTGGGGCTTTGGGTTGCTTCCATATCTTTACTATTGTAAATAGCTCTGTTATGGATATTGCGTGTATCTTTTTGAATTAGTGTTTTTGTTTCTTCTGAATATATAACTGAAAGTGGGATTGCTGGAATATATGGTAGCTCAATTTTTAGTTTTTTAAGAAAACTCCGTACTGTTTTTCATAGTGGCTGCACCAATTTACATTCCCACCAACAGAGTACAATTGTTCCCTTTTCTCCACATCCTCTCCAACATATGTGATTTGTAGACTTTTTGATGATAACCATTCTGACAGGTGTGAGGTAATAACTCATTGTGGTTTTGATTTGCACTTCTCTAATAATTAGCCATGGTCAGCATATTTTCACATACCTGTTAGCCATCTCTATGTCTTTGGAAAAAGTCTATTCTTCTGCCAATTTTTCATTGAATTGTTTGGGGTTATTTTTGATAATTAGTTGTATGAGCAGTTCCTATATTTTGAATATTAACCCCTTATTTGTTACATCATTTGCAAATATTTCTCCCATTCCATAGGTTTAGTTTTCATTTTGTTGATGGTTTCCTTTGCTGTGCAAGAGCTTTTAAGTTTAATTACATCCCATTTGTTTATTTGTGCTTTTATTTATTTTGCTTTAGGAGACTGATTCAAGGAAATATTGCTACAATTTATGACAGAGTGCTGCACCTATGTTCTCTTCTAGGAGTTTCATAGTTTCAGGTCTTGATATAGTTCTTTAAAACATTTTGAGTTTATTTTTGTATATGGTGCGAGGGAATGTTCTAATCTCATTGTTCTACATGTGGCTGTCCAGTTTTCCCAGCACCACTTATTGAAAAAACTGTTTTTTCTCTATTGTATATTGCTGCCTCTTTTGTCAAAGATTGATTGACCGTAGGTGTGTGGGTTTATATCTGGGTTCTCTATTCTATTCCATTAATTTATGTCTGTTTTTGTTCCAATGCCATGTTGTTTTGATTACTGTAGCTTTGTAGTATAGTCTGAAATGTGGGAGGGTTATACTTCCAGCTTGGTTCTTTTCTCTTAGTATTGTTTTGTCAATTCTGGGTCTTTTATGGTTCCATATAAATTGTATAATTATTTGTTTTAGTTCTGTGAAAAATGTCCTGGGCATTTTGATAGAGATTACTTTAAATTTGTAAGTCACTTTAGGTACTATGACCATTTTAATAATATTAATTCTTCCAATCCAAGAGCAAAGGATATCTTTCTATTTCTTTGAATCATCTTCAATTTCCTTCATCAGTGTTTTACAGTTTTATCATATAGGTCTTTCACATCCTTGGTTAAATATATTCCTAGGTATTTTTTATGTGATTTTAAATAGGATATTTTTTACATTCCCTTTCTGATATTTCATTATTAGTGTATAGAAATTCAACAAATTTCTGTATATTAATCTTGTATCCTGCTACCTTGCTGAATTCAGTTTAATTCTAATAGTTTTTAGGTGGAGACTTTATGGTTCTCTATATAGAGTATCATGTCATCAGCAAATGGTGACAGTTTTATTGCTTCCCTTCCAATTTGGATACTTTTTTTTTTCTTGTCTGATTGCTATGGCTAGGACTTCCAATACTATGTTAAATAGAAGCAGTGAGAGTGAGTTTACTTGTCTTGTTCCCAAATTTAGTGGGAAGGCTTTCAAATTTTCACTGTTGAGTATTATGTTGGCTCTGAGTTTACTGTGTTCAAAATACAATATGGGGACTTCCCTGGTGGTGCAGTGGTTAAGAATCCGTCTGCCAATGCAGGGGACATGGGTTCAATCCCTGGTCCGAGAGGATCCCACATGCCGTGGAGCAACTAGGTCTGTGTGCCATAACTCCTGAGCCTGCGAGCCACAACTACTGAGCCCACGTGCCACGGCTGCTGAAGCCCATGTGCCTAGAGCCCGTGCTCCACAACAAGAGAGGTCACTGCAATGAGAAGCCCGTGCACCACAACGAAGAGTAGCTCCTGCTCTCTGCAACTAAAGAAAGCCTGTGCATGGCAACGAGGACCCAACACAGCCAAAAATAAGTAAATAAATAAATTAATTAATTAATTTAATTAAATACAATATGTTCATTATGTTGAGGTGTGTTCCCTGTATACCCACTTTGATAAGAGTTTTATCATGAATGGATGTTGAATTTTGTCAAATGCTTTTTCTGCATCTATTGAGATTATCATGTGGTTTTTGTTTTTCCTTTTGTTACTGTGGTGTATCACACTGTTTAATTACATGTGTTGAACCATCCTAGTGACCCTGGAATGAATCTAACTTGATTGTGGTGCATGATCCTTTTTATGTATTGTTGGATTTGGTTTGCTAATATTTTGTTGAGAATTTTTGCATATATATTCATCAGAGATATTGACCTGTAATATTCTTTTTTGTAGTGTCTTTGTCTGGTTTTGGTATCAGGGTAATGGTGGCCTCATAGAATGAATTTGGTAGTGTTTCCTCCCATTAAATTTTTTGGACCTGTTTGAGAAGGATAGGTATAAGTTCTTCTTTATGTTTGGTAGAATTCCCCCAGGAAGCTATCCATTCCTGGCAATTTGTTTGCTGGGAGTAGTTTTTAAATTACAGATTCTATTTCACTTTTAGTGATTGATCTGCTCGGATTGTCTCCTTCATCTTGACTCAGTCTTGACAGGCTGTATATTTTTAGAAATTTGCCCATTTCTTCTAGGTTGTCCAATTTGTTGGCATGTAACTGTTCATAGTATTCTCTTATGATTTTTTTTTTAATCTCTGTGGTATCAGTTGTTATTTCTCCTCTTTCGTCACTTATTTTGTTTATTTGGGTACTCCCTTTTTTCTTCTTGGTGAGCCTGGCCAGAGGACTTGATTAAGAACCTCTGTGCTTCCTACACCTGGACATGTTTCCTTCATTAGGTTTGGGAAGTTTTCAACCATAATTTATTCAAATACATTTTTGATCCCCTTCTCTCTCTCTTTTCCTGGAATCTCTATAATGTGTATGGCACATTTTATGTTATTCTATAGACTCCCATGTTGCTTTCATTTTGAATTTCTCTTTCTGTCTGTTGCTCTGATTAGATGATTCCCATTATTCTATATTCCAGATCACCTATGTATTCTTCTGTGTAATTTAGTTGACTATTCATTGCTTCTAGAGTGCTTCTTATCTCAGAAATTGAATTAATCTATTTTTGATTGGGTCTTCTTTATAGCCTCTAGTTCCTGTTAAAAGGATCTGAGTATAATCTATCCAAAGAAAACATACAGATAGCCAATAGGCACATGAATAGATGCTCATCACTGCTAATTATTAAAGAAATGCAAATCAAAACTACAATGAGGTACCACCTCACACTGGTCAGAATGGCCATCATTAAAAATGTCTATAAATAACGACTGCTGAAGAGGGTGTGGAGAAAAGGGAACCCTCCTACACTGTTGACGGGAATGCAAATTTGTGAAGACACTGTGGAGAACAGTATGGAGGTACCTTAAAAAACTAAAAAAAAAAAAAAGAGTTACCATATGATCCAGTGATCCCAATCCTGGGCATATATCTGGAAATGATAAAAACTCTAATTCAAAAGGTTATATGCACCCCAATGTTCATAGCAGCTTAATTTATAATAGCCAAGACATGGAAGCACACTAAATGTCCATCGACAGATGAATGGATAAAGAAGATGTGGTATGTCATACATACCACATCTTCGTTATTTATCTAGTTATCTAGCTAGCTAGCTAGCTAGGTGGCTAGATAGCTAGATAGCTAGCTATAAAACTCAGCCATAAAAAAGAATGAAATAATGCCATTTTCAGCTACATGGATGGACTTAGAGATTATCATATTAAGTAAAGTAAGCCAGAAAGAGAAAGACAAATGCCATATGATATCACTTATATGTTGAATCTAAAAAATGACGCAAATGAACTTATCTACGAAACAGAAACAGACTTACAGACATAGAGAATAGATTCGTGGTTGCCAAGGGGAAGGAGAGTTTAGGTAATGGTTAGATTATGAGTTTGGGTCTAGCAGATGCAAACTATTATATATACAGAAAGGATAAACAACAAGGTCCTCTTGTATAGCACAGGGAACTATTTTCAATATCCTGTAATAAAACATAACGGAAAATAATTTTGAAAATCTGTGTTTAGATCAATTCTCTCTCTTAATTCAGTTAGCATTTTCATTACCAGATTTTTGAACTCAGAGTCTGGTAGACTGATTATCTGTTTCGTTATTTTTTCAGGGCTTTTCTCTAGCTCTTTCAATTGAGAGTAGCTCCTCTGCCTTTTATTTTACTTAACTTTCTCTGTTTCTATGAATTTAGAAACAGTTACCTATTGTGGTCCTGAAGGGGTGTTTTTATGTGGGAACATCCTTACATAAACTGAATTTGCTCAATGTCTTTGGTGCGAGGGCTGGATTTGATGCTGATGCCTGTCACCTCTTTCCTCAGGGTGTGCTGGCAGCTGTCACCTTGGTAGGGGGTGTGGTTGATGTTGGAGGAGCTAGAGCCTGTACAGGGTGTGAGGTGAGACTTGCTCTTTGTTCAGTGGCAGTCACAGTCTTGTCACAGGTGGGGTCTGCTCTCACAGTGCTGGAGCAGAATCCCTGAGGTTCAGGCTCAAGGTGGCTCTGTTCCCTTTAAGTGTTTCCTTTTCCTTCTCCCCGCACTGGAACCTTTGCCCTGAAGGAGGGAAGTGCTGAAGTAAGTGAGGTTTGTGTGCTTCCAGTGGTCTGATATAGGTGTCTGTAGCTCCTCTCAGACATAGTCCAAGGTAGCATCTTTTCCCCTGTTGCAGACCTCCCAGACCTAGTGCAAAGTTATGGCATGGAGCAGATGGGGCTGGAGCATTCTCTTGGCTGGGACTGGGCATCAGGCCATTGTGGTCATGGGAATTGAAGAGGCTGTGCCGCCTTCAAAAGTTTGAGCTTCTGGGTCACTGTTTCAGTAATCACCAAAAATGGCCACCACTGCCCCACTTAGAGCACACCCCAGACCCCAGGGGCAGCCTCTGCATTTCTAGATTGAATCTTTTCCTAGGAACTGGCCTTTCTAGATCCAGTGCCAAGCTGTGGTGTGGAGTGAGTGGGGCCTCACTTTTTACTCAGGTTGGTTTGGGGAGTGTGGTGAAGCCACAGCCACTAAGGCAGACCTTTCCTACCCTGTCTGGTGGCAAGCCAGCACCCATGCACTGCTCCTCTTGAGTGGAGTTTAGGCTTCTCCAGCCTTTCTTTTTGCCCCAGTGGTTCTCCCTGCAGCCACAGGGTCTTGTCTACTCTGCTTAGAACCCCAGGGGAACCTCAGTCTATGGTTTGACCCTCCCATTCTACCCGGGTGGTCTTCCTTTTCCTCTTAGTTCTATCCCAGGGGCACAGGTCCCAACTTGATGCTTTTTTCCCCCTGTCCTACCAGATTATCTGGAAGTGGAGTCTTTCTTACAGGCTTGGTTGTTTAGGAATTCTTCTGCCAGTTTCCAGTTAATTTTCCATGAGAATTTTTCTACATGTAGATGTATTTTCGATGTATTTGTGGGTTTGTGGGGGGCAGTGAGCTCCACGTCCTCTTACTTCTCCATCTTGATCCCCTTCCCTCTCCAATTCTGTTTCTTGATTTTTGCTATGGATACTATGCAGGCACCAAAAGATTTTAATAGAGTTTATATTTACAATTAATATCAGTGTAATACATTTTTTGCTGGTATTTATTCAAGCAAAGAAAACAAGCTGCATCCGTCTCTTCCTCCCTATTCTTCTTCCTACATCCCTCCACAACCATGGTTTATCTAAGAAAATTCTGTCATGTTTCCTATGATTAGTGGTAAAGATCTTATGTGCTTCCTATCACTAAACTTAATGTAGATTGTAAATATCTCAATTTACTTTTCACTTAATTCTCTCTAACTATTCTCAGCTCACTCCATGGAGACCAGTTTTTGCTCTACACTTCTGTTTCAAGCTCCTGACTCTCCTTCCACCTTTAACACAGCATCCCTTCTAATTACCTTGCTTTTTCTCTTCTACTGTCAGCAAAGTCTTGAAAAGCAGTAGGAACTCACTGCCCGCATTTTCTCAGCTTTCCTTCATTCCTCAGCCTCCTGCAGTTTGATTTTCTCCCCAGCCAAGCAGGTGAACCTGTTCTCATGAAGCTTCATGATGGCCTCAACCCAATGGAAACTTTTCAGTATTTACAATTGCAGGCTTCTCTAACACATTAGATTCTGTTGAACACCTTATATGTTTTGGCATTTTCTATTCCCTTGCCTTCAATATCCCCATGCCCTCCTGAGCATATAGTTGCATACTTTTGACTACTTATTCTTTGTTTTCTTGATGAAATACTCCTCCTCTTCCCACTCTGTAATTGTGATTCTTCCTGTGTTTCCATCCTTAATCTACTTTCCTCCACATGTTCTCCTTGTGTAATCTTATCCATTCTTATGATTTAAGTACCTAACGTTCTTGAAAAAATCATATAATGATGTCCCACTACCTACAGAATCATCTTCCTATCAGCCACATCACACATATTGAGCTCTTATTATGTGCAGAGCATATACTTACACCAAGACCGTTCATATTTTTGACTCATTATTTGTTGTACAGTATTATTACTCTTATTAAATCTTTACTACAGTCCTTCAAGAAAGGGTTCATTATTCCCATTGCTATAAAGAAACCCAGTCCCAAGCTCAAAGAATGTAAGTAAAATTTCCAGATAACCTTGTTGTTATTGCAAAGACAAGATTGAGAATTGAGTTTTTTCTAACTCCATAATTTATAATCTTTCCATTATCAGTTTTACCTTCCTAATCCTTATGCTCAAAGGGCTTAAAGTTTTTGCTAAGTAGCTGGCATATATAATAGTCTGGGATTCAAAGGTCTAAGTCATAAACTACCCCTTCATTGATCCCTGCATAATCATGCTCATTCCAACTTTCAAACTTTTTTGCCATGGAAGTGGTGAAGAATTATTCAATGCCTATCAAAACTTAAGTCATGTGTTCATCTTTATCATGAAGCCCTCTTTAGATCTTCCTACTAATACTCAGTGCCACCTCCCAGTTCTGAACCATTGAAATCATTTTCTTTCAGCCCAAATTCTAGAATGCTTTATTTTACTTCATCATTTCTTAGTTTGCTTGGGGGAGACCTCAAGTAAAGTTAGAAGCTTGTGGTGGTTAAAGACTTGGGCTTTGCTGCAGTACATAGAAAAGTGCTAGCAGAGAACTACTGCTCAATAAATATATTCTTAATTTTATTGAATTTAAAATTGAACTGAATTGCTTTGTGACCCATTTTAATGCTGTAAAATGGGGGTAAATCTTAGTAATATAAAACTAATGCTGAAATAGACATTTCTCCAAAGAAGATATACAGATTTCCAACAGACACACGAAAGAATGCTCAACATCATTAATCATTAGAGAAATGCAAATCAAAACTACAATGAGATATCATCTCACACCGCTCAGAATGGCCATCATCAAAAAATCTAGAAACAATAAATGCTGGAGAGGGTGTGGAGGAAAGGGAACACTCTTGCACTGTTGGTGGGAATGTAAATTGAACAGCCACTATGGAGAACAGTATGGAGGTTCCTTAAAAAACTACAAATAGAACTACCATACGACCCAGCAATCCCACTACTGGGCATATACCCTGAGAAAACCATAGTTCAAAAAGAGTCATGTACCAAAATGTTCATTGCAGCTCTATTTACAATAGCCAGGACATGGAAGCAACCTAAATGTCCATCGACAGATGAATGGATAAAGAAGATGTGGCACATATATACAATGGAATATTACTCAGCCATAAAAGAAAATGAAATGGAGGTATTTGTAATGAGGTGGATGGAGTTAGAGTCTGTCATACAGAGTGAAGTAAATCAGAAAGAGAAAAACAAATACAGTATGCTAACACATATATATGGAATCTAAGGAAAAAAAAAAAAAAAAAGGCCATGAAGAACCTAGTGGCGAGAAGGGAATAAAGACACAGACCTACTAGAGAATGGACTTGAGGATATGGTGAGAGTGAGGGGTGAGATGTGACAGGGTGAGAGAGTGTCATGGACATATATACACTACCAAATGTAAAATAGATAGCTAGTGGGAAGCAGCCGCATAGCACAGGGAGATCAGCTCGGTGCTTTGTGACCACCTAGAGGGGTGGGATGGGGAGGGTGGGAGGGAGGGAGATGCAAGAGGGAAGAGATATGGGAACATATGTATATGTATAACTGATTCACTTTGTTATAAAGCAGAAACTAACACACGATTGTAAAGCAATTATACTTCAATAAAGATGTTTAAAAAAAAAAACAACTAATGCTGATTTGCAAGGAAAGCAACAAATGATTGATTATATAAGTCTGTAAGAGGAAGTGTTTTTGCAGCTATTCCAAGCTCAGTAAATCAAAAATAGCTTGCCAGATGTGACTCGTACTTTTCTATAAAATTCATCATTTGCTACATTTAAAAAGCAAAGAAAGAATTTTATAAATAGCAGCACATAAAGAAAATTAGTCCCCCCTTCCTTCCATCTATCTATCTACCTACCTATCTATCTATCTATCTATCTATCATCTATCTATCTAATTAACATCATCTACCTTTAGATCTTCATATTTGTATAAAACACACTTGAGTATGGACATTGAGTTGAGTTGGGAAAATTTTTAATTTCTGAACAAATAGACTTTAATATATCAAGGATTTGTGAGGTTGATTCAATAGCAATAAATGATTGAACTTGGTGACTTTTGAAGACTCTTCCGGTTCTATGATTCTGTGATTCTGTTAATGTAGCATTTTTATAACTAGAGGTTAAATATTCAACAAAACTTAAATTCCAGGTTAAACTTGATGACTTTCAGAGGTAGCAAGCTCTACATTACAACTTGCTAGTCTCTTCATTATTCCTATACTAATTAACATTTATTTAATCCCTCAGATGATAGACCCTCTCCCCCTACACTGTCTCCTGTCCAGACAAACCTCTACTTCACTTCTGTCACAAGAGTATATACTTTGAAAGTAATATTTTCAGTTCAGAATTATCCCATAAAACTATTTCAGTTATTACTTTATCTTAGAAACCTGGTCATATGAATCACAGTTTGAAAACACAGACAGTTTGTTTATGTTCTCATATATTGTCCACAGCTATATTTTATTACAGTGAATTTCAAAACCTTGGTGTCTGTAAGATTCATGGGAGATATTTGTAAAAATGCATATTCCTAGTCGCTATTCCAGAACTAATAGTTCTTGGGGAAAACTGAGATGTTTCAACTTTTAATAAGCACTCCATGCAATTCTGATGTTGTTAATATGATTTTTTTTTTTTCTGGAACAAACTTTGAGAAACTCTGGTCCTTAATATTTACTCTTTTTTTAAAAACATCTTTATTGGAGTATAACTGCTTTACAATGGTGTGTTACTTTCTGCTGTATAACAAAGTGAATCAGCTATATGCATACGTATATCCCCAGATCCCCTCCCTCTTGCATCTCCCTCCCACCCTCCCTATCTCACCCCTCTAGGTGGTCACAAAGCACGGAGCTGATCTCCCTGTGCTATGCGGCTTCTTCCCACGAGCTATCTATTTTACATTTGGTAGTATATATAAGTCCATGCCACTCTCTCACTTCGTCCCAGCTTACCCTTCCCCCTCCCCATGTCCTCAAGTCCATTCTCTAGGTCTGCGTTTTTATTCCTGTCCTGCCCCTAGGTTCTTCAGAACCATTTTTTTTTTTTTTTTAGATTCCATATATATGTGTTAGCATACGATATTTGTTTTTCTCTTTCTGACTTACTTCACTCTGTATGACAGACTCTAGGTCCATCCACCTCACTACAAATAACTCAATTTCATTTCTTTTTATGACTGAGTAATATTCGATTGTATATATGTACCACATCTTCTTCATCCATTGATCTGCTGATGGATATTTAGGTTGCTTCCATGTCTTGGCTATTGTAAATAGTGCTGCAATGAACATTGTGGTACATGACTCTTTTTGAATTATGGTTTTCTCAGTGTATATGCCAAGTACTGGGATTGCTGGGTCGTATGGTAGTTCTATTTTTAGTTTTTACAGGAACCTCCTTATGGTTCTCCATAGTGGCTGTATCAACTTACATTCCTACCAACAGTGCAAGAGTGTTCCTTTTTCTCCACACCCTCTCCAGAATTTAATGTCTGTAGATTTTTTGATGATGGCCATTCTGACTGGTGTGAGGTGATACTTCATTGTAGATTTGATTTACATTTCTCTAATGATTAGTGATGTTGAGCATCCTTTCATGTGTTTGTTGGCAATCTGTATATCTTCTTTGGAGAAATGTTTATTTAGATCTTCTGCCCAGTTTTGGATTCGGTTGTTTGTTTTTTTGATGTTGAGTTGCATGAGCTGCCTATAAATTTTGGAGGTTAATCCTTTGTCAGTTGCTTCATTTGCAAATATTTTCTCCCATTCTGAGGATTGTCTTTTCGTCTTGTTTAGAGTTTCCTTTGCTGTGCAAAAGCTTTTAAGTTTCATTAGGTCCATTTGTTTATTTTTGTTTTTATTTCCATTTCTCTAGGAGGTGGGTCCAAAAGGATCTTTCTGTGATTTATGTTATAGAGTGTTCTGCCTAGGTTTTCCTCTAAGAGTTTTGTAGTGTCTGGCCTTACATTTAGGTCTTTAATACATTATGAGGGTTTTTTTTTTTTGTGTATGGTGTTAGGGATTATTCTAATTTCATTCTTTTATGTATAGCTGTCGTTTTCCCAGCACCACTATTGAAGAGGCTGTCTTTTCTCCATTGTATATTCTTGCCTCCTTTATCAAAAATAAGGTGACCATATGTGCGTGGGTTTATATTTGGGCTTTCTATCTTGTTCCTCTGATCTGTATTTCTGTTTCTCTGCCACTATCATACTGTCTTGATTACAGTATCTTTGTAGTATAGTCTGAAGTCCGGGAACCTGATTCCTCCAGCTCCGTTTTTCTTTCTCAAGATTGCTTTGGCTATTCGGGCTCTTTTGTATTTTCACACAAATTGTGAAATTTTTTGTTCTAGTTCTGTGAAAAATGCCATTGCTATTTTGATAAGGATTGCATTGAATCTGTAGATTGCTTTGAGTAGTATATTCATTTTCACAATGTTGATTCTTCCTTAATATTTACTCTTGATAATTCTTTTCATGCTGAATAATTTAACTTTACCACAAAATATCAAATATCACAGAATTTGTTATAACTTTAGAAATTGTTTTGTGTGCAATGACATGATACTTTTATGAGTATAAAGATGTCTTCTTTCAACCCAAAATTATATGATGAATGTTGCATTAAGAAATCATGTAGAAATGCTCATAAAATTGCTCATAATCTTGTAAAACATACTTTTCAATTTTAAGGACTTAGTTGATAAGCTAGCTGTAATCACTGTATTACGTAATTTCTAGTTAACTCCTTGTTAACAATGGATCTCTCAGGCACCCTGATGTCAACAGACATAAGAACACAATCTGGAATACTACCTTACAAGATAAAGTGCTTTTTAAGAAGTACTTTTGGTAATTCACCAACTAAATCTACTGACTGGTGTCCAAAAGAGATATGCCTAATCACAAACTCTGGTCCACAGAAAACCATATTACAGCACATTTCTGGGTTACTTCAAGGCTAATTTGTAGTGCCCTTAGTTCAAATAGCTAAATTATTTAAAGCACCAAAATTCAGAAATAAGGGATAAAAAAGAGCTCCCATCAGGGAAGATTAGATTAATGTAATTATCAAATTAAAATAAGTTTGGAGGCTGTCCAGTCTCATTTGCTTTACAAGGTAGGAATTTCCTTTTTTAAATCAGCCATTCTCTAAATCTGTCAAGGGGCAGGAAAGGATCTACTTTTTTTTTTTTTTTTTTTTTTTGAGATGGACTCATCCCCTGATGGACAGCAATAATTATTAGAACTATGTTCCTTATATTTAGTCAGAATTAACATTCTTGTAATTTTGTAGCTTGAATTTATCATGGAATACTTCTGCTTCTTATTTCACATGACAGCAGGAGAAAATGTGGGGTTTTGTAGGCTGGGTTAAACTAACTTCTATTTTGTCTTCTGTGTTAGATATTTGAAATGTATTAGGAATTTTTCTCCTTATTTGATCCTATGAGGAAGGTATTATTCCCCTCTTCTCTCATTTTATGACAAAAGGACTGAGAGTTAGAGAAGTTAAGCAACTTGTCTTTGGTCAGTTTATAGGGATGGGAGTAAAACTAGAACATAGATCTTCAATCCAGTTCATACTTTTAACATTCTAAATTATATAATGTATTGAGCACTGTCATTTAACCTTGACTTCTTGCACATCTATTGTGTGCCCGGCATGTTAAGTACTGAAAATATAATGAATAACAAATCCCATGGTTTCTGGTCTCAAAAACTTTAAATCACCTTTATGGTGACTATTTGACTCATTTTACATTAAATGATAACAGATTTCAGGAGAATTTCTTAAGAGAAATACAAACATATTTGGCAACCTAATGTCTGTAATCCCTACAGACAGTGTGTTGGGTATTTGGCTCATGGCATTGAACATGACAGGTACAGTTTATGCTCTTCTATATCTAAGAGAGTTGGATAAAAGATACAAGCTCAACAAATAAATGTAGGAGTATAATGAAACTACAGAAACATATGACGTAGGTAATTTACCTAGTTTGGGAGGTTAGGAAAAGGCTCCTGAAGTACCTGCTAAACAGCCTCAGGCCTAAAGAATGAATTTAATGAAAACTGGGAAGGAAGAGCATTCTAGGCAAAAAGCCTACGATGTGTTAAGACTGAAGATTGGGACAGGTATGGTATGCATGTTTGGCATCCCATGCTTGTTTGGCAGAAGGCACCGCATCATCATATACTGAACTGTCACTTGCTTTGGCATGCATTCTTAATATAGTCCACACTTCTAATATCCTTTTGTTTGCTGATGTGCCTACTACAAGTTTTATCAATTACTCAAGATATTATGCATTTCATTATAGCCACAAAAATTAAGGAGTAGATTTGACATGCAAGTTTCCACTTAAATGTGAATAGAGAAATTTATGATTTGATTTTGAAATTGAAATATACTAGAGATGAAATATCACTGATTTATTAAGAGAAATTGATATTATTTTTCACTTGTGCACAGTGTAGACTTGGAAAATTACATATCCTTTCTGGACATCATTTTCCTAATCTATTAAATAAGAATTCAGAAAAATTTGTATAGAATTTTAAAAAAGTTGTTCTAGAATTAAAAGTCCATGTATATGTTATAATCTTTATCTAAGATTTTAAGTTAGTGAAGTATATAAACTACATTACATATAAAAGTTATTTAATTAATACTATTAAATAATTTCAAATGTCAAGCTTTTTCTAAGAGCAAATAAGAGTGAAAAGAAAGATGCTTTTTATTGACATGTCAAAGATTATTATGTTTTTTGTGAATGTAATAATGACAGTAAACATTTATACAATACTTAACATGTCCTAGACATTGCTTTAAGTGCTTTTCATTTATTAAGTCTAAATTCTCACATCTCCTCAAAGGAGGTACTAATGTTAACATTATATAATAATGAAGAAACTGAGGCATAGAGAGATAAAGTAACTTAACTTTCTAATGATCACAATCAAAATTATGAATTTTAATACTTGTACTCCTGTGTGTACACTTGACTACTATACTATGTTTTATTGCTGCAAAATTTACTAGTGAAGCATCAGAGAGAGCAGCACTGTTTGCTTAAGAACCAATCCAGGAGTTATGACATCTATTCTTTAGATTAGAAGTGATCTTGGAGAGGTCATGTCATCTCTCAGGCTTGACTCAGATATCTCAAAACCAAGATTTAGGAACTGAAATAATTCATCTTGTTTTCTTCTATGCTTTCAGAAGATGGCTGGTATCTAATAGTTGGGTTCTCGAAACCTGTAATCAAATAATTAAGATAGATCTTAATTTACTGAAATAAAAATAAGTGAATGTATAGCAAATTCTTATTTCTTAATTCTCTAATTATAAATACCAGAATCTAAGAGCAGATGAAATATTATTGAACTCATTATCAAATACTTATTTTAATCTATAACAATATTTGTGATATTACAAGCATACAAAGAGCATTAAAACTTTCATTTTCTGATATCTTTAACAAGATTGAAAACTAAATTAGGTGGTTTTTAAGCCCTTAGAGTTTTTAGTAGTTAGTCTTCAGATAGGGCTCCCAAATGAACTATACTTCCAAGAAATTTTGTAGCTCTCTTCCCTAATTCTGAGACAGTCACTTTTAACAAATTGAATGCGACTCAGTCAGCCTTCTTGGTATACTCACTCTTGGAGCCCTGAGCATCATGGAAGAAGTCCAACTACCCACTGAACAGAAATTCTGAGGACCAGAGGGTGAGAATCTGAGCTCAGGCTTCCAGTGGCCCCACTAAGATCCCAGCTATGTGAATGGAGCCTTCTTGGACTCTCCAGATTAGACCAACTATCAGCTAAATGCTATTGAGAAAACCCAGTTGCCATTATGTGGAACAAAATAATCAGCCATCTGAGTATCCACCAAATCATGAGATATAATAAAATGAGTGCTATTTTAAGCCTCTAGGTTTTAGGATAGTTACACAGAAACAGATAAATGAACAATTCTAAAGGTAAATGATTCAATATATTATAAAGTCATCACTTTATTATCAGATTTTATCTCAGTTTGTTCAACAAGTGGTCCTGGTCAAAATGATGATGATGGTGAAGCTCAGTAAAAGTATCCAGCAATGAGTTTGGAGTCAGAAGTAATTCCAACCTTAGCATATAATAAACTCTCTGACAAATCACTCTTTTAGCCTCATCTACGAAATAAGAATAATACTACCTATCTCATAAAGGATTAAATATAACATTACACACAAAAGATATAATAATTAGTAGTAGTTGTTATAAGTTGAATTGTGTTCCTCAAAATTCATATGTTAACCCTTGTACTTGGGAATGTGGCTTTATTTGGAAATAGGGTTGTTGCAGATGTATTATAATTAGTTAAGTTAAAGTCATACTGGATTAGGGTAGACCTCTAATCCAATATAACTGATATTCTTATAAAAAGGAAAAATTTGGACATAGACTCATGGTAGAGGGAAGATGATGTGATGAGACATAGGGAAAAAAACAGTTCAAACCAAAAAGAGTGGCCTAGAGCAAGTCCTTCTATCAGAGGTCTCAGGAATAACCAACTCTGCCAGCACCTTGATTTCAAATTTTTAACCTCCAGAGTGATGAGACAGTAAGTTTGCTTTTTAAGAGCCACCAGTTTGTGGTATTTTGGCATGACAGCTCTAGCAAGCTAATACAGTAGCATTGTTGTTTCCATTTCTAAATTCATAGTGACAATTCTTCCCACAGGTAACCAATTAGTCACTCAACCTGAACCTCTCATTTCAGAAAAATGGTCTATGAGCTACTAATTTATAACAAGGTATTTTAGGAAATTTTTTATTTTATATAGATCATCTGAAAAACATTATTTTTAAGAATTGTCACTGTCACTGATCATCAGGATATTTTTATGAAAAAATGGTTCCTGGTAATCCTCAACCAATTCAAATAAAAATTTATGATCAGTACTGAGGTGTTGATTAGGACCTCAGTTTTTGAAGGAATATTTCAAGGCTTAGTTTGCAGGGCAAAGAAATCTCTTTGTAATACAAAATTGATGCTAGCATATTAATTTAAAATAAATCCGGTTGGAACAAACTAGGGAACAAATTAATTCTAACCAAAAAATAATCTATTTTGTCAGTAATGGTAAAAACAATTGACAGAAAGACTGTACAGACTGCTGCTCTCCTATAAACAGTGAAATTACCATGGCGGAGACAACTGAATAATAAGGAAATAGTGGCTGTAATTAGCATTTGACATATATGTATTATGGAAAACCCTGAGAATAATAAGATGCTTTATAAGGTGACTTTTGGTTTACTCTTATTTGAAATTATCAAGCACTATTTGTGTATCTAATAACTTCATTATGTCACATAAATTTATTGGAAAGGGTCAAAATACATATACTAAATTAACAGCATGAAACAGGACTTTTGAAAATATAATATTATCAGATGATAAACATATTTATAAAACTAAGAAACATACAAGTAGACTTCTGATTTATGCATGAACATTTGTACAGATAGAAATTCCACAATGGCTCTCACTAACCAATTCTGAAGTCATTATGAAGTTCAACCATCAGAAATCTCCTGGATTTTCTACAACTAATATCATACTCAACAGTGAAAAGCTGAAAACATTTCCTCTAAGATCAGGAACAAGACAAGGATGCCCACTCTCACCACTTTTATTCAAAATAGTTTTGGAAGTCCTAGCAATGGCAATCAGAGAAGAAAAAGAAATAAAAGGAATCCAGATTGGAAAAGAAGAAGTAAAACTGTCACTCTTTACAGATGACATGATACTATACATAGAAAATTCCTAAAGATGCTATGAGAAAACTACTAGAGCTCATCAATGAATTCAGTAAAGTTGCAGGATACAAAATTACTACATAGAAATCTGTTGTATTTCTATACATTAACACTGAAAAATCAGAAAGAGAAATTAAAGAAACAATCCCAGTTATCATCACATCAAAAAAGAAAAAATACCTAGGAATTAACCTACCTAAGGAGAAAAAAGACCTGTACTCTGAAAACTATAAGATGCTGATGAAAGAAATCAAAGATGACACAAATAGATGGAAAAAATATACCATGTCCTTGGATTAGCAGAATCAATATGGTCAAAATGATGATACTACCCAAGGCGATCTACAGATTCAGTGCAATCCCTATAAAATTACCAATGACATTTTCCACAGAACTAGAACAAAAAATCTTAAAATTTGTATGGAGACACAAAAGACTCTGAATAGCCAAAACAATCTTGAGAAAGAAATTGGAGCTCAAGGAATCAGGCTCCCTGACTTCAGACTACACTACAAAGCTACAGTAATCAAAACAGTATAGTACTGGCACAAAAATAGAAATATAGATCAATGGAACAGGATAGAAAGCCCAGAAATAAACCCATGAACCTATGTTCAATTGATCTATGACAAAGAGTCAATGGAGGAAAGGCAGTGTCTTCAGTAAATGGTGCTGGGAAAACTGGGCAGCTACATGTTAAAAAAAATGAAATTAGAATATTCTTTAACACCACACACAAAAATAAACTCAAAATGAATTAAAGACCTAAATGTAAGACTGGATATAAAACTCTGAGAGGAAAACATAGGGAGGGCACTCTTTAACATAAATTGCAGCAATATCTTTTCCAAGCCGTCTCCTAGAGTAATGGGAATAAAAGCAACAATAAACACATGGGTTGTAATTAAACTCAAAAGCTTTTGCACAGCAAAGGAAACCATAAACAAAACGAAAAGACAACCCACAGAATGGGAGAAAATACGTGCAAATGATGCAACAAGCAACTCATGCAGCTCAATATCAAAAAAACAAACAACCCAATGAAAAAATACACAGAAGACCAAAATAGACATTTCTCCAAAGACATACAGATGGCCAAGAGGCACATGATAAGATGCTTAACATTGCTAATTATTAGAGAAATGCAAATCAAATCTACAATGAGGTATCACCTCACACCAGTCAGAATGGCCATCATCAAAAAATCTACAAACAATAAATGCTGGAGAGGGTGTAGAGAAAAGGGAACCCTCCTAACACTGTTATGGGAATGTAAATTGGTACAGCCACTATGGAGAACAGTACGAAGGTTCCTTAAAAAACTAAAAATAGAGCCACCATATGATCCAGCAATCCCACTCCTGGCATATATCCAGAGAAAAACATTGGTTGAAAGGGTACATGTCCCCCAATGTTCATTGCAGCACTGTTTACAATAGCCAAGACATGGAAGCAACCTAAATGTCCATCAATAGATGAATGAATAAAGACGTGGTACATATATACAATGGAATATTACTTAGCCCTTAAAAAGAATGAAATAATGCCATTTGCAGCAACATGGATGGACCTGGGGATTATCATACTAAGTGAAGTAAGTCTGACAGAGAAAGACAAATATCATATATAGCTTATATGCAGAATCTTAAAAAATGATATAAATGAACTTATTTACAAAACAAAAACAGACTCCCAGACTTAGAGAATGACCTTATGGTTACTGGTGGAGCGGGGGGAAGGGTTGGGGGAAGGGATAGTTTGGGAGTGTGGGATTGACATGTACTCACTGCTATATTTAAAATAGATAATCAACAAGGACCTACTGTACAGCACAGGGAACTTTCCTCAATGTTTTATAAAAACCTAAATGGGAAAACATTTGAAAAAGAACAGATAAATGTATAAGTATAACTAAATCACTTTGCTGTACACCTGAAACTAACACAACATTGTTAATCAACTATGATCCAATATAAAATAAAAATTAAAAAAAAGAAATCTCTGGATCTTAACCTAAGTACCTGTCTTTTTCTTGCCACTTCAGAATGGAAAAAACAAAATTTATAACACAAAATAGTCATTTTTGCCAGAAAATGAAATTAAAATCTCAACCTTTAGGCTTCTATTTATAAGATAAAAGTGACCACTTCCATTTAATTCATTCATTCAACACATATATATTTAGGTCCTGAGATGTGTCAGGCACTGCCCTAAGTGCTGGAAATAAAGAAATGCTGGAGATAAAGAGGTAAAATCCTTAATGGAACTTATGTTCTAGTGAGAAAGAAAGGCAGTACAGAAAAAAAAAAAAAAGAAAGAAAAAGCTAACTAACGAATTCAATTTAAAAACCTTCAGATAAATGTAAATTCTATGAAGAAAAATATTGCAGATAAAGTTAGGGGTCTGCAAGGTGAGGGACTGAATTTAGTTAGGTGGTCAGAGAAGGCCTTTGAGTAGGTATATAAATGATATGAAGGAACACACTGCACACAGGTCTAGGCAGTCAACTTTCCAGACAGAGGTACTATTAAATGCAAATTCTCTAAGGTGGAAAATGCTTAGATACTAGAAGATAAACAGAAGGCCAATATGGGCTGGAGAATGAATGAGGAGGAGGACACTAGGGGAGGAGGTCGGAGAAGTGGACAGAGGCCAGAGCATGTTGACTGACCCCATCCTGGCATATTTGACCTAATCATAATATATAATTAACAACAAGGATAAGGGAACTTTATAATAAATAGTTATCAAATTTTAACATTTCAAAAGATAGGAAAGACTTCCTATATCTTAAAGGACAAAATAATAATTCATTGTGATTTAATGACATAATCTTAGTTGTGCCACTAACTAACTTCATACTAGTGGACAGCAGCTCATTTAACTTATAGGCCTTAGTTTCTCTATCTTTTTAATAAGAGGATTGGATTACATTATTGTACTTTTTTTTCAACTCTGAAAACTGATTTAGAGAATTTTCCTCCTATGGAACGAAACAACAATCCAAATCCAGCAAAAAGAAATAAACAAGGAATAAGTGGAACCATAGTGTTCTTTAAATTTTTAAATTATCTATCAGATGAGGAAGTTCTGAAATGCTCTGAAATCCCTAGGAATTTGCAACTACTTTTAGGTTTCAGGAAATATAATGATCATAAAGAAAAAGTAAAGCACAGAAGTCTAATACATTCTGATTTAGGGCTTTAAGAGTCAATTTGTATCTATTTTTTCAAATTCTCTAATCAAGTGAATTTTTTATGACATTTCCAAATATTTCACATATTATATTGCACACTGACCCTATTCTGATTTATTATGTTTTGAAATGTAATTCATATACTATAAAATTCACCATTTTGAAGTATAAAATTCATTGGTTTTTAGGATATTTACAAGGTTGTGTGACCATCATCACTTTTTCATTCCAGAATATTTTCATCAACCCCCAAAGAAATCTTGTGCCCCTTAGTAGTTACTCTCTTCCCCCTTTACTCCCTCTATGGGCAAACATTAACTTGCTTTCAGTTTCTATGGATTTCTCTATTATGGACATTTAATATAAGTGAAATTATACAACATGTGGCATTTCTTTGGCTTGGCTTCTTTCACTCAGCATGAGGTTTTTCAAGTTTCATCTACATTGTAGCATGTTATCAGTATTCCATTCGTTTTTAGCTGAATAATATTCCATTGTACGAATATGACACATTTTATTTATCCATTGAGCAGTTTATGGACATTTACATTTCTTCTATTTTTTTGGCTATTATAAATAATGCTGCTATGAAGTTATATGCAAGTATTTGTGTAAACATATGTTTTTTAGGAGTAGATTTCTGGATCATATAACTCTATGCTTAACTTTTTGAGGAACTGCCAAACTATTTTCCAAGGCAGCTGCACCATTTTACATTCCCACCAGCTATGTATAAGTGTTCCAGTGTCTCCACATCCTTGCCACTCCAGCATACTTTTGGACTAATCAATGGATTTGTTTTGGAAGAGAGAGGAGATAGGAATTTTTTTCAGATCACATAATAGAGGAATTCAAATTTAAATAAATTTTAAATGAACTGTTTTGCAAATAAACACTCTTTACTGTAGCTGCTTTATAAAGTTAGTCTCCTTTAAGATAATTGCAAAGAAGCCAGGCATGTGTATGCTATTATTGATTCTTATGGTAGTGTATTTTTATCTGTAATATATTCAGAATAACACTTTATTACTTTTGTATAATTCAGAGACATTTTATGTGTTTGATATTCTATCCGAAGGAAGGAAAATTTACAGATGATGCCTATCACATCTCAGAGTGGATTGACAGGGCATAACTGCATGGTCACAAAAAGATGAAACAGAATAAGATTGGGGCCTAGGGCTAGACTCTAGGTCAGCTGTCGATGGACATTATTGTGTCCTTGGAGCATTCTAATCCCAAATTATTTCTCAGGTATATGATCAGCATCAGTAGTGAAACTATACCAAGATGCTCCCTCAGGGAAAAATGATCCCTGAAAAGGCAATCAGGAGATATTCAGAGCTCCAGAAAGACAGTTTTGGGGACATGTGAAAAATAGGTAACGAGTTCCTTGCTCCAGGATGAGAAATTGCTGGCAGTGTTTTAGTTCCGGGGGTGTGGACCTAGCAGAAGTGTGACTGTCTTAGGAGAGGTCTGAAATACTAAGCAGGTTACAAAAATAAGCATGTGAAAAAGGGACCCAAAATCAAAACCAGATAGGAAGAATTATGTGTTAACATAGGCACCTGATCTTAGATGCAGGAACCTCATTATTGGAATAAGAGCATAAAGATGAAAAAGGTGACCTGAGAGAAGTCATTGGTCAGCAATGGCTGTGCTCCAGGTTAGAGGGAAGCAGATAAAATTCCTAAAACCCAGTGATGAGCCCTGGGGCCTGATGTCCCTAGTTGGCCTGAGAGGGTGTTGACTCAGGAAAAATAGTTCATTGGTGGTTAACAGGGGTTCTGTATGCCTGGGAAAGTGACCTAAATCTGAATCTGAAGTTGCTTAACTATTTCCCTTCTCTAGTTTGTTTTATTCTGAAAATTGGGGAATTATTCTGAAAATTAGTGAAACTCTGGTTGGGAGAATAGGGTTTCACCTTTGCGAGGAGACAAGCATAGGTAGGAGAAAATAAGGCAAGGTCTGCTAATATCTACAAGTTATTACACTTAAGAAGGAAAACAAGATTAAAGGCATCATCAAGGTAGGTGCATTTTAACAAAATGGGACTCATCCTTGTTTTTTTTCCATTTTTTCACCCCCTCACACCCCAAATACACACACACACACAAACACACACACACAAATCCAGTCACCATGTCTTATTGGTTCACTATTGTTAATGTGCCTCATACTGGCCCCCTTCTCTCTATCTCCCCTCTTTAGTACCTCATGATATTTTTTTTTAATTTGCAGAAATTCCACAGATTACTAATCCTTTTCTCTTGAGACCACTTTTTCCAATGTTTTTCACTCTCTCTCTTCATCAATTTCTACAACACTGTCTGAAAGATATTATAAAACCTCAAACTACTCACATGATTCCCATGACAAAAATCTTTCAGAACCTCTACATCACTTTTAGGGTAAAGTCCAAAACTTGTAAGCATTATGTCTAGATTTGGCCCCTACTTACCTTTCCAGCCTCATCACATGTGAGGACCCTTTTTTAATTCCATGTTTTGCTTACATAAAATTAATTTAAAATTTACCTAAAATCACAAATTTTTTGCTAGATTTTAGGTATTTGCATTTTATGTTTTTCTTTCTTGGAAAGATTTTACCTCCTGACTCTTTTTGACCATTAACTCCTTCTATGAGCTTTCTACTATTCTATAGAATATATCATGGCATATTACAGTTTCCTTTTGTTCTCTTGGTTCAACTGCATTAATATCACTGTCACCTCTAGGGTGTAAGCTCCATAGAAGAATAGATTCTGTCTTAGTTCTGTTTATTTATTAAAGGCTTGGCCCATAGTAATGTGCTCCATAACTCTTTGATTAGGAGTGAGCATGCATGGCCAAATGTATTGGTAATGAAGACAGATTTAGAGCTTTCTTTTATTCATAAAGGTCTTAGAACCTGTAGTATAGAACAGTACATCATCATTTACTACCTTGGCATAAACAATGACATGCCATTATTAGCTTTTCTGTGTCTTAGTTTCCTTATGTGTAAAACAGGATTAATACATATAGCTACTATAGGACGTTAATATACGATTTTAATAAAATGAGATAAAACATGAAAAGGGTTGGGAAAGTGTCTGGTACACAGTAAGCATGTAACAAATGTGTGTGATAGTGGTGATAATGATGATAGTTGTGATGGTTATGATAGTGATAGTGATGTTTGCCATTTGAATAAGCTAGTCCTGTATTTGTGTCTTTTGGGGAACTGTGGAAAGGGGAAATGAAACCATTATGTATTAAGTACTGTTACTTTCATAAATTTTTTTGACTTAATCTACTCAGGCCATTTTTATTAGTAAGGAAGCTGACTTAATGAAGGGAAAATATATCTAGTGCACACATTAACTGTCAGGCATTCTATTTAGGACTCTAACATGGGTTATATTGGATCATCTCATTACTCTGATAAAACTGTTTTGAACAACTGAGGATGACATATTTCCATATCTATAATCATAATTGTTAAAATCTTGCCTCTGCTAAAACTCTTACACGGACGTGATCCAAACTGAAGTATATATTAAACAAAAATGGGTAGTTTCTTTCCTTATAGTTCTTGGAATTCTATGAAATATATCTTAAAACAAAAAATAATAGTTTCTTTCTTTTAGTTCTTACAGTTCTCTGGTGTAATGAAAAGCACTTGAGATTTGGAAAAAGAAGTGTTCCTGCTCTGCTTTGCTTCTTAGACAACACCTAAGTATGAAGATTCTTTTAAAAGGATATAAACAAATTGAAGCAATCAGAGGGAAAGATCAGGACCATGAAGTGACTCTGAAAGCAGGTAATACTGAAAATAGTGGGAGGAACCAAGGAAAAAGTAGACTCAAGGAACAAAAAAATATGGCTTTCTTTGAATATTTGATATTCTGTCATGTAAATAAACATTTTCATACGACTATAATAGGCAGAATTGTAACCATTGGTTATAAGGCACAGAGAAATGTATTTGGCCTCAATATAAGAAAAATTTTTCTAATAAAAAGAGCTGTAAAAAGAAGGGCAAGTTTACAAGAAACCAAGTTCCCAGTACCTGGAGGTGATTTCAAAGGGAATTCAAAATGATCTAATTAGGTGACATTCAAGATGCCATCCAACTCTGATAATCTATAATCTTGGCTAGTTCATGGAGAATATATGATGTTCCTAGCATTATCAACCTCATTTACCTTTCTTATAATCTTATTCCAGATAGATTTAATTATTATTTTGTGCATCTACTGTTATGATGTGATACTGTAGAAGGATTATGAACTTGAAATTAGACAGACTTGATTTCCAATCCTGAGTTTGCCACTTACTTTTTGAGGGCATTGTTCAGTTTCTCTAGGCCTCAGTACTTTTATTTCTAAAATAGTAATACTACTGATTTCATACCAAGGTTTAATAAAGTGACATATGTGAAATACCTACCATATGGTAGTGGTCAACAAATAAAACCATCAGTACCATCTGATGAACAATTGTGACATGAAAGACTATCGAGAGAAAATATTTAATTTATTTTCCAGTAAAGTTTTTGTTAAAGTCTAATATATATACAAACAAACGCTCAAAGTACAATATAAATAGTTGGCTAGATGAATTTTCTTAAACAGTCTTTTTAAAAAACAAATACATTTTAACATGCATGTGGGAGGATGGTATTCAATTTAAAGGAGATAATAATCACATATTATTGGGTATGTGATATAAAAAGAACTGAGGATTGGGGCACTATATTTTTGCCATTTTATTATTTTATATATATAATTAACAAATTATGAGTGCATATATTTATGAATATTGCCAAGGTAAATACCTTGTAACTAGCATCCAAATAGAAAATTACCCCAGAAGCTCCTTCATGTTCCCTCTCAGTCTTTAAGAATAGATTTTTTTTTCAGTATATGGCATGTATCAGATTTTTTTCATATATTGAGTTTTTGCATATATATATATATATATATATATATATATATATATATATATATATATATATATATATATATTTTGCACTTAGAATAGTGCTTCTAAAGCTAGGCATGCATCTGAATTACCTGGAGTGTTTGTCAGAAACTGAAATCTAAAGCCCCACCCCTAGAGTCTCCAAATCAGTAGGTCTGGGGTGGGGACTAAGAATTTGCAGTTATAACAAGTGGTACTGAGTCTCAACTATTCTCAATTGGTACTGATGCTTTTGGCCCAGGAATCACATTTTGAAGCTCATTGATCTATAGTACTCTATTCAATGAATATACCATACTTATTTATCCATTATACTGCCGACATAAATTTGGATATTATCAATAATGCATATTTGGTCACACTTGTACATGTGCTTGGGTGGGTAGATAGATTAATAGATAAATAAAAATTATAGGGTCATGGTTTATGCATATATTTATTCATAGATTATATTGTCCAAAAGCTTAAAAGTAGTACCACTAACTTGTAATCCCAACAGTAAAAGGGAGATCTAGTTGCTTTATACATGTAACAGCTTTTACATTAAAAAAATTTATCTACACTATATATGTAATGGTAGCTCATGATTTTAACTTGTATTTCTCTGACAACTAATAGTATTGAATATATTGGCACATGCTTCATTTAAATATCCTCTTTTGAAGTACCCTTTTAAGACCTGTTCAATTTTATACGGGTTTTCTGTATTTTTCTTATTAATTGATAGGACTTCTTTGTCTACTTGTTGGATATAAGGACTGTCTATATGGGGTGTCTAGGAAGATGAAGACAACAGATGGTCTCACAGAGATATCCATGGTCCAGAGCAAAGGAAAGAAGAACCAGAATTAAGTTCTAGCTCTCAATGGTGAAGGAGAAATGTATGAAAGATCTCTCAGACCTAAAGGATATTTATGGAAATGAGGGGCATCACTGAGGCAACCTGTAAATATCCCAGTCCAGATGAGAGGACAAGCATCTCCACAGATACCTTTGAGTATAAATGACTTGAATGCAGAATGGCCCCTCCTCCAACACCTCAGTCCTATATAAGACCACCAAAATTTAGGCAAAGGCAGAGGAAAGGGGAGATGGAAACTGATAACATCAAGTTTCTCCTATCCAACAGAATAAGCTCTCAAAATTGGAATGAATTTATATCAGAAAAATACACTTAAATTTCCTGCTCACTTGAATTTGTGAATAAAATTGTAGAGAAAACTGATGATATTCTCATTCTTCAAGGAAGATTTCATTTTCATAATTTTGATTTTTAATTTAAATTTTAATATTTATTGGAGTTTATATTATTTCATTGCTTCTTTCTCAAATTGCAATCCATGTATTGGCTTAAATCAAATTTCAGGCTGAGAAAGTTACAGTGCTAAAAGACAAAATGCTACTAATTTTGTGTCTTTGTCACCAAGAGTCTTGTGACTGCATGCAAGTAGCAAAGGAGGAGAAACAGGATTTCCCCATATTGAAGCAAAAGATTCCATTTTCATTTGACCAATAAATGTAGCGTATCTATTCAAGGAATGCTAGGAGAAGGGAAATAGTGACCTACACAGGTCCTTCTTTAACCAGGGTTCTCAGGACTATGCATGCCTAACACAAAAACCATATTTTGTGTTAATAAGACTGATTTTACATTATGTGGAAAATAAAGCATAGCAGTGAATATCAGGAAAACAACTTATAAAGTGACTAAATCCTTCCTCTAGAATCAGTGAAACTTAGAAGTATTTTTGATTGAATACTTTTAGATCTTTTCCAAACCAATTCTATACTAAAATGCAAGCCATGTTCTACGACTATCCTTAGCTGACTCCCATGATTTTTCACTTCTTACAGAGTCGTAATGTTCTTTAGATTCTTGCAGTGATTAGTGAATGAAAATATTAGAAAACAGTAAAATCAGTTAAACACTTAATGTTCTAAACTGGAATACATATTTAAATTGTAGTTCTATTTTTATAATAAAAGTATAAAAGCATGTAAATTTTTATAAAAGCATGCTATAAACCTTACAGAGATGTCATCGTACTTTTTATATAACTTCATGGAAGAATTTAAAATCAAGACTTATTCAACAATATTTTATTTGGGAAAAAAACAGTGATTACACAGTTCATAATTATAAATTTTTAATTATTTTGAAGATAAAATGATCTTTTAGCTTCTTCAAAAAATAATCTAGAACTGATATATTTTAAAAGTATCCAAAACTAAAATTTCTGACATAGAAACTGTGACATAGAACTGTGACACCTTAGATACAGGTAAACTTAAGATATAACAAGTTTCTTCCATCTTCTGAAACCTAGAATGCTTTTTTCTGAAATATCATATACGTTGTTGGAAAATTACAAAATGCTTTAATACTTTAAGTATAAAAGTGTATAGACAACCATATCATAAATATTTGTGTACTCACAAGCTGCTTTGTCACATTTACTTCAGATATTTCATTTTTAAAAGATAAAACAATGCAGGTGGGGTTAAAGTTCTCCTTGTAACATTATCTATTTCATTTCTCCTCTCCCTGCCTCTGCTATGGTTACCATTAGCCTGAAATAAGTGTTGTGGCAGAGTGTATTTTACAAAAATGGCCACAGTAATATCTGGCATCTCACATGTGCTTCTCAATGTGGCTGTGAAAATCTTGCAATAAGAGATGGAGCTTATTGCTTCTTCCCCTTGAATCAGAGCAACTGCCGAGACTGCTTTGACCAATGGCTGATGTGATGCTAGGTCAGTTCTGAGCAGTCTTCAACTGGCTTGCACTTTCTGTCTCCTGACTCTTAAAAGTCATCCACCATGTAAGAAGTATGACACAATTGAGATTGCCACGTTGTGGGAAGTTAAGTTCCATGGAGAGGCCCTGGAATGTGAGGAAAAAGAACAAGGAGTATCCAGGCACAGAACTTTCTAGTGACTCCAACCCAGCTGCTGTACTTTGGCAGCCCTAAGAAAAGCCCAAGCATAAACCATCCAAATGAGCCCAATCAGCTCACAGAACATGACAAAATTAATAAATTGTTTCAAGCCATCAAGTTTTAAGGTGATTTGTTACATAGCACTAAAAAACTGAAAGAGGTGTGTGTAATCTTGCACAATGTTTTCGTATATCTATATGTATCCAAAAATATAGTATTTTCACTAATTTTTTTTGAAATATACATAAATGTCATCACATTTTATATATTCTTTTGAAATCTACTCTTCATCAAATATAAATATGCTTATTCATTTTTATCATTTTTTATTTTATTATGAAATGTTATGCCTACTAAAGAATATATATACTTAAATGCAAAACAATTGTAAATAGTAATAGTAACATAATGAACATAGTTGTACCTACCATCTAGTTACAAGATTAGAACTTTAATACACTTATTGAAGCTACTGTGTATTATACCCTTACTGATCTATTTGTTATCATCCCTCTTCCACACAGGTAACAACTATTCTTAATGTTTTGTTTGTTATTCTTTTGATTTTATTTAATTGCACTATATGTGCTAATATTTAAAACAAAGTTGTTTTGTTCTTCTACTATTTTATATAGAAATTGAACTGTTGAACTATACTATTTTTCCACCTTAGTATTTATGAAGTCTTACATAAGTTTGGTTCATTCATTTTCAATGTTTTATATTATTTTATTGTAAGAATATATATTCATCCATTATCTTGTTGATAAATATTTAAATTGTTTTGAATATTTTTGCAAAGAAGAAATCTGCTATGAATACTTTATATTATAATAAATGTCAATTGTAAATAAACTAATAATTTATATGAAACAATCTAACAGAGAGGATCAAATATAACAAAGAATTGATCAGCTAAAAAGGCAGAAAATGAGGATGAAGAAAGAAAAATAATTGATTAGTTTAAAATGAATAACAAGACAGTGAGTTAAATCCAACTATATGAATATTACATAAATATCTAAATATGTGTGCATCTATAAGGAGAACTTCAAAATGTATGATATAAAAACTGATGGAAAAAGAGGGAGAAATAGACAAGTACACAAGCATGGTTAGATATTTGAAAGCCCCCCTCTTTGTAACTGATAGAACAATTGTTAGAAAAAAATCATTGAGGATATAGCTTTGAAAAATTTCTCCAACAGAAACATGACCGATCAGTCAAAAAACATTTGGCTTTATCGAATGGACATTTTTAAGACATTATACCTAATACCTGCACAATACACATTATTTTCCCAATGGTATATGGAATATTCTCAAGAAAGTCCATATGTTGAACAATAAAACAAGTTTCAATTTTAAGATATTGGAATTTATAGAGTATACCCAAACCAAAATAGAATTAAATTAGAAATCAAGAATAATAAAATAATTAGAAAACACCCAGATATTTGGAAATTAAACAACATACTTCTAATAATCCATGAGTCAAAAATTCATGAGGGAATTTATAGAACATTTTGAACTGAATGAAAATAACATTACAACATTTTATAACTGTGAGGTACCAATAGTGCTCAGAGGAGGTTGTAGTTTTAGATGCTTATATTAGATAATAATAAGGGTTTAAAATCAATCAGCAATAGGAAGCTATAAAGTAAGGGCAAATCAAACCCAAACAAGGGTAGAATGAGGGAAATAATAAAGATACATAAAGACATGAACAGAAATCAATGTATTAGAAAACAAACCAGCAATAGAGAAAAATCAATAAAACCAAAAGTTTGTTCTTTTAAGATATTAATAAAATTGTTAAATCTCTAGATAAAAAGGAAAATTCAAATAACCAATATCATAAGTGAAATATTAAATTTTATAGAAATTAAAAGGATAACAATATTTTATGAGTAAATTATCCAAATAAATTAGAAAATGTTGATGAAACAGATAAGTTATTTGAAAAACATGCGACTAGGGACTTCCCTGGTGGTCCAGTGGTTAAGACTTCGCCTTCCAATACAGGGGGTGTGCTCCCAGGTTGGGAAGCTAAGATCCCACATGCCTCGTGGCCAAAAAACCAAAACAGAAGCAATATTGTAACAAATTCAACAAAGACTTAAAAAAGGTCCAAATCTAAAAAAAAAAAGAAAAAAAGAAAAACATGTGACCAAAAATTACAAAAGAAGAATTTTTTAAAAATTGTGAATAGCCATGTATCTGTGAAAACAATTGGATTTGTAATTAAACATCTTTCCACAAAGAAAATCCCAGGTTCAGATTGATTCATTGGTGATTTCTACCATTTAGGGAGAAATACCAGCAATTTTTTAAAAATTTATTTATTTGGCTGCGTTGGGTCTTCATTGCTGTGCATGGGCTCCCTCTAGTTGCGGCGAGTGGGGGCTCCTCTTCATTGTGGTGAGCGGGCTTCTCATTGTGGTGGCTTCTCTTGTTGCAGAGCACAAGCTCAAGGTGTGGGGGCTTCAGTAGTTGTGACATGCGGGCTCAGTAGTTGTGGTGCATGGGCTTAGCTGCTCCGTGGCATGTGGGATCTACCAGGGCCAGTGATCTAACCCGTGTGCCCTGCATTGGCAGGTGGATTCTTAACCACTGTGCCACCAGGGAAGTAATCTTATACAAACTGTTGCAGAAAATGGAGGAAAATGGAAAACTTCTCAACCTTTTTTATGAGATCAGTTTAATCCTGATACCAAAAGTAGATAAAGATATTAGAAGGTGAGAAAGTTAGTATTTCTCATGAGCACAGATGTTAACATCCTCAACATAATATTAGTAAATTAAATCCAGCCTTATACAAAAAATGATAATACTTATGAAGTGCTCAAATAAAAGACATAAAGTTTGGAAAGAGTAGTAAACCTTTCTTCACAGATTATCTTATTGTGTATATTTAAAAAATCCTAAGGAATGTATTGAAAAAAATCCTAAAACTAATAGTGATTTTTTTTTCAACACAGGTCAACATACAAAAATGTTTATTGCTATGTATCAGCAACAAATATTTGGAAAAAGAAATAAGCAATGCCATTTTAATAGAATCAGAAAATACAAAATACTTAGAAATAAATTCAATGAGTGACATCTAAGATCTCTACTGTGATAATTGCAAAAAAAAAAAAAAAATTCTGAGCAAAATCGAAGTCCAAAAATACATAGAAATAAATAAAATGTGTAAAGACCTATATGCTGAAAACCCCAAAATTTCTAAGAGAAATGAAAGACAGACTGAAATTGAAATATGATGGTCATGGATATTTTAAGTTTTCAAGTCTTTCCCATAAGATCTTTAAATTGAATACAATCACAATAAAAACTCCAACAAGTATTTCTGCTGTAAAATGACACTAATATTAAAATTGACACTAAGATTGCTCAATTTAGCTGTAATGAAAAGAACTTGGAGGAGTCAAATCACCTTCAGAAGGAAAATTTAAGGACATATGTAAAATAACAGAAACCAATAGAGTATGGTATTGGAATAGAAAGACAATTAGACCAGTGGAAGAATACAATTCAGAAATAGACAGACACACATACAGTCATCTGATTTTTCCCAAGTATCTATTCAATACAATTAGGGAAATAATGCATTTTTAAAGATATTTTGCTTGAAAAAATAAACTCTTCATTTATCCATATATTTATCATTGTACTGTTTGCTATTTCTTCTTCACTTTTCTATCTTCCATATTGAATCATCTTTCTTTAGCCCAAAGGAAATATTTTGGTATTTTATTTATTGCTTGTCCATTTCTAAACAATATTTTTTCACTTTTTTTCTGAAATTTTTATTTCTATTTTGTTTACTGTGTAAGGAATTATGGACTGAAAATGTTTATTTCATTGTCTTCTTGCTTCTGTTTTTTCTGGTGAGAAGTTAACTGTTAGTCTAATTGTTTTTCCTTTAAAAGTATTATGTTTTTTTCCTCATTGACTTTGGTTTTCAGAAATTTCCGTGTGATGTTTCTATGTTAAACTTCTTTTAAAATTTTTCAGTCTTAAGGTTCATAGGGCTTCTTTAATTCATGTTTTCTTGTATTTTATGGATTGTTTTAAGAAATTTCTAAGCCATTATCTCTTCAAATTGGAAATTATATTTGGAAAAGTAATTGTTGCAATAATTTGAGTTCTAGGAATCTTTTTCAGAGAGGATTTTATTTTCCTTATTTGGTGGCACTGGCAATCTAAAGTCATTTTAATCCAAAGTCAGACAGTCAGAATTTTTGAGAGTTAGAAATTTACTTGCCTAAAGCTGGACAACTTCTGAATTATGTCTAGCTTATCTTTACTCCCAGCATGCAGCCTTTCAGATGGGAAAAGGGTCATGCTTTTGCCTTTGCCAGTATCTAGGTCCCACTTTTATTTCCAAGACCTGAGTCTATCAGATGTCCTGCTCAAAGTTGTGCCAAACACTCCCAGGGAAAAGCATTTCAAAACGCAGAGTTCATTCTCAGAGTTTCCCTTAACTTTATTATTTACTATTTTATTTGTATTCTGCCTTCCATATAATTTAAAAAATTATTTTGCCCTGCTATGGTGGTTTTCCTTAATAAGATTTACTAGTCAAACTATGTTAATCTATTGTTGGAATTAGAAGACCAAGGACACTGTCTTTTCAAGTATTACATTTCTTTCATTATTTCTATTGTATCTCACTGAAACTCTCATTAGACGTATGTTAGAACTTCTTCTGACTTCAGAGTTTTGTAATATTTCTTTCATATAAGCAATCTTTTTATCTCTTTCTCTCTCTTTTGGGCAATTTTCTTAACTGTGTCTTCTAATTATCCAGTTGTGAATTATCTGCTTTTTAATCCACTTAGAATCTACATTTATTTATTACATTAGCTTTCATATTTAAGATGTTATTTTCTTAATATTTTCAAATTAGGTGACACTTTTTTTCCAGTGTTTATTCTTGTTCATTGTGGTTTCACTTTCATCTCTTAAAACATTTTAAATGTACCATAGTACCTTTTAGATAAGTCTATAATTTCTAGTTCTTGATGTCCCAGTTCTCTTACTGATTGTGTTGGGTGACTTTCCCTCATACTGGTTTCCACATTGTCTTAAAATGTTTATTGAAAACTCCCTTTTAGGGAGAGTTTGCTTTTTATATTTCAAGAATCTCATACATTCCTGTTGTTGAAGTGACCTTATGGTGTAATTTTAAGTTTTTCTGCTACAGCTCTGGGGGTTTCTTGGGTCCTAAACAAATTTTTTTGGTCAATTCTTTTATCTTGGGAGTCTCACATCTTCAGGAGAATTTAACATCCATACATGCATAGCTTATATGCTTGGAGTCTTAATTTCTCGCAGGAAATTGTTTCTCCTTCACCAGGGGTCCCAGAAAAAGCAAACATTTTTACTGCTTTAGGTGCTTTTGATGGCTGCATAGCCTTTTTCGGTCCCAGCTTGATGCAGTTTTCTCAACTCCAATTCTGAACTTGACCAAGTCCAATGTTATTTATTATTTCCCTGTGTGGTTATTAAAACACTAGATACTGTTTTGGGGGGCTCTTTTTCAGATCTGATACCAAATGATATCAGACCACTTTTACCAGTATGACTTTTAGTTCCTGCTTTATTCTGACAATTGGGATTTACCTCTGTATTATCTAACTCTGTATTGTTACTTTTTATTGTTTTAAATTAATTTTTGTTGGAGTATAGTTGCTTTACAATGTGGTGCTAGTTTTACTGTACAGCAAAATGAATCAGCTCTCTCTCTCTCTATATATATATATATATGTATTTATATATATACATATATATATATCCCCTCGTTTTTGGATTTCTTCCTATTTAGGTCACCAGAGTGCACTAAGTAGAGTTCCCTGTGCTATACAGTGAGTTCTCATTAGTTATCTATTTTATACATAGTATCAATAGTGTATAGGTGTCAATCCCAATCTCCCAATTCCTCCAACCCCCTCCTTTCCCCCTTGGTATCCATACATTTGTTCTCTATGGCTGTGTCTCTATTTCTACTTGGCAAATAAGTTCATCTATACCATTTTTCTATATTCCACATATATGCTTTAATATACGACATTTGTTTTTCCCTTTCTGACTTACTTCACTCTGTATGACACTCTCTAGGTCCATCCATGTCTCTACAAATGGCCTAATTTTGTTCCTTTTTATGTCTGAGTAATATTCCATTCTATATATGTACCTCGTCTTCTTTATCCATTCCTCTGTTGATGGACATTTAGGTTGCTTCCATGTCCTGGCTATTGTAAATAGTGTTGCCTTGAACATTGGGGTGCATGTGTCCTTTTGAATTATGGTTTCCTCTGGGTATATGTCCAGAAGTGGGATTACTGGGTCATATGGTAGTTCTCTTTTTAGTTTTTTAAGGAACCTCCATACTGTTCTCCATAGTGGAGAACATCAATTTACATTCCCACCAACAGTGCAAGAGGGTTCCCTTCTCTCTACACCCTCTCCAGCATTTATTGTTTGTAGATTATCTGGTGATGGCCATTCTGACCAGTGTGAGGTGATACTTCATTTTGGTTTTGATTTCCATTTCTCTAATGATTAGTGATGTTGAGCATCCTTTCATGTGTTTGTTGGCAATCTGTATATCTTCTTTGGAGAGATGTCTATCTAGGTCTTCTGCACAGTTTTGTATTGGGTTGTTTGTTTTTTTTGATATTGAGCTGCAAGGGCTGTTTGTATATTTTGGAGATTAATCTTTTGTCAGTTGCTTCATATGCAAATATTTTCTCTCATTCTGAGGGTTGTCTTTTTGTCTTGTTTATGGTTTCCTTTGCTGTGCAAAAGCTTTTAAGTTTAATTAGGTTCCATTTGTTTATTTTTGTTTTTATTTTCATTACTCCAGGAGGTGGGCCAAAGAAGATCTTGCTATGATTTATGTCAAAGAGTGTTCTGCTTATGTTTTCCTCTAAGAGTTTTGTAGTGTCTGGCCTTACATTTAGGTCTTTAATCCATTTTGAGATTATTTTTGTGTATGGTGTTAGGGAACATTCATAATAAAGGCCATATATGACAAACCCACTGCAAACATTATTCTCAATGGTGAAAAACTGAAAGCATTTCCTCTAACATCAGGAACAAGACAAGTGTGTCCATTCTCATCACTCTTATTCAGCTTATTTTTGGAAGTCTTGGCCATGACAATCACAGAAGAAAAAGAAATAAAAAGAATCCAAATTGGAAAAGAAGAAGTAAAACAGTCACTGTTTGCAGATGACATGATAGTATACATAGAAAATCCTAAAGATGCCACCAGAAAACTACTAGAGCTAATCAATGAATTTGATAATGTTGCAGGATACAAAATTAATACACAGAAATATCTTGCATTCCTATACACTAACAATGAAAGGGCAGAAATAGAAATTAAGGAAACAATCTCATTTACCATTGCAACAAAAAGAATAAAATACCTAGGAATAAACCTACCTAAGGAGGCAAAAGACTTGTATGCAGAAAACTTAATGTACTAATGAAAATAATCAAAGATGATACAGAAGGAGAGATATACTATGTTCTTGGATTAGAAGAATCAATACTGGGAAAATGACTATACTACCCAAAGCAATCTACAAATTCAATGCAATCCCTATCAAATTACCAATGACATTTTTCACAGAACTAGAACAAAAAACTTTACAATTTGTATGGAAATACAAAAGATGCTGAATAGCCAAGGCAATCTTGAGATAGAAAATCAGAGCTGGAGGAATCAGGCTCCCTGACTTCAGACTATACTACAAAGCTACAAGCAATCAAGACAGTATGATGTGGGCACAAAAACAGAAATATAGATCAATGGAAAGAGATAGAAAGTCCAGAAATAAACCCACGCACCTATGGTCACCTCATCTAAGACAAAGGCGGCAAAAATAAACAATGGAGAAAAGACAGTCTATTCAATAAGTGGTACTCTGAAAACTGGACAGATACATGGAAAATAATGTTAGTTTTTAAATGTCATGTTTTCTCTAGCATTTTAATTTTTTTATAACGAAAGGTAGTTCTATGATAGCTCAGTCAGTCATGTTGCTAGAATCTAGAATACTGATCAATAGGTACCTTTTTTTCAAGATATTAATATGAAAAAGTATAATAGAACATCAACTAGTTTAAGAAACTAGTTTTCTGGTCAAGGTTGCAACATTAACCAGATGATTAATTCTTGGACAAATCCTTTCAGCTCTTCATATTTTTTTGTCAGGATCAAAGAATCATTTGGAGTCAGATAAACCTGAGGACAGGATTCCAGCTCTGTTTGTTAGCTCTGAAGTTCTAGAAAGGTTTTCAAATTTTCTGGGCCATGGCTTCTTACAATATTAAATTCAGATATATAAAATGTGTATAGAAATATGATATATAGAGAATATAGACATAAAATATAGATTTTTTGAAAATATATTAATACAATATGTGAAAATATATAGAATATATATTGTGAATATAGAAGTGCAAATATAAATAATATTGTAATATGCCTCATATGAGGCATAATGTGTGTATATTCACATATAAGCAAAACATTTGGTATAATAAAGTGACTACAGATAAAGAATTTTAACTACTAGCCCTTAGGGTTTAATTTTACCTGCAAAAATACAACTTTGAAAGATTTAGTAACTTACAAACTTGAAAGGTTTATAGCACTCACTAATTTCCATTTGTTGCCATTTTTAGGCTATTTGATGTGAAAAAGTTAATTTTTCCAGATTGTCCTTGATTAATCCTTGACAGTGAGGTGGCCTCTGGAAGCTAGGAATTGCTCTCAAGTTATAGCCAGTTCTCAAGATAAGTGCTAGACAAGAATCCAAATCACATTTATTGGTCCACAATAACACTTTGTTTTGTAGAGACTTATGTTTTAAATTTTAAACGTTAAGAAATGTTTTCTAAAAATAGTTATATTCATTATATTCTTACTTTTTATTTTTATATTTGCACTTTTATTTTATTTGTATAGATTAAGAACTTTTTTTCATAAAGGGAAATCAAATTTGTTAAGTAAATTAATCCATGAATTTAAATTCATTTCAAATGAATTCTGGTGTGATATTAACAGCATATTAGAAAAATATTTCATAATCTAAACTAATAAATATTGTTTCAGAATCGTTAGCAAGTAATTTTAATGTGATATGATAAGAAAGTTGTGAGTGCAGAGAGGATCACTGAGTGTATTTAGGATTTCCCAGGCTCAGCTTTCATTACTCTGAACATCACATTTACATTTTATGTGGTTGTCTCCAAGATATGTCATAATTTCTTAAGAACAGTCATATTCTCTATTATTTCAAGAGTGTCTTGCATAGTGTGTGGCACAGAGTAAATGCTCAATAAATGTTTCTTTTTGTAGAAGGAAAGTATTATAAGGGGGAGTTTTAATGTTAAATAGAAGTTATTCAAGGGGGCATCAGGTGGTGTTTGTGGAACAGTTGCCAGATGCTTAAGGATATTCGGGGATGTACATTTTGTCTGAGTGGCTGGAACATAAGATGCCAGGCAGGAACGGCTTGTGAAATGTGAGGCTGAAGGTATAAAATGAAGAACTTCTATAGCATATTAAGGATGATGCACTTCATCTTGTAAGATATAGGGAGCCACCACAAAAGGATTTTAAGCAAGAGAATTTTTAAAAGGTTGTTTTTGAGATAGAATATTCTGGTAGCTCATTGAAGATGTTTTGGAAGAAAACAGAACTAGGAGCAAGAAAAGCAATGCATTGTGATATAAATTAAGAAAAATAAATAAAATAAAATAAAGAAAAGAGAACATGAGCTAAGCACTAGTGGTAGGTATGGAGATAATAGGAAGATTTAAAGATAATATTAGAGTTAAAATTAGAAGAATGTGTGATGGACTAGTACCATAGCAAGAAAGCTAAGAGAGCAAACTTTAGAGATGGTGTTACTTGCATTTGAATACTGATTCTAACATTTTCTAACTCTGTGAATGACACTTGGCAATTTATTAATCTCTCCCAAATTTTTTCACCTGTAATTATAATGCCATCTCATGAGACTGTTGTGAGGAGTTAAGTGAAATAACACATGCAGAGCATTTAGCATGGCATCTGGCACATTCTAAGCATTTTTTGGTGGGGAAAAAAAACATCTGCGTCTGCTCATTTCTGTTTCAGATTGACTTTCCTATTTAAGGTTTACCTATTACCAGTCTTTCTCAAGGGATTGTAGCATTTGAAGAAATGAGGTTTGACAAAGTAATGTAGCCATTTTTCCAAAGGCAAAGCAAGCAATGACCCAGAGACTAATGTGCTGAGCATGATTCAGTTTCTAACATGGAATAGTGTCAGAATTTTTTTAAAATGTGCTTATGTAATCAGAGAAGGAATTAGGAAGAACAGCCCAGTAAGAAAAGTTTATTTTTGTTTATCTAGGTCTCTTCTGTCTAGATACTCCCAGTATTTTCTATATCTATCTTAAGCACCCTGCTTTTAAAACTCCACATATTCTGTGGGTCTTGTGTCCTTCCTGTGATGAAAGAAAATGATTTGGAAGGATGGTTTCTCCAAATATATCATAGGCTACTTTAACAAATGTGTGTGTATATATATATATATATATATATATATATATATATATATATATATATATATATATATATATAATTTTTATTTTATTTTGGAGCATAGTTGATTAACAATGTTATGTTAGTTTCAGGAGTACAGCAAAGTCAGTTACACATATACATGTATCTATTCCTTTTCAAATTTTTTTCATATTTAGATTATTACAGAATATTGAGCAACATAACAAATGTATATATTTTAAAATTACATATTTCTGGAGAAGAATATTTAGCCAAAGGGAGCTCTACCAACACTTATTCCATGTGTAATCCATCTAGTGTATAGCTTAATAACAGTCTGTGTGCCACCTACACCCAAATTTTATAACTAGCCCTGTCCTTTCTCATGTGCTCAGTCTTGCATATTCAACTTCTTACTTTCAGACTTTACTCATATGTCTTATATACACCTCATCTGATCTCTTGGGCTTTCCCTCAAACCTGCTCTTCTTACAGTCTTCTCCGTCTTAACTGATGACAGCTCTATCCTTTCAGTTACTCAGGCTATCAGTCTTGGGGCTATATATATATATGATTCTTCCTCATCCGCTACATCCAATCTGTTAGGAAATCCTGTTGGCTGTACCTTCAGATGATAGCTAGAATTGGATCCTTTTTCACATTCATGGCTATCACCTTTATCCAAATTATCATTTCTCATCTGATTACTGCAATAGCTTCCTAACTCTTCTCTTTGTTTCACCTTTCCTCCCACCTTCCAAAGCGTTTTCTCAACACAGTAATTGTATTAGTTTTCTGTTGCTGTTGTAACAAATCACCATAGACTTAGTGGTATAAAATGATTAAATTTATTGTTACATGGTTCTACAGATCAGAAGCTTGGTAAAGGTCTCATTGGACAAAAATCAAGGTGTTGGCAGACTATGTTCCTTTCTGGAGACACTAGTAGAGAATCTGCCTCCTGTTTATTCCAATTGTTGGCAGAATTCAGTTTCTTGTGGTTTTAGAACAGAGGTCGCCATTATCTTGAGAGCTGGCTATAACTTGAGAGCAATTCCTAGCTTCTAGAGTCACCTCATTCTTTGGTTGCTGGCCCTCTTCCATCATCTTCAAAGCTAGCAATGACAAATAGAGTCCTTCTCATGTTGCATCTCTGATCCAGCCTTTTGCTTCCCTCTTCCATTTCTGAATTTCTTCACTTAGGTGATCAGATTGGATCCAGTTAATCACATCTGTAAATTCCCTTTTGCCATGTAAGGTACAATAATATATTTATAGATACCAGGTATTAGGATGTAGACATCTCTGAGCACCCATTATTTTGCCAACCACAGTAACTAAAGTGATTCATTTTACACGTAAATTAGATCCTATCACTTCTCTATTCAAAAACCCTCCAATGACTTTGCATTTCATTCATAGTAATAGCCAAATCCTCTACAATAACCTATAAAGCCCTCCATGAGATGATCCTCCTTAAGCCTCATCTTCTATTATTCTTTGCTTCTCATTTACTCAGTCCATCCACATCAGCCTCCTTCTAGTGCCTTGAATACAAGAATGCTCCCTTGTTAAGACCTTCACACTGGCTCTTCCTCTGCTTGAAATATTTTTCCCTCTGCCTGTATGTTGTTTCCTTCAATATCTGCATAGCTAATTCCATCCTTCAAGTTTTATTCAAATGCCATTTTCTGAATGAGACCACCTTGAATATCTCATTAAAATGACAACCATCACCTATTCCTAATCTAGGTACTCCTAATATTCTTTTCCTGTTCTATTTCTATTCTCCAAAGTACACATCACCTTCTAACATACTATTTAATTTACTTATTTAGTATGTTTACTCTTTTTCTGCCCGCCCCCCATAATGTAAGCTCTATGAGGGTGGAGGTGATTGTTTTATTCACAAACATATCACATCTATTTAGTGCCAGGCTTAGAGTAGATTTTCAATAAATACATTAAGATGGCCCAGTAAATGAATGACAGCATCTAATTGTGGCAATTTATATTCTAGTAGTTGTATTTGAGTTTTTCTTATTGCTTGTCCAATTACATACATAGTCAGGTACCTGTGTTGCTTTCGCAAAATGTTGAATTCAAGTATTATTATTACTAAATTAAGAGGGAACCATGAAACTATAATACCAATGCAAATTTTCAAACTGAATTAATGTTATAAATTTGGGGAAATTATATATTTTTTGCATTTCTCGTCACCTTTATGGAGAATAAAGTAGCTTTAGATACTCTATACAATGGGTTTTACAGATAGTCCGTCTTCTCCAGGAAATTAAAATTGATTGCTATGATTTTGTTCTTAGTGTGTAAATTGGCTCTTAACATTCACTACATATTCTTGAATGATCTGGTACTTGCTAAACTCTGCATCATCTCTCATCAGTCTGTCCTATCAAAGTGTGTGATTAAAAAAAATGTTTCAGCTACTTTGTATTTCAAGTTCTTAATTTCACCTTGCTCTACCTGGACTCAAGAATTCTACACATAACTTTCCATCTGCCTGTAGGCCTCCTTTATGTGGATAACCTGTACTCATTCACTTGGAACACATTCACTTTAGAACACTTTTTCAGGAAACCTTCCCCAACTCCAGGTATTTAAGATGTCTCACTGTAATGCCTACATTTTCCCAAGAATATTTGTTTTGAACTATATTACTTTATTTTCTGTATCCTCCTTCTGGACCAAAAGCTCCATGAGAGTGGGGAATATGACACTCTTGATTATCAATATATATTCAGGGCCTAGCAAAGTATCTAGCACATAGATGATCAATACATGTTTGCTATGGACTGAATTGTGCCCTCCTCAGATTCTTATGATGAATCCCAGTCCTCCTGGGTGATAGTATTTGGAGGTGGAGTCTTTGAGAGATAATTAGGTTTAGATGAAATCATAAAGGTAGGGCCCTCATGATGGGATTAGTTCCCTTATAAGAGAAGGTACCAAATAACTTTCTTTTTCTTCCTGTCTGTCTGTCTCTGTCTGCCATGTGAGGACACAGGGAGATATCCTCATTTTACAAACTGGCAGAGGGTTCTCACTAGAATCCAATCATGCTGGTATCTTAAAATCAGACTTCCAACATTTAGAACCATGAGGAAATTAATTTCTCCTGTTTGAGCCACGCAGTCTATGGTATTTTGTTATAGCAGCCCAAGCTTATTGATTAAATGAATAGGTAAACAAATGAGTGATTGGGTGGTTGCTAACATATTTATCTTATGATCCCTGGACACTTTGTTGTCTTAGTTGGCCTGATACCTTGGAGTCTATAAATGTTATATTTGCTCACTTTTTTCTTCCCTAAACAATAAGAAATAATGACCCTTTCCTTAAACAATGATATAATGCCTCTCACCTCCAGGTCTCCTATTTTATAATAAGGCTTTTGATTTTATGATAGAAAGTTATTTTTCAAGCTTGATTTAGGAAGAACTATGTGCCTGTCTATTGAAATATTGCTACTACAAAACTCAGCATATTTATTCTTTTTACCATTTAGTAACCACTGCTATAATTATATTAATTACATTGAAATAAAATTCTAACCCAGAAAGGAACTGATATGAGGAGATACAGATTATCTCATATACACAAAATAATGTCATGGAATAAGTAGAGCACTTACATTATGTACATCATAAAGATAAATGTATTTGTGAGAAGGAGAATGGAGAGAGTTTTTTTGCTCTTGATAGATTTTGGGAGACAGGAAGCTTGCTGAGGGAAAATACCTGCCCTTTTTACTGTATATTTAGGAATGACTTCTTCAAGGAACTTGGCTTCTTTAGTTGAGAAGTCACTCTGATGTTGAGTAAAAAGAATTTGTGTACTTTTCGGAAGGCCTAAGTTTTAGTCACAGAGTAAATGGTGATTTACTAATTCATGTGAACTCTGTGAGACTTCTTTTCCTGTTAAAATACATATTACATTAGATAGATTTTCTTTGGCGATGAACAATCCGGTTACCTTAGAAGTAATCTAGATTTTGTTGGGCTCATCTGAGATTGGTGGAGTTTTGTTTCATGACACCCTTAGTCTTTTTCTGAAACACAGGCAGAAAAAGACACCACTATTTGGAAGAGAGCAAGAGAATTTCTGGGGGCAAGTTGAAACTGTCTTCATGAGAGCAAGAGAATTTCTGGGGGCAAGTTGAAACATCAAAGCTCTGAAAGCCTATGTTCACAGTTGACACACTGACACTTGTACATACTCTCTATTGATCAAGGTAAGTCACATGATCCAACTAAAAGTCTGAGGTTGATGATATACTGTACTTTGTCTACTAGAAGGAAGAAAATTGACAGAAGCAATAATTCAATAGACCACACTACCCCACTGAGATGCTGAGAGAGTTAAATATGTATATTATATTTTTTTGTGAATAATAAATATTTAAGTATAATTTTAGCATGAATCATAAAAGGAAGCAAATTTATCCAATGGAACACTAGTGTAGACATTAGTAATGGATAAATGAAGGCTAAGAGTCAGGGAAAGAATAACTAAAAAGATATGACAATTAAACTTACTAGAAAAAAATAAACTTTAAAACTTATAAGAATAAAAGTGGAAGAAATAACATAGTTTGCAGAAGCTTGGTGATGAGTTTTAAGTAAGAGGCAGAGACTATCATAAACGTGACCTAGTATGATCTAGGTTGGCACAGAGTTTTACTAAAGTAATGCTTACTTATAAAAAAGTTCTGTTCAGAAAATATTATACAATATATTCTAACAGTCAGCCTCTAGAAGAATCTTTTTGTTGTGAACATTTAGATGTATTCTTAGGTTTAATAATTTTTCTTTTTGAATTAGCAGAGAGCAAGCACTGTGTTTCTGTGCCTACTGAGCATTGCAATTTAATATTAAGTTTCTCTTATCCCAGCCTCTAAATAACTAGTGAAATTTACTATACATGTATGCTCTACTGCCAGAATGCTCTGAATCTTTCTACCATCAGTTATCCCCTCAACATCTTTACAGTGGTTTCTTTTTCTGAGAACACAGAAAGGATTAATTTTCCACTACTAATAAGGGGAAGGGAAAACTCACTCTCAAATCTGTGGTTTGTTTGTTTGTTTTCCCTACCTAACACTATGATTGTTGAATCATCAGCCTGGATCTTTGTCAGCTCTATTTTTTATCTTCCATTACTTACTCATTAATTGCATTGTATAATTTTGGCTTTAACATATAGTATGGCTAAGATTAACTTTAGTTATATTTTAAAGCCAATGAAAGTAGAGTCAAATTGACATAGTTTTTGCTGAACAAATATTAACTTCCTATTTGGATGATATGTTTAAAACTTTAAAAAAGTGATTATGTGCATTTTCCAAAGTGACTTTATACCTGAAGAAACCAGTCAGTCGTAGTAACATGACAATGGAAAATTTGTTGATATATTTAAAAATATATATTGAAATATAAATATATATAATATATATATATTTAGCACTTAATTAATTGCCATTTACAATGGCTGCTAAAGGAATTAATTTAAAACAGTAGCTTTTAGGAGGAGACCTTCAAGATGACGGAGGAGTAAGATGTGGAGATCACCTTCCTCCCTACAAATACATCAGAAATACATCTACATGTGGAACAACTTCTACAGAACACCTACTGAATGCTGGCAGAAGACTTCAGACTTCCCAAAAGGCAGGAAACACCACCTGTACATGGGTAAGGCAAAAGAAAAAAGAAAAAAACAGAGACAAAAGAATAAGGGTGGGACCTGGACCTCTGGGAGGGAGCTGTGAAGGAGGAAAAATTTCCACACAATGGGAAGTCCCTTCACTGGTGGAGACGGGGGTCAGGGTGGGTGGTGGGGGGAAGCTTCAGAGCCATGGAGGAGAGGGCAGCAATAGGGGTGCAGGAGGCAAAGTGGAGAGATTCCTGCACAGATGATTGGTGCAGACCAGAACTCACCAGCCTGAGAGGCTTGTCTACTCACCCGCCGGGGCAGGTGGGGGCTGGGAGCTGAGGATCCAGCTTCGGAGGTCAGATCCCAGGGAGAGGACTGGGGTTGGCTGCGTTAACATAGCCTGAAGGGGGCTAGTGCATCACAGCTAGATGAGAGGCAGTCTGGGAAAAAGTCTGGAACTGCCTAAGAGGCAAGAGACAATTGTTTCGGGGTGCATGAAGAGAGAGGATTCAGAGCACCACCTAAATGAGCTCCAGAGATTGGCTTGAGCCGCAGCTATCAGTGCAGACACCAGAGATGGGCATGAAATGCTAAGGCTGCTACTACAGCCACCAGGAAACCTGTGTGCAAACACAGGTCACTATCCAAACCTCCCCTCCCAGGACATGTGCAGCCCACCACTGCCAGGGTCCCGTGATCCAAGGACAACTTCCCTGGGAGAACACACAGAGCACCTCAGGCTGTTGCAATGTCACGTCAGCCTCTGCCACCACAGGCTCCCCCTGCATTCCGTACAACTCCCTCCCACAGGCCTGAGTGAACCCGAGACCCCTAATCAGCTGCTACTTTAACCCTGTCCTGTCTGGGTGGGGAACAGATGCCCTCAAGCAACCTATATGCAGAGGCAGGGCCAAATACAAATCTGAAGCCCAGGAGCTGTGCAAACAAAGAAGAGAAAGGGAAATTTCTCCCAGCAGCCTCAAGAGCAGGAGATAAATCCCCACAATCAACTTGATGTATGCTACATCTCTGGAATACCTGAATAGGCAATGAAACATCCCTAAATTGAGGTGGTGGACATAGGGAGCCACTGTAGACTTGGAGGTTGCTTTCTGCATCTAATTTGTTTCTGTTTTTATGTTTATGTTAGTTTAGTATTTAGAGTTTATTATCATTGGTAGATTTGTTTATTTATTTGGTTACTCTCTTCCTTTTGTATATATACATTTTTCCATTTTTCTCTTTGTGAGTGTGTATGTGTATGCTTCTTTCTGTGATTTTGTCTGCATAGCTTTCCTTTTGACACTTGTGCTAGGGTTCTGTCTGTCCGTTTTTTTCTTTTGTTTTGTTTTGTTTTTTAGTATAGTTTTCAGCACTGGTTATCATTGGTGGATTTGTTTTTTGGTTTGGTTGCTCTCTTCTTTCTTTCCTTTTTTTATTTTTAATAATTTTTTTATTTCTAATAATTTTTAAAATTTTTTTATTTTATTTTATTTTATTCTTTCTTTCTTTTTTTCTCCCTTTTCTTCTGAGCTGCTTGGCTGAGAGGGTCTTGGTGCTCCAGCTGGGTGTCAGGCCTGTGCCTCTGAGGTGGGAGAGCCGAGGTCAGGACATTGGTCCAACAGATACCTCCTGGCTCCACATAATATCAAACAGCAAAAGGTCTCCCAGAGACCTCCATCACAATGCTAAGATCCAGTTCCACTCAACGACAAGCAAGCTACAGTGCTAGACACCCTATGCCAACAAATAGCAAGACAGGAACAAAACCCCACCCATTGCAAAGACGGTGCCTGAAATCATAATAAGGTCACAGACAACCCAAAACACACCACTGGATGTGGACCTGCCCACTAGAAAGACAAGATCCAGCCTCATCCAGCAGAACACACGTACCAGTGCCCTCCACTAGGAAGCCTACACAACCCACTGAGCCAAGCTTACCCACTGGGTGCAGACACCAAAAAAACGGGAACTACGAACTTGTGGCCTGTGAAAAGGAGATCCCAAACACAGTAAGTTAAGCAAAATGAGACAGAGAAAAACACAGCAGATGAAGGAGCAAGGTAAAAACCCAAAGAACAAAAAAAAGAAGTGGAAATAGTCAGTCTACCTGAAAAAGAATTCAGAGTAATGATAGTAAAGATGATACAAAATCTTGAAAATGAAATGGGGAAAATACAAGAAACAATTAACAAGGACCTAGAAGAACTAAAGAGCAAACAAACAATGATGAACAACACAATAAATGAAATTAAAAATACCCTACAAGGAATGAATAGCAGAATAACTGAGGCAGAAGAACGGATAAGTGACCTGGAAGATAAAATAGTGGAAATGACTACTGCAGAGCAGATTAAAGAATATAGAATGAAAAGAATTGAGGACCGTTTCAGAGACCTCTGGGACAACCTTAAATGCACCAACATTCAAATTATAGGGGTCCCAGAAGAAGAAGAGAAAAAGAAAGGGACTGAGAAAATATTTGAAGAGATTATAGTTGAAAATTTCCCTAATATGGGAAAGGAAATAGTCAATCAAATCCAAGAGGGCAGAGGGTCCAATACAGGATAAATCCAAGGAGAAACACACAAAGACACAGATTAATCAAACTAGCAAAAATTAAATACAAGGAAAAAATATTAAAAGCAGCAAGGGAAAAACAACAAATAACAAACAAGGGAATTCCCATAAGGTTAACAGCTGATCTTTCAGCAGAAACTCTGCAAGCCAGAAAGGAGTGGCAGGACATATTTAAAGTGATGAAAGGGAAAAACCTACAACCAAGATTACTCTACCCAGCAAGGATCTCATTCAGATTTGATGGAGAAATTAAAACCTTTACAGACAAGCAAAAGCTAAGAGAAATCAGCACCACCAAACCAGCTTTACAACAATTACTAAAGGAATTTCTCTAGGCAGGAAACACAAGAGAAGTAAAAGACCTACAATAACAAACCCAAAACAATTAAAAAAATGGTAATAGGAACATACATATTGACAACTTCCTTAAATGTAAATGGATTAAATGCTCCAACCAAGAGACATAGAATGGATAAATGAATACAAAAACAATACACATATATATGCTGTCTACAAGTGACCCACTTCAGACCTAGGGACACATACAGACTGAAAGTGAGGGGATGGAAAAAGATATTCCATGCAAATGGAAATCAAAAGAAAGCTGGGATAGCAATTCTCCTATCAGAAAAAATAGACTTCAAAATAAAGATTATTACAAGACACAAAGAAGGACACTACATAATGATCAAGGGATCAATCCAAGAAGAATATGTAACAATTAAACATTTCTGCACCCAACATAGGAGCACCTCAGTACATAAGGCAAATGCTAACAGCCATAAAAGGGGAAATTGACAGTAACACAATCATAGTGGGGGACTTTGACACCCCACTTTCACCAATGGACAGATCATCCATAATGAAAATAAATAAGGCCATACAAGCTTTAAAGGATACATTAACCAAGATGGACTTAATTGATATTTATAGGACATTCCATCCAAAAAGAACAGAATACACTTTCTTCTCAAATGCTCATGGAACATTCTCCAGGATAGATCATATCTTGGGTCACAAATCAAGCCTTGATAAATTTAAGAAAATTGAAATTGTATCAAGTATCTTTTCTGACAACAATGCTATGAGACTAGATATCAATTTCAGGAAAAAATCTGGAAAAATACAAACACATGTAAGCTAAACAATACACTACTTAATAACCAAGAGATCACTGAAGAAATCAAAGTGGAAATAAAAAAATACCTAGAAACAAATGACAATGAAAACACGATGACCCAAAACCTATGGGATACAGCCAAAGCAGTTCTAAGAGGGAAGTTTATAGGAATACAATCCTACCTTAAGAAACAAGAAACATCTCAAATAAACAACCTAACCTTACACTTTAAGCAATTAGAGAAAGAAGAACAAAAAAACCCCAAAGTTAGCAGAAGGAAAGAAATCATAAAGATGAGATCAGAAATAAATCAAAAAGAAATGAAGGAAATGATAGCAAAGATCAATAAAACTAAAAGCTGGTTCTTTGAGAAGATAAACAAAATTGATAAACCATTAGCCACAGTCATCAGAAAAAAAAGGGAGAAGACTCAAATCAATAGAATTAGAAATGAAAAAGAAGTAACAACAGACACTGCAGAAATACAAAGGATCATGAGAGATTACTACAAGCAACTCTATGTCAATAAAATGGACAACCTGGAAGAAATGGACAAATTCTTAGCAATGCACAGCCTTCCCAGGCTGAACCAGGGAGAAATAGAAAATATGAACAGACCAGTCATAAGCACTGAAATTGAAACTGTGATTAAAAATCTTCCAACAAACAAACGCCCAGGACCAGATGGTTTCACAGACGAATTCTATCAAACATTTAGAGAAAATCTAACACCTATCCTTCTCAAACTCTTCCAAAATATAACAGAGGGAGGAACACTCCCAGACTCATTCTACGAGGCTACCATCACCCTGATACCAAAAACAGACAAAGATGTCACAAAGAAAGAAAACTACAGGCCAATATCACTGATGAACATAGATGCAAAAACTCTCAACCAAATACTAGCAAACAGAATCCAACAGCACATGAAAGGGATCATACACCATGATCAAGTGGGGATTATCCCAGGAATGCAAGGATTCTTCAATATATGCCAATCAATCAATGTGATACACCATATTAACAAATTGAAGGAGGAAAACTATATGATCATCTCAATAGATGCAGAGAAAGCTTTCAACAAAATTCAACACCCATTTTTGATGAAAACCCTCCAGAAAGTAGGCATAGAGGGAACTTTCCTCAACATAATAAAGGCCATATATGACAAACCCACAGCCAACACTGACCTCAATGGAGAAAAACTGAAACCATTTCCACTAAAATCAGGAACGAGACAAGGTTGCCCACTCTCATCACTATTATTCAACATAGTTTTTGAAGGTTTAATCCCTGCAATCGGAAAAGGAAAATAAATAAAATGAATACAAATCAGAAAAGAAGAAGTAAATCTGTCACTGTTTGCAGATGACATGATACTATACATAGAGAATCCTAAAGATACTACCAGAAAACTCCTAAGGGTTATCAATGAATTTAGTAAAGTAGCAGGATACAAAATTAATGCACAGAAATCTCTTGCATTCTTATACACTAATGATGAAAAATCTGAAAGAGAAATTAAGGAAACCCTCCCATTTACCATTGCAACAAAAAGAATAAAATACCTAGGAATAAACCTACCTAAGGAGACAAAAGACTTGTATGCAGAAAATTATAAGACACTGATGAAAAAAATTAAAGATGATCCAAACAGATGGAGAGATATACCATGTTCTTGGACAGGAAGAATCAACATTGTGAAAATGACTCTACTACCCAAAGCAATCTACAAATTCAATGCAATCCCTGTCAAACTACCACTGGCATTTTTCACAGAACTAGAACAAAAAATTTCACAATTTTTATGGAAACACAAAAGACCCCGAATAACCAAAGCAATTTTGAGAATGAAAAAGAGAGCTGGAGGAATCAGGCTCCCAGACTTCAGACTATACTAGAAATCTACAGCAATCAAGACAGTATGGTACTGGCATAAAAACAGAAATATAGATCAATGGAACAGGACAGAAAACCCAGAGATAAACCCACGCACATATAGTCACCTTATCTTTGATAAAGGAGGCAAGCATATACAGTGGAGAAAAGACAGCCTCTTCAATAAGTGGTGCTGGGAAAACTGGACAGGTACATGTAAAAGAATGAAATTAGAACACTGCCTAACACCATACACAAAAATAAACTCAAAATGGATTAAAGACCTAAATGTAATGCCAGGAACTATAAAACTCTTAGAGGAAAACATAGGCAGAACACTCTATGACATATATCACAGGAAGATCCTTTTTGACCCACCTCCTAGAGAAATGGAAATAAAAACAAAAATTTAAAAATGGGACCTAATGAAACTTAAAAGCTTTTGCACAGCAAAGGAAACCATAAACAAGCTGAAAAGACAACGCTCAGAATGGGAGAAAATATTTGTAAACGAAGCAACTGACAAATAATTAATTTCCAAAATTTATTAGCAGCTCAATATCAAAAAAACAAACAACCCAATCCAAAACTGGGCAGGAGACCTAAATAGACATTTCTCCAAAGAAGATATGCAGATTGTCAGCAAACACATGAAAAAATGCTCAACATCATTAATCATTAGAGAAATGCAAATCAAAACTACATTGAGATATCTTCTTTCAGTGGTCAGAATGGCCATCATCAAAAAATCTACAAACAATAAATGCTGGAGGGGGTGTGGAGAAAAGGGAACCCTCTTGCACTGTTGGTGGGAATGTAAATTGATACAGCCACTATGGAGAACAGTATGGAGGTTCCTTAAAAAACTAAAAATAGAACTACCATACGACCCAGCAATCCCTCTTCTGGGCATATATCCTGAGAAATCCATAATTCAAAAAGAGTCATGTACCACAGTGTCCATTGCAGCTCTATTTACAATAGCCAGGACATGGAAGCAACCTAAGTGTCCATCAACAGATGAATGGATAAAAAAGATGTGGCACATATATACACTGGAATATTACTCAGCCATAGAAAGAAACGAAATTGAGTTATTTGTAGTGAGGTGGATGGACCAAGTTTCTGTCATACAGAGTGAAGTAAGTCAGAAAGAGAAAAACAAATACAGTATACTAACACATATATATGGAATCTAAAAAAAAAAAAAAAATGATCATGGAGAACCTAGGGCCACGATGGGAATAAAGAGACCTCCTAGAGAATTGACTTGAGGATATGGAGTGGGGGAAGGTTAAGCTGGGACAAATTGAGAGAGCAGCATGGACATATATACACTACCAAACTTAAAATGGATAGCTAGTGGGAAGCAGCCACATAGCACAGGGAGATCAGCTTGGTGCTTTGTGACCACCTAGAGGGGTGGGATAGGGAGGGTGGGAGGGAAGAAGATGCAAAAGGGAAGAAATATGGGAACATATGTATATGTATAACTGATTCACTATTTTATAAAGCAGAAACTAACACACCATGGTAAAGCAATTATACTCCAATAAAGATGTTTAAAAAAAAATGAAAAGATTTTGATCTCTTATCCAACTTTGTATGAGTCTGTTATCTAAACATTTTCATTATCTTCAAATAAACAATGTTTATAACTTAATAGACCTAATATACATTAGTTCTTCTTGGTCTAATAGCAAAATCCAGATAACTCAGAAATAGAAGCTTTTTTAAATTGTAGAATTCTATAAGTTTTACAGGTAAAGTTCTATATAACGATCAGTATGAAATGAACAGCCACAGAACTTCTGAGAAATAGAAGTAATACTATTCCTTCTAAATAACTGTAAGAATTATTGTAATCTGAGAAAGTTGCAGAATAAAATAAATGACTTTTCCATTTCTGGGAAACAAAACTGTCAGATAATATGCAAAACATTTTTTCCAGGAAATGTGATAACACATTTAAAGGTAATTTATTAACATAAGTAAAGAATCCATTTCCAAAAGATATTCCAGACAGAGTGAGTGGCAGTAGCAAAATCGCTGTAATAGAATAGTTTGGGCTTCAGAAACACTTGATCACTATCTTAGAGAACCTGTATGAAAGTAGTGGGGTTGGGGCTGATAGAAAATTAAAGGACCTTGATCTGGGGTAATGTATTGTTATCACTCATTAGATAATGAGTACCAATGAAGTTCTCAAACAAGAGAGTTCTTGAAAAAAATAATTTGGCAAAGAACTGTTGGGAAAAATTGAAGTTAGAAAAAAAAAAGTGTGGGAATACCATCAAGAAATATGCTAAGTGAAATCAGCCAAACACAAAAAAAAGAAAAGAAACTATGATATATCTTATATTTTATATCTAGAAAGTTGAATACCTAGAAGCAGAGAGTAGAATGGTGGTTACCAAGGGCCGGGAGGTGGGAAAAATTGGGTGATGCTTGTTAAAGTGTATAAAGTTGAAGTTATGTAAGATGAATAAGTCTAGAGATTCAATGTACACCATGATAACTCTAGTTAAAAATACTGCATTGCATACTGGAAATTAGCTAAGAGGGTAGATTTCATGTGCTTTTATCACACATACAAAAAATGTTAACTGTGTGAGGGCATGATATTTTAGCTTGAGTATTTTATTCATTTCACTATGTATATGTATCATCATGTTCACCTTACATACAATGTTTATTTTCAAAAGGAAATATACATCTAGTTATGTAATTTTGTTAATTAAAACTTTGCACTGCCTTTCCATTGCTCTTAAGTACAAAATTTATTCATCTATCCATCTGTCCATCCATCCATTTATCTATACACTCAATTATTCAACAAGTATTTTAAAAGCAGAAGAAAGATGGAGAGAAAGACAATACAATAAAATGTATGTGGTCAGAGACATAAAGAAAGAGACCAGAGATTGGGTGCAATAAAATCCTGGAGCAGAGAGAGTCTGACTGAGGTTCTAATGAAAATTATTATAGAGAGTTAGAGGAAATTGAGATCAAGAATGGAGCTTCCAATTTGGAGATCTTAAAGTCACATGAAGGCAGTCTTCAAATGATCACTGTTGTGAGAATGCAAATATAAAGTATAAAGTATAAAGCCAGAAAAAAAGTGGGTAAAGTCTCAGTAGGTGGTAAGAAAATGGAAAAAGTGAGTATACAATACTGTTTTTAAAAATGAACGTTTAAATGGTTATAACACAGCTATGATCACTTTTATTGATCTTATACAGGTTCCTCAATGTTCTCCATCCCACTTAACAATCAATTATTGATTTGTTTATTTGCTTTAAAATTTTCCAGCTTTATTGAGGTATATTTGACATATAGCTTTATATATGTTTAAGGTGACAGCCTGATGTTTTGATTTATGTATATATTGTGAATTGATTACCACTGTAATGTTAGTTAACACATCTATTACCTCACATAGTTAACATTTGTGTGTGTGGCGGGGGGGGTGTGTGTATGTGAACACTTAACAACTTTCAAGTATACCATACAGTATTGTTTACTATAGTCACCATGCTGTACATTAGATCCCCAGAATTTATTCATCTTGTAACCAGAAATTTGTACCCTCTGATCAGCATCTCCTCATTTCCCCTAACTCAGCCCTTGGCAAGCACCATTCTACACTCTGTTTTTATGAGTTAGGTTTTTTTTTAAGATTCACATATGATGAGATCATGCAGTATTTTTCTTTCTCTATCTGATTTATTTCACTTAGTATATTGCCCCCAAGGTCCATTCATGTTGTTACAATAGCAGGATTTTATTTTTATGGCTGGATAGTATTCCATTGTAAATGTATACCACATTTTAAAAACTGCATTCATCCTTCAGTGGATACTTAGGCTGTTTCTATGTCTGCTGTTGTGAATAATATTACAACAAACAGGGGGGGTGCACTATCTTTGAGATAGTGGTTTTAATTCCTTCAGTTATATACATAGAAGTTGGATTGCTAGACCATATGTTAGTTCTATTTTTCATGTTTTGAGGAACCTCCATACTCTTTTCCATAGTGACTGTACCAATCACAGTCAACTCTTTGAAAGAGTGGGTCTAAAACAAGACTAATGCACAAGGTTTGCATGGAAGCCTTATGATCAGAAGCACTGTTATGGATTTGTTCTGTTCCTTGAAAATGAATATGTTGAGGTACCTCCCAGTACCTCAGAATGTGGCCTTATTGGAAATAGAGTTATTGCAGTAGATTAGTTAAGATGAGGTCATACTGAAGTGGGCTAGACCCCTAATCCAATAGGACTGGAGTCTTTATAAAAAGGTGAAATTTAGACACAGATACACAGGAGAACTCCAGGTGAACATGAATCACAAATAAATTGTTACATCTACAGTTCAAGAAGTGCCAAAGATTGCTAGGAGAAAGGCATGGAACAGATTCTCTCTTACAACTCTCAGAAGGAACCAACTCTGCCAGCACCTTGATCTCAAACTTCTAGCCTCCAGAACTGTGAGACAATAAATTCCTTTTTTTTATCCACTCAATTTTGTGATACTTTGTTATGGTAGTCTTAGCAAACTACTATAGCAATCAAGGACTAAATATATGGAAGCTGGATTCTATTTTCAAATCTGACACCAAAATTGAATCAAAGTTAGAAGATCTAGAGACCATGAAGTCAGTGAAACACATTGAAAAAGGAGTACAGATATTAAAATTGAATATTTCATTGATTTCTGAAAAAATGGAATTATAGGTCACATGTGTGCCTGTGTGTCTGTTGGCTGTTTAAAGAAAGAGCTTGGCTAGACAGTTTCTTTGGGATTTCTGACTTTTCCTTTACCTATGACTATCTCCCATAGTTATTTATGAGTCATGGGCTCCTGTGCTTGACAAAATATATTAAAATAATCAAAGCAAAAATAATCTAGACCTAGAGTCAGTCACACTTGGGATTTTAGTTTGCTTGGGATATTTTACATCTACAGACATCTGCCTGCCTTGATCATTTCTGCCTTCTCTTGCCATATTCCTACTTTTAGTGATTTCAGCTTTCTCCAATTTAGTCAGAACTGAAATTGTGTAAGCTCCATTTCAAGGACTTGAGGTCCAGGTCTCTGGTTGTTTATGACTTGCAGAAGTCCTTAACCCTCAGCTGGTTCATCTGCAGCCTGAGCTACTGCCCAGTTTGTCTGCTGACCAGCTTTATTCATCTGCTCTTCAGGTCTAGAATATAAAAGTGAGATTGGATTTTTATGTTTACATCAAACAATAGAAAAGTCTCCTGCTACTTCTGAATTCAGGTGAAGTATTTTTGAAGTCATTTCTTCTTGTAGTGCACAACTTGATATGTAGCACAGCTGGAGTAGAATAGATTTTGTTTATTGTCTGATGGCTGAGTCTTCAAAGGTAAGTATGTTTTATGGTCAGTAAGCAAATTTATTTTTTACATAAAGTGTATACAAAGGAGCATAAATGTTCACGATCAGTTAAAATCATATTTTGTAAGAAATGTGTAGGTGATGAGATGCTATTTTAAAGTAGGTTAAAATTTTTCTTGATATTTTAAGATTGCTCTGACTTTTTAAATGATTTCTTAATATTTGAAATCTTTGCTAATAAAATGTTACAAAGCTACAAGTTTTCTATGTCTAATGCTTTATACTATTTGAAGATACTCTGTCTTAAAAATGAAGAATTACATTTATGAAATATCCCATTATAGTTAAGCATAAAAAATCCTCATTACCCTTGACCATACATTTTTCATATTCTTGGCTGTAATACCAAGACAGGTGTTTAGGGACAAGATCTTTCTCTCAGTGTTTACTCAGCATTTGTTTGCCCAGTAACCTCTCTGTGGCTCTTCATATACTTCTGCCCTCCATGACAATTCAGTTCATGTTAACATTTAATGAAACCTCTCTGCTTTCACTAAACTATAGGTGATTTTGCTTTCTTCCAATTTTGTTTTGATTGAGACATTTGTGTTGGGGATTTCCCATTCTTTCAAGTACCCTCATGTATTTCTGTGCAGAGCAGATTTATTTTTGAATAGTTATTTAATAATACAGTTTATATTGTAAAAATAAGAAAACATGAAATGAAAGAGATGGAAAAGAAAACTAAGAAAAGAGTAAAGGAGCAAAAAAGGAAGAATTAATCTGTAACAATATATAGCTATCTATTAGGACAGAAAACTAGCGTGGAAGACCAAAAAATAATGGTGTTAGAGAGTGACTCTTAGTTCCAACCGCTTGGGCTCTCATGAGGAAGGACTCTCTAAGGTAATCCTGACCTGTCTCCCTATACCATTTTGTCTCTACTCCCTGGGATAGATTTTGTCTCTACTCCTTGGGATAGATTTAGGTGACTGATGAATCTTAGAAAATGAATTGTTTATTCTTGCCCATTGCCAACTGTGTTTGCTTTGCTTCTACATGACATTAGTTTTAGAGGCACAGCCCCTTTGGAGAAACTCTGGGGTATTTCAGCATGGTTAATGACTAGATGGATAAATTTAATTCTGGAGTACAGCATTAAGAAGGCACTGTTGCCTAGAACTAAGCCAAGCTCCTCAAACAGTCTTACCTGTTATGAAGCTGGCATTTTGATTTCCATTTGTGTGATTCCTGCTTCTCTCCTTCCATTATTTCTATATTTGCCAAGAAAATAGGGAAGTTACTTATTGATTATAAAACTCCAAAAGTAAACAGTGGAGTGTATTATGGGGAGTTTTTGACTTCCATCTAAACTTTCTTAGTTGGATGGTAGAGCCTGTCAATGGGGACTGCTCAGTCCCCCCCCCACCACACACACACCCCAGTAAGTGAACTGCTCCATTTGGCATTGTTGGAGAGACAGTGATTCCTATGCCATGTTTTGTATCACATGATCTAACCCTTTGACAACACACAACTAGACTGGTTTGCCTTTAATCTTGAAGCCAGTTTTGGGAATCTGCCTGACATAGGCAATAGTCAACTATCATAGGATATCTTTAAGAAGTTCTCTACTTTATAATAAGCTAATATAGAACCAAAATAATGGCAAGTTCTAAATCCCAGATTTTCATATTTATTATTTGCTCGTTATACAACAGGTTTTCCAAAATATATAATCCTCTAGAAATTACAAATTTTATATAGGCTAAAAACACTGGCCTTCAAGATTTATAGAAATTCTTAGAAATTATATTAACAACTAATAAATATTGTTAATATTAGGCACTCATGATGTTTTATGAAAGAAACATTGCTTTTCAAAATATTGTTTTCTTTGTTTTTTTAAAGAGATGATGTTATGCTTTTATACTTCTGTCCTCTTTGATCCAATCACACCATATGCCACTGTTTCATTTTATAAGCTCCTAGAATTTTGGATGTATTTCCAATAGAAAAATGGTGTTTGGTATTAACTTCTGTTGCTACTGAGCACTGCTAATCTATCTAGAGTAAAGATGTTCAATTTTCATATGTAATAAAACAGATTGAAACTGTAGGAAAAAGTATGTTAGGAGACATAATTTTAAGAATGAAGCATTAATGTAAAAGAAAAATAGCTATTAATTGACCCATTCACCAAATATTTATAAAGCAACTTTTACATGACAGTGTTAAGCCATCTGCTAGGCATATAGCCATGAACATGATAGAAAAGGATGCTCTTCTTATTCCACTCTAGTGGCAGGATATAAAAGATGGATAAATACCAAACAACATTTTTTTAAAGTACCGTCCAATAATATATACATATAGACACTCAGGTATGGAAATTAACTTGGTGACTACTGAGTCTTAAGGATAATTAATTCAAGCGAATACTTATTTGGCCTTAAAGTTTCAACTATTTGTCTTTAAAGCTGAAACCCAGTGTTTAGATAGAAACTCTGAGACAGAGCTATGTCTATTAGAATCAAGTACCATCTGATTTCTTTTAGGAGGGCCTCATCTTCTGCTACCCCATTTACCTTTCTGGTTATTGATTTAGTCATTCAGCCTATATCTTGCTATCTTACCCATTGGACTTTCTGTCCTTTGTTTGATATCTGCTTTTTAACTCTGGTTTTGACCCTGGACTCTGCCGTGGCCATGTCTGTATTTATTTGTTGCTGACTCACTGCTGGTCTCCTGTGCCCTTGACTTCTGCCTTCCTGTGTCGACCTTCGAGCTTTTAAGTAATAATTACTATGGATAAGTTTTGGATATAACCACTATACCATCTTAATTTCAGCTCACTTCACCTGTGTCTTATCCCTTTAACAATAAATAAAGAAACTGTCACTAGTTTAGAGCAAGATCTGAAAGCTATTAAATTGTTTAATGCTAGCTTATTGATGTTGTAATTATGTGTAAATTTTAGGGAAATAATCTTTTGTGTTTGATCTGCAATAGACTTTTGTTAACACAAAGCTTTCTTGCCAACTTGAAGTTAAGAGTTTAAAGCAGTGGATAGTTGAGTTTGGTTTTTTTTTTTTTTGAAAAATGACTTAAGTGAGACCAAAAACCAACTTCACTAAATACCCATAGATTATACCGTATATATTTTAGAATATTTGGTTTGAGAAGTAGATGTTGAAATTGAATGATTTGCTGACTTAGCCCTACATCCACTCCCGTTTGGATCATTTAGGGTTTTCAGGGGGTTTTGTTTTGTTTTTTGTTATTAGTTTTTTCAATTGAATTCCACAGTTATTCCTTCCAAAAAGAAATGTTGTAAATGTATAACCAGCAGGACTAAAGGAAAAAGAATATATTTTTTTCCAAGAAGATGGTTTTCACAAAACTTGACATCCTGAAAAACTGAGACTTTTATGTGTTGTTTATGAGATGTTGTTCTTTGGGCCAAAAAGTCAGATGCTAATAAATGAGCCAGATTGTCCCCAGTGCCCAAGTCACTCTGAAAACTCAGCATAGCCAGCTGGGTTCAGCCAGCCTTGATGAACACTGGAGGAGTCCCCTGTGGTGAAAGGGAGCAGCGAATTGACAACAAATAAGTGAAAGGTTGGTTTTCAGTCTTATGAGTCAAATCTCCTTGATACACTGATGTCACTGAGGAGAAAAAAATATGAATGAATAGTATAGTTGCTCTTAACCAGTTATACAAATATCAGGACCACAGTAAACAAAGAAACAAAAAAGTGGATGCCTAAATTAGACAAGCAAATGCAGTTTAAACAGAATTTAGAATTTGAAAGGAGGAAAAGAAAATGACAATAAAAACCTAAAAAACCTAAAACAAACGGTAAAATGAAAGCTTTCCAATCTTCATATTTAATTCTTAAAGCAAGAGTTAACAAATCTAAATTGAACCAAGAAACATAAATATATTAACACCAGGTCAAAACTAGGACTATTCTAACCTTTTATTTTTCTACAAGAATGCAAATGGAAGATAAGTTTAATCTTCCCTATTTTGGTAAACAAATCTGGGGAGAAAATAGATTAACTGAGAAAGTAAATGTTTGTGAACTCATGCATCCATTAAAGTATATAAAATGGGTAATTGGCACCCCTGAAGTGTTCTAAATGCCACTTATTTAGTGACTATTCTCTGACAAGATTAAATTCACAAGGAACTGCTTTATTCCTGTTGGAAAATAAAAAAATCTAATCCATGCTCTTAGCGGCCAGGCTAGGAATGGGGGGAGTGCTGAGTAGCAGAATCAGATTGAAAAACCTTGGATATTTCAAAGAGAAGCTAATGAAACACAATTCTGAGCTAAGCACACTGACGTGCTTGAATTTATTGCCTTGCACAAAAAGTGAATCATGGTGAAGAAGCTAGCAACAATAGACTTGCATCTTTTTCTCAAGTTGGTCACAAAGTGATTACTGTAGCTGTTTTTTTGACAAGACTAATTAGTGCCTTTGATTCCACAGTTTGCCTGAAGTTTTGCTCCCAGTAGCTTTCCCTTTCACTCGACCCTGCTGTGATGGTAACATAGCAATTGTTAATTTTAAATATATTACTCTCTGTCAATGGATAGCACACTACATTTTCTTAAGTCTATTTCCAGCCTGACCATCCCTCTTACCTGCACACCACAGGCCACATCAGAGAAATTCTGCAAAATTAAATTTCATACATAGAACTACATAGATGTAGCATAAATAAAATACTTAATAGAAAATAAAGTGATCAAATATCTAACAGACAGTGATTTTATATGTTCTTTCCTGGTTTAAATCAGCAATCTTTTTATGTATCCACTGATGTAGAGGACTTTATGGGATAGAGATCTCTTTAGAGATGAGAACTTTGTAATAAAGTAAAAGACATTTTACACCCTCAGAGAGTTTATTTTCTAACATGGCAATAGAATAATAATATTAACAGGAACTACAGAAACATCTTCTCCTTGTGGGTATTTGGTATCTAAGTCCTTTCCCAGCCAACAGATTAATTGCTCTTCTTCAAGAAGGGAAAAAATGAGAATGATTAAATGTACAAGTAAATATGAGGAGCCGCATTAATGAAATGTTTCAGAGTAACTGCAGCCGAGTTGCTAATTTTCCCTTATCCTGGAAATAATGTGACAGGAAAATGACATTGATGACTACTGAAAAAAAGTCAGCTTAATATCAATATTATAGTTGTTCCATTATTGCAACAGCAAAGTCATAAGCTTTTTTCTCTATGTCCCTTAACTTATAAAAATAATAACCTTTTGGAGGAACTTCAAGATGCTGGAAGAGTAAGATGTGGAGATCATCTTCCTCCCCACAAATACATCAGAAATACATCTACATGTGGAACAACTCCTACAGAAAAACCTACTTAACGTTGGCAGAAGACCTCAGACCTCCCAAAAGCCAAGAAACTCCCCACGTACCTGGGTAGGGCAAAAAAAAAAAAAAAAAAGAAAAGAAAAAACAGAGACAAAAGAATAGGGATGGGACCTGCACCAGTGGGAGGGAGCTGTGAAGGAGGAAAGGTTTCCTCACACTAGGGAGCCCCTTCGTGGGCAGAGACTGCGGGTGGAAGAGGGGAGAAGCTTCGGAGCCCCGGAGCAGAGCGCAGACACAGGGGTGCGGAGCAAAGAGGTGAGATTCCCGCACGGAGGATCGGTGCCGACCAGCACTCACCAGCCTGAGAGGCTTGTCTGCTCACCCGCTGGGGCGGGCGGGGGCTGGGAGCTGAGGCTCCAGCTTCAGTCAGATCGCAGGGAGAGGACTGGGGTTGACTGCTTGAACACAGTCTGAAGGGGGCTAGTGTGCCACAGCTAGCCGGGAGGGAGTCCGGGAAAAGGTCTGGAACTGCCGAAGAGGCAAGAGAATTTTTCTTCCCTCTTTGTTTCCTGGTGTGCGAGGAGAGGGGATTCAGAGCACCGCTTAAAGGAGCTCCAGAGACGGGCGCGAGCCGCGGCTATCAGCACGGACCCCAGAGACGGGCATGAGACGCTAAGGCTGCTGCTGCCGCCACCAAGAAGCCTGTGTGCCAGCACAAGTCACTATCCACATCTCCCCTCCTGGGAACCTGTGCAGCCCGCCACTACCAGGGTCCCGTGATCCAGGGACAACTACCCCGGGAGAATGCACGGCGTGCCTCAGGCTGGTGCGACGTCGCACTGGCCTCTGCTGCCGCAGGCTGGCACCACATCCGTACCCCTCCCTCCCCCAAGCCTGAGTGAGCCAGAGCCCCTGAATCAGCTGCTCCTTTAACCCCGTCCTGTCTGAGTGAAGAACAGCTGCCCTCCGGCAACCAACACACAGAAGCGGGTCCAAATCCAAAGCTGAACCCTGGGAGCTGTGAGAACAAAGAAGAGAAAGGGAAATTTCTCCCAGCAGCCTCAGGAGCAGAGGATTAAATCTCCACAATCAACTTGATATACCCTGCATATTTGGAATACCTGAATAGACAACAAATCATCCCAAATTGTAGAGGTGGACTTTGGGAGCAATGATATATATACTTTTTTTCCCTTTTTCTCTTTCTGTGAGTGTGTATGTGTATGCTTCTGTGTGTGATTTTGTCTGTATAGCTTTGCTTTTACCATTTGTCCTAGGGTTCTTTTTGACTGCTTTTTTTTTTTTTTTTTTTACTTAGAACTTTTCTTTTTAATAATTATTTTTTATTTTAATAACTTTATTTTATTTTATTTTCTCTTCTTTCTTTCTTTCTTTTTTTCCTCCCTTTTATTCTGAGCCACGTGGAGGACAGTCTCTTGGTGCTCCAGCCAAGCGTCAGGGCTGTGCCACTGAGGTGGGAGAGCCAACTTCAGGACACTGGACCACTAGAGACCTCCCAGTTCCATGTAATATCAAACGCAGAAAATCTCCCAAAGAACTCTTTCTCAACACCAAGACCCAGCTCCACTCAATGACCAGCAATTTAGAGTGCTGGACACCCTATGCCAAACAACTAGCAAGACAGGAACACAACCCCATCCATTAGCACAGAGGCTGCCCAAAATCATAATAAGGCCACAGACACCCCAAAACATACCACCAAACTTGGACCTGCCCACCAGAAAGAAAATATCCACCCTCATCCACCAGAACACTGGCACTAGTCCCCTCCACCAGGAAGCCTACACAACCCACTGAACCAACCTTAGCCACTGGGGACAGACACCAAAAACAATAGAAACTACGAACCTGCAGCCTGCAAAAAGGAGACCCCAAACACAGTAAGTTAAGCAAAATGAGAAGACAGAGAAAAACACAAAAGATGAAGGAGCAAGGTAAAAACCCACCAGACCTAACAAATGAAGAGGAAATAGGCAGTCTACCTGAAAAAGAATTCAGAATAATGATAGTAAAGATGATACAAAATCTTGGAAATAGAATGGAGAAAATACAAGAAACGTTTAACAAGGACCTAGAAGAACTAAAGAGCAAACAAACAGTGATGAACAACACCATAAATGAAATTAAAAATTCTCTAGAAGGGATAAATGGCAGAATAACTGAGGCAGAAGAACAGATAAGTGACCTGGAAGATAAAATGGTGGAAATAACTACTGCAGAGCAGAATAAAGAAAAAAGAATGAAAAGAATTGAGGACAGTCTCAGAGACCTCTGGGACAACATTACTCGAATTATAGGGGTCCCAGAATAAGAAGAGAAAAAGAAAGGGACTGAGAAAATATTTAAAGAGATTATAGTTGAAAACTCCCCTAATATAGGAGAGGAAATAGTTAATCAATTCCAAGAAGCACAGAGAGTCCCATACAGGATAAATCCAAGGAGAAACATGCCAAGACACATATTAATCAAGCTATCAAAAATTAAATACAAATAACAAATATTAAAAGCAGCAAGGGTAAAACAACAAATAACACTTAAGGGAATCCCCATAAGGTTAATAGCTCATCTTTAAGCAGAAACTCTGCAAGCCAGAAGGGAGTGGCAGGACATATTTAAAGTGATGAAGGAGAAAAACCTACAACAAAGATTACTCTACCCAGCAAGGATCTCATTCAGATTTGATGCAGAAATTAAAAGCTTTACAGACAAGCAAAAGCTAAGAGAATTCAGCACCACTAAACCAGCTTTACAACAAATGGTAAAGGCACTTCTGTAGGCAGGAAACACAAGAGAAGGAAGAGACTTACAATAATAAACCCAAAACAACTAAGAAAATGGTAAAAGGAGCATACATCTCGAAAATTATCTTAAATGTAAATGGATTAAATGCTCCAACCAAAAGACATAGACTGGCTGAATGGATACAAATACAAGACCTGTATATATGCTGCCTAAAAGAGACCCACTTCAAACCTAGTGACACATACAGACTGAATGTGAGGGGATGGAAAAAGATATACCATGCAAATTGAAATCAAAGGAAAGCTGGATTTGCAATTCTCATATCTGACAAAATAGGCTTTAAAACAAAGACTATTACAAGAGACAAAAAAGGATACTACATAATGATGAAGGGATCAATCCAAGAAGAAGATATAACAATTGTAAATATTTATGCACCCAAAACAGGAGCACCTCAATACATAAGAAAAATACTAACAGCCATAAAAGGGGAAATTGACAGTAACATAATCACAGTAGGGGACTTTAACACGCCACTTCCACCAATGGACAGATCATCCAAACTGAAAATAAATAAGGAAACACAAGCTTTAAATGATACATTAAACAAGATGGACTTAATTGATATTTATAGGACATTCCATCCAAAAACAACAGAATACACATTCTTCTCAAGTGCTCATGGAACATTCTCCAGGATAGATCATATCTTGGGTCAAAAATCAAGCCTTGGTAAATTTAAGAAAATTGAAATTGTATCAAGTATCTTTTCCAACCACAATGCTATGAGACTAGATATCAATTACAGGGAAAAAATGGTAAGAAATACAAACACATGGAGGCTAAACAACACACTACTTAATAACCAAGAGATCACTGAAGAAATTAAAGAGGAAATCAAAAAATACCTAGAAACAAATGACAATGAAAACACAATGATACAAAACCTATGGGATGCAGCAAAAGCAGTTCTAAGAGGGAAGTATATAGCATTACAATCCTACCTTAAGAAACAAGGGACATCTGAAATAAACAACCTAAACTTACACCTTAAGCAATTAGAGAAAGAAGAACAAAAAAAACCCCCAAAGTTAGCAGAAGGAAAGAAATAACAAAGACCAGATCAGAAATAAATGAAAAAGAAATGAAGGAATCGATAGCAAATATCAATAAAACTAAAAGCTAATTCTTTGAGAAGATAAATAAAATTGATAAACCATTAGCCAGACTCATCAAGAAAAAAAGGGAGAAGACTCAAATCAATAGAATTAGAAATGAAAAAGGAGAAGTAACAACTGACACTGCAGAAATACAAATGATCATGAGAGATTACTACAAGCAACTCTATGCCAATAAAATGGACAACCTGGAAGAAATGGACAAATTCTTAGAAATGCACAACCTTCCCAGACTGAACCAGGAAGAAATAGAAAATATGAACAGATCAATAACAAGCACTGAAATTGAAACTGTGATTAAAAATCTTCCAACAAACAAAAGTCCAGGACCAAATGGCTTCACAGGCGAATTCTATCAAACATTTCGAGAAGAGCTAACACCTACCCTTCTCAAACTCTTCTAAAATATAGCAGAGGGAGGAACACTCCCAAACTCATTCTACGAGGCCACCATCACTCTGATACCAAAACCGGACAAAGATGCCACAAAGAAAGAAAACTGCAGGCCAATATCAGTGATGAACATAGATGCAAAAACCCTCAAGAAGATACTAGCAAACAGAATCCAACAGCACATTAAAAGGATCATACACTATGATCAATTGGGGTTTATCCAAGGAATGAAAAGATTCTTCAATATACGCAAATCAATCAACGTGATACACCATATTAAGCAACTGAAGGAGAAAAACCATATGATAATCTCAATAGATGCAGAGAAAGCTTTCGACAAAATTCAACACCCTTTCTGATAAAAACCCTCCAGAAAGTAGGCATAGAGGGAACTTTCCTCAACATAATAAAGGCCATATATGACAAACCCACAGCCAACATCATTCTCATTGGTGAAAAACTGAAACCATTTCCACTAAGATCAGGAACAAGACAAGGTTGCCCGCTCTCACGACTATTATTCAACATAGTTTTGGAAGTTTTAGCCACAGCAACTAGACAAGAAAAAGAAATAAAAGGAATCCAAATGGGAAAAGAAGAATTGAAGCTGTCACTGTTTGCAGATGACATGATACTATACATAGAGAATCCTAAAGATGCTACCAGAAAATTACTAGAGCTAATCAATGAATTTGGTAAAGTAACAGAACACGAAATTAATGCACAGAAATCTCTTGCATTCCTATACACTAATGATGAAAAATCTGAAAGTGGAATTAAGAAGACACTCCCATTTACCATTGCAACAAAAAGAATAAAATATCTAGGAATAAACCTACCTAAGGAGACAAAAGATCTGTATGCAGAAAATTATAAGACACTGATGAAAGAAATTAAAGATGATGCAAATAGATGGAGAGATATACCATGTTCTTGGTTTGGAAGACTCAACATTGTGAAAATGACTATACTACCCAAAGCAATCTACAAATTCAATGCAATCCCTATCAAACTACCACTGGCATTTTTCACAGATCTAGAACAAAAAATTTCACAATTTGTGTGGCAACACAAAATACCCCAAATAGCCAAAACAATCTTGAGAAAGAAAAACGGAGCTGGTAGAATCAGGCTCCCTGACTTCAGACTATACTACAAAACTACAGTAATCAAGACAGTATGGTATGGTACTGGCACAAAAACAGAAATATAGATCAATGGAACAGGATAGAAAGCCCAGAGATCAACCCACGCACATATGGTCACCTTATCTTTGATAAAGGAGGCAAGCATATACAGTGGAGAAAAGACAGCCTCTTCAATAAGTGGTGCTGGGAAAACTGGACAGCTACATGTAAAAGAATGTAATTTGAACACTCCCTAACACCATACACAAAAATAAACTCAAAATGGATTAAAGACCTAAATGGAATGCAAGACACCATCAATCTCTTAGAGGAAAACATAGGCAGAACACTCTATGACATAAATTCCAGCAAGATCCCTTTTGACCCACCTCTTAGAGAAATGAAAATAAAAACAAGAATAAACAAATGGGACCTAATGAAACTTGAAAGCTTTTGCACAGCAAAAGAAACCGTAAATAAGACACAAAGACAGCCCTCAGAATGGGAGAAAATATTTGCAAATGAAGCAACTGGCAAAGGATTAATCTCCAAAACTACAAGCCACTCATGCAGCTCAATATCAAAACAAACAACCCAATCCAAAAATGGGCAGAAGACCTAAATAGACATTTCCCCAAAGAATATATACAGATTGCCAACAAACACATGAAACAATTCTCAACATCATTAATCATTAGAGAAATGCAAATCAAAACTACAATGAGATATCATCTCACACCTGTCAGAATGGCCATCATCAACAAATCTAGAAAAAATAAATGCTGGAGAGGGTGTGGAAAAAGGAAACCCTCTTGCACTATTGATGGGAATATAAATTGATACAGCCACTATGGAGAACAGTACGGAGTTTCCTTAAAAACTAAAAATAGAACTACCATACGACCCAGGAATCCCACTACTGGGCATATACCCTGAGAAATCCATAGTTCAAAAAGAGTCATGTACCAAAATGTTCACTGTAGCTCTATTTACAGTAGCCAGGACATGGAAGCAACCTAAGTGTCCATCGACAGATGAATGGATAAAGAAGATGTGGCACATATATACAATGGAATATTACTCAACCATAAAAAGAAATGAAATTGAGTTATTTGTAGTGAGGTGGATGGGCCAAGAGTCTGTCATACAGAGTGAAGTAAGTCAGAAAGAGAAAAACAAATACTGTATGCTAACACATATATATGGAAACTCAAAAAAAAGGAAAAAAATGGTCAGAAAAACCTAGAGGCAAGACAGGAATAAAATGCAGACCTACTAGAGAATGGACTTGAGGATACGGGAAGGGGGAAGGGTAAGCTGGGACAAAGTGAGAGAGTACCATGGACATATATTAACTACCAAATATAAAATAGATAGCTAGTGGGAAGCAGCCTCATAGCAGTGGGAGATCAGCTTGGTGTTTTGTGACCATCTAGACGGGTGGGATAGGGAGGGTGGGAGGGAGGGAGATGCAAGAGGGAAGAGATATGGGGACATATGTATATGTATAACTGATTCACTTTGTTATAAAGCAGAAACTAACACACCTTTGTAAAGCAATTATACTCTAATAAAGATGTAAAAAAATAATAATAATACCCTTTCCTTCAATTAAATTTTAAAGTATCCTTTCAATCTATGGTGATTATAAACAATGAACATGGAATATTATTTTTGATGATAACTCTGGCACATAGTAATTACTAGTACATTTATTTTTTAATAAAGAATTCACATTTAAAATTTTACACAGGTACTTATTTTTTCCCAGTATTTGTAAGGTCACAGAGTTGATAATTTAGGAGTTACTTTTGTTTTGAACTCCTGATACATATCAAATATTTCCCAGTTTAAAAAAAATTATAATCCTCCACAGTAGTTCTTCAAGTCAATCTTATCCTTACTTTTCCCATGGATAAACTGAAGCCCAAACTTGTTAAATAATTAACCCAAGGTCAACAGCTATTAAGTGACAAAATAATATTTTGACTCAAGAGCTCAATTTCTTGCCACTGCAGCATATTCCTTTCAGAGTTGTAGAATATGATATATATTTGGAATTCAAGTTGAACTTAATCTAAGTGCTACAAAACTTGTATTAGACATAATTATTTCACGGAGCTGCCCCTTCCATTGACCTAGGCTTTCTTCTGTTTTTATTCTATAGTTTCTTCCTAGGCTAATTTAAGTCAGAATCCTCAATCATTTTTTATATCTTACTTATTCCTAGATGAATATTTAAGGATGACATCTCTTCTGAATTTAAAACATTAGATGTCTCCAGGTGACTGTAAACACCTCTTATCCAACTGGTCTACTTTCAATCTATTTCTTCCATACCTGGTTAATTTTTAGTTGCTTACTCAGCCAATAACACCATCATCCAACTACATTTTTAGGTCAAAATTTAAAAAGACTATCTTGCTATCCCCCTTTTTTCACCTACTATTTCTAATGCATCACCAATTTCAGTTAACTTTACTTTTTAAATATTTCTCATATTGATCCATGCTCCTAAATCTCCTCTTCCACAAGCCTACTACGAGCTGTCATCACCTCTTATCTTGATTGCTGTAGAACCTAATTTACTGCCTATTTTTCACTTGGATCCACTTCCAATCCACTCAGCATACTACATACAGCTAGAGAGGCATTCTCAAGACACGCATCAGGTCATGTCATGTAAGCTAAAATCCTTCAATGGCTGACCATTGTTTTTAAATTAAATTCACTGAGTCAGCTTACGAATCCCTGCATGACTTGCCTCGCAAACCTCATTAAATACCCACTCCCTCACCCAGGAAATGTATCCAGCTCAAAGTCCAAGAGGGATTTGTGGGTGCTGTACAATCCTCTTCATCGCGTATGATATCCTACTCTAACAATCAGTGGACAAAAGACAGGTGATCTGCCCTGCCCTGAAGCAGGGATGGGCTGCAAAACTTCAATGAAAGTCTCATTTGGGGAAGGGAAGGGTGGGAAAGTCATAGCAATGACAATATCCTAAGGGACTGACTTTATAACAACTCTCTGCCCTGGTAATAGAGAAAGTTACTTAAGTAGACTTTCACTCTCTTCTCTGGGAACAAATCTTTTGTCCACTTCTTTTTTCTGTAGTCTATGGCAACATTTGTAATGGGCATTAGGGAGTATTCCTCCTTGGAGAATTCATATTCTGTAGCCACATCCTGCAAGCACAAGTATTTTTAGGCCAAGCTTATGGTTTATTTGGCAATAGAGTTCTTGAATAAATTAATCTTATCATCTCAGTCAGTACCACATATCTGTAACTATACTCAAGTTCTCTGCTAGATGTAATTATCTAGCATGATTTATTTATTTGAGTCTTACCTCCTTGATTTACTTTCTTTCCCTCTGAAATTAATGGCATATGATTTGAACCCTGTTAATCAGTCCTCCCCATTCTTAAACCTCTGCATACAGCTAAGTCCTTTGTTCAACTAAAATATCTTTGTCGGCCTTTCCCAGTTGGGGATGTAGAAGCAGTTGACTTTTTCAATCTGCAAGTCTCAGATTTTTTATTTCTTCTGGTTTGAATTCACTTCTGCTCTCAAATTAGCCAATTCTTCCTGAGGCTCATCTCTTTTTTGTTGTAACGCTTTGCTGTAAGAATCACTTTAAAAACAGCACACATAACTGATACTCTGCTGTGTAGCCCTTTTCCTCTGCAGCGATCCAGATTTTCAAAGGAAACAATTTTACAAAATATTTATCTTTTACAATAATATGCATTGGCATCTTTCCAGTGTTTGATAACAGCCTTCTCACTGACTGCCACCTGCTAACTAAGCTAAATGAGGTATGTTAACTTTTTATTTATTTTTATTTTTATGATGTATAATTTCCATGTAGAGAAATGCATAGATCATCCTTAATAGTTTAGTATATTTTGACAAATACATAAACTTGTGTAACAAATACTGCAATCAAGATTTAGAACTTTTTCACCATCCCAGAAAATGTCTTCATATCCCTTTCCAGTCAATGCCCCTACAACAAGAGGCATCAGATTTGATTTTTATCATCACAAATTTGTTTTGCCTTTTCTTGTAGTTTAAATAAATCAAATCATGTGGATGTACTCTTTTGTATAAGGCTTCTTTTGTTTTATGTACTGTTTTTTATTTAATCCATTTTGTTGAATATATCAGTTGCTAATTTTAATTGCAGAGAAGTGTTACATTGTATAAATATACATTTTAAATTATTCATCTATTTATAGACAACTGGAATGTTTCCAGTTTGTTGGAAATATTTGGGGCTTTGAACATTCTTGTACTAATTTTTTGTGGATATATGTTTCCATTTCTCTTGTAAAAAGAAATAGGAAATGGAATTATTGAGTCATAGGAAGGTGATACTGAACTTTATAAGAAACTATCAAATGATTTTCTAACTTGGTTCCATTTCATATTTCCATTGTCAGTGAATGAAAGTTCTGGCTGCCTCATATCCTCACTAATATTCATGTTTTCATTTCTTCTTCATATTTTTACTATGTTAGTAGAGTGGCATCAAATAATTTTCTTTCTCTAATGACAGTTGGAGCACATTTTAATTTGCTTACTGTACACTTGTATATTCTCCTTTGCGAAATATCCAAGTCTTTTGTTCACTATTTAATTGGGTTATTTGATTTTTAATAGTGGGTTTAGGAGCTTTTCACATCTTCATATGTGTCTTGTCAAACATTTGTATTGTGAATATTTTAACCTATGCTATAGCTTGTCTATTTTTTAATGATGACTTTTGACAAACAGAAATTTTTCATTTTGAAAGACACCAGCTTATCAATTTTCAATGGTTATACACTTGTGTGTGTGTGTGTGTGTGTGTGTGTTACTGTCAAAGATATCTTAGCAAACCACAAGGTCATAAAGATATTCCTTTATATATTCTTTAAAAAAAACAGCTTTATTGAGATATAATTTATATGCCAAAAGTTTACCTGTTTAAAGTGTAAAATGTATTAGTTTTTAGTATAATTACCAACTTGTATAACCATCACCATAGAACATGTTCATCACCCCCAAAAGAACCCCACATCCATTAAGGGTCAATTCTTATTCTCCCTCTCTCCAATACCAGCTCTTGCTGATAAGAATCAATAGCAAAAAGGGGAAATTTGAACTGTAGAAGTGATAACAGAGGTTTTCTGGGAAAGTTATACTATCTAACCAGTGGGCAACGAAGATATGGTAATGGATTTATGTAGTTCTATACTTTTAGTAAACTAAGAAGCATGATCATCACCATAAGAAAGGGAATGAAAGGGGAAGAAGGGAGTGGTAGAGTTTTAATGAGAATAGAAGAAAGTATAAAATCATTGCCTAGAAAAGCAGAGGTGACTGAATTAAGCAAATGTAGCATGATTGTTGGTTAACATGAGGGGCCCATTTAAGGTTAGTGATTGTAAATTTCAACTTTGACCAAAAACATTGTTGAATTATTTTTCCAATGATGTTCTGGATGGGGACGTATGCAGTAGTCAGAGAACTGGAACTAACTGTGGTTGGGATTTTACCAGATGAGAATAACAAAGCAAAAAATGACATGAGAGTTAGGGACTTTACTTATATAAGAAAGTGAAGATTATAATGGATCAGGGAATTTAAGCTGGATAAGGTGGGAACTGAGGACATGAGCAGTGAAACTATGGTAGGGTCAGTGGATTATAACTACAGGTGTTGTTGAATAATTGTTGCAGTGAAGGCATCAGAACATATCATAAACATTCATAAACATTTAATCTCAATCCTGCAAGTGCCATGTTATACCAAATACAACTATTAATGGAGTCCATTATTTTCCAGTTCAAGTATATCACACTCATATTGGTCCTAGGTTTTAAAATTCTCTCTTTCTCCTTTTTACCACTAGCAAACACACTAACTATTGAGGTAGTAGAATGTTTGAAAATAAATAGTGCTGATTATTTCAAACTAGATTTCTTCCCTGTACATGGTTTTATTCGTGGTTGCAAGAACAGAAATACACTCAATCTAATGCAAATATATTTAGAAAATGGCAATTATAATAATAATAAAACTTAGAAAAAATATAATAAATGAAGTAAAAGTTTAAAATGAAGTAAAGCCAGGTATCATGAAAACAGTGTTTAGAAAGACAGGAACTAAAGTCATATCCTCCATCTTTAAGGGTTGCTTAATCTCTCTCATCTATGCTTTTCTGTGATTCTTTCTTCTCTGGGCTGGGCTATACTGAATACACTTGCAACTCTATGACTTCTAACTCTAGAATACTATGCTTGTTGTAAAACCCTTGACCATCTGACTAGCTTATGTGTGTGGTATTTAAATGTGTTTAGGCTTACCCTTTGGACTGGGTCAAGTGTACACTACTAGTCTATTCAGCTCTTTCCAAGACAGGGAAGTGGAGATATGTGGCCATCCTTTCAGCAATTCAATTAAATTATGTCGGTTGAGCAAATAACCTCCAATTTTTTGGCCATTTAACTTGCATCCATCAATATCTAAAACTGGATTAACTAGTCTTTTCTCCAAATCAGTTCCCTATAGTTTTGTTACATGTACATCATTTTCCTAGTTAGCCAAAATAAAACCTTCCAAGTTATCCTTGAGTGCTCCATCACCTTTGCTTCTCTTATCTAATTAGTTGTTTTCTCTCATAGTTGATCCTTTATATTCCCTTTCCATTACTTCCAGCTTAATTTAGGCCCTGTAATTTTTTAAACAAGTCTATACTATAGTAGCCATCTCTGCAATCAAATGCTAATCTAGGCATTACGTAGATATTTTGTAGATGGTGCTTAATATCTGCAATCAGTTGATATTTAGTAAATGAAGGTTTAACCAGTCAGTTGAAAGGCCTTTAACAGCAAAACAGGTTTCCATGAGGAAAAAGAAATTCTGCTGGTAGGTGGACTGAAGCATCAGCTCCTACCCTAGAGTTCATATTCCTGCCTGCCAAATACCTTTCTCTCTTATATATCATGATGATTATACATATACTACTGGTTCTGTTTGGTAGAACTCTAACTGATACAGATCCTTATCACCTTTTGCCAGAGTTTAACTGGAGTAATATTTTGTTAAATATAGCTTTAATTTCTTGTTTGTATTTCTCTATGCAAGACTTTATCTATAACTAGCTTGAGTTATCTGCATAAGTGAATAGATGGAAATGTTTATTAATTGGGATCATTTCAAAAGTAATAAAGTCAGATAGAGTTAACAGTAAGCACCTGACAATTAACATAAGGTTATGTGTCAAAACACCAAGCTTTATCATTAGATTTGGAAAAGAAAAAACAGAATTTTCCAAAATCCTTTAAAATAATAATAACCAAGTCTAAAATCTTAGGTTACAGAATTTCTTCTATAAGTGTAGAGAAGAAATTCCTTCTGCCAATAGTAGTTATGAAGTTTTCTATTTAAGAGTAGTAACAATATATGGTAAAGGAAGAAAGATGCTTATGCACACCTTTCCATGTTTGAACCTCAAGTTCTCTACTTGGGAAATGACCAATGTTTTATAAATATTCAGTGAGGGACGGGTAGCTCAAGAATGTAAGGACTTGTCTCATGCTTCTCTTGGGACACTAGAAAGAGTCTGTATGTTTCTGGGGATATCCCTAAAAGCAGCGACTTTTAAGATGGTACAGACTCATTGATAGGAGGTATCCAAAACAGGTGGTCCTGGAACAGTAGTCCTGGTTATCCAAAGTTATTATACAGTAATCCAAGGAATTCCTGTCTGCCTTGAGGGCACAGGTATAAGTGCAGGAATGTAGATCGGGATGAGAAGCTGTTGAAGGTTTGGGCTTGAGGACCAGGAATAAATGATCAGGACCACTGTAGTGGGTAGTAGCCATAATATTTAACTTCCCAAAGGAGCCAGGTAGAATCATTTGCAGCTCATCAGTCACTGGTTCAGTTTTCACCCAGACAAACTACTCAAATATTGTAACCTGTGTGGTTCCTGAAGAGCTCTGTGACTATGAGCACCCCTTTTCCTGTAAACCCCCAAAGTTATTTAAACCCATACTTCCTCCACCATATAGTCAGATACCATTTATAAAGGAGCAGGAGGAGAGAGGGGAAATCTGAGAGAATATCTTTCCCAGACACAAGAATATAAATAACAACCATATAATACTTATTTTTATAACCCCTGAATTATCCATCACAAAGTTTGACAGATAGCCATTGCTTAACTGGAATTGACATTTAAGGGCAAAATTGGTCAGTGATACAACACAATATCTCATCTTGGCTATGGCTACTAATGTCAGGATTAGGGACTGTCCGTGCTATGTGTAGGTGTTAAGTATCCTGGAATTGCCAGTTAAGGGCAAGTTAAAATGAGATGACCCCAAGAAGGAATCAGATTTATTTTATTATGTGCTGATATTGACGCATAGGACTGGATGTTCTACAAAAATCTCTAAATTTTAATGCTGTCCTTCAAAGTCTAGCTAAAGTGCTTTGAAGCTTCACTGGACCACATAAACCTTATTTTCACTATTCATTTAACAGTTGTATAATATCTAATTACACCTTTTGAACCAGTATTGCATTCCAATTTAACTCATTATTATTAATCGATTTTTCATTTGACTGAGCATTTCCTTCTAACCTAAATTATAAACTCCTTGAGGACAAAAAGTTGGCATCTCTTTGCATCCCTCTAAGGTCTTCTTAAAGTAGAAATTTCAAAATATTTGTTGGTTAATAAATAGCTTCATTTATGTCCCAGTGTCAGGGACATATCTAACTTCACAATTATTCTGAAACAATGTCATAGAAAAAAGCAGATCTTAATTTTATTTTGAAATTTATGAAAAGCAACAACCAGGAATTGCCTGAAATTTAGCAAATTACAAGAGAAAAAAATTTTTTTAAATGAAAGAACACAGCACAAATGCAGTTTTGATATATGAAAAACATAAAAATATTGTAATTTCAGTATTTCTGAAGAATATCGTTTTGTGATTAATCCACATATTTAGAATTTCAGTGAAGGGATGCCAACATAATACCCTATTACAGATTACAAAATATCAATGTTAATGACATGTTCTATCTTTGAAATTTCAGCCAAATCCATCATCTTCTGACTGGAATATAGAAATAGACAGAAGCTGAGTTAATTAGGAGACTCAGTTCAGTGCCAACACAACTCATGAGTCTTGTTGTGTAGAGAGGACAGAGGAGACACACAGAGAAATTAAGACTATGATTTAGATAAAAGGGAATAAGAAAATAGAACTTTTCACCTATAAATCGCTGGTTTATAATGTCACTGAGCAAATCTGAAGATCAAGGACTTGCTTTGAATTCAGCTTGAGTTCTAAATCGGACAGCATATTAATAACTTCTAAATGGCTGAGGAAACAATCACCTGATGTTATTTTTATTGGCATTTTATGGATTAGTTCAGTAATTATTGAGGTGGCATGGTGAAATTGCTAATTGAATATGACATTTCTATAAAATGCTATTAAAAATATTTCAGTGCCCACTGCCAGGGGAGTTGACTGTGTCTTTTCTGCTATTTTAGATGATAAATTTAAAGGTAATTCAGGGCTTCCCTGGTGGCGCAGTGGTTGAGAGTCTGCCTGCCAATGCAGGGGACACGGGTTTGAGCCCTGGTCTGGGAAGATCCCACATGCCGCAGAGCAACTGGGCCTGTGAGCCACAACTACTGAGCCTGCGCGTCTGGAGCCTGTGCTCCGCAACGAGAGAGGCCGCGACAGTGAGAGGCCCGCGCACCACTATGAAGAGTGGTCCCCGCTCGCTGCAACTGGAAAAAGGCCCCGCACAGAAACGAAGACCCAACACAGCGATAAATAAATAAATAAATAAAATTTAAAGGTAATTCAAAATAACTTTGCCAATGAATTCAAAATTCTCAGGGTGGGATCATTTCACTGACAAAGAAAAATAAAAAAGGCATTGTAATTTACTCATTTGGGTGTTCTCTATACTTTTAAATACAAATCAGTACTGAAAACATGCATTATAATAAAAAAAAAAATTTTTCCTGTGAATAAATATGCCAGAAAATGTGTTTAATTTGAGGGAGAGCAAATGTCTCCCTGTGCCAAAGGACCTCTTTTATTACCTGCTAATTTGCTTAAATTGCATTATTAGAGCCATTCATTTGGATTGAGATATGGGTTCCAGAAGACTGCACTGAAAAGACAACTATGTTTTCTTAAAGTATGTGTCCTGTGCTCTTACATAAGCATGAAATTTTTTTTGTGTTGAAATATAATAGACTTACAATATTATGTTAGTTTTAGATGTACAACATAGTAATTCAATATTTTTATAGATTATTCTCCATTTAAAGTTATTACAAAATAGGTCAAGGATCAAGGTGGTGGCAGAGTAGGAAGCAGAGTTCAACTCCTTCCACAGAAACATTGAAAATACATCTACAAGTGGAACGATTTACACAGAACAGCTACTGAACGCTGACAGAAGACCTCAGATGTCTGAAAATATAAAAAATCCTCTGTGGGTAGGACAAAAGGAAAAGGAATCAGGATGGGGCCTATGCCCCAAAGAGGGAGCTGTGAAGGAGGAAAGGTTCCCTGCACCTTGGGAAGACTCCTCACCAGTGGAGAAATTAGACTGGACAGAGGGAGGAGTTTTGGAGCGTAAAAGGGGAGAGCAGCAACCAGTTTGTGGAAGGCAAAAATGGAGAGTAACCTGCACAGCGGGTTGGAACCTTTACCCTGCTCTCCCCAACCTGAGCTATTCCCCTGTTGGCGAGGGGAGGGTTTGGGTGCTGAAGCCCAGACTCTGAAGCTCAGTCCCAGGGAGAGGACAAGGATTATGTGCAGAAGCAGCCTGAAGAGATCAGGCTGTGGCAACTGAGGGTGTACTAAGAAGAAGCGTGGGACCGCCAGAGAGGCAAGGCACCATTATTAGGAGAGGCACCAGGAGAGGGGCAGGACAACCATAAAAGCTTCTTTCCCTGTGAGCACCCCCAGCCAACAAGACTCTGCCTACAGGAGCTCAGGGGATGGACACAAATCGCTGCCACCATCTTGGGCTCCAGAAGTGGGCACTGCCTGCCTCTTCCATGCCTACGGGCAGACCCCAGGCCCTGTCCCTGCTGACCTGGAAGGATGCGGACAGCTTCTGAAATTAGAAATTCCACCAGTGGGTCACAGGACCCACCCCTGGTGACCCAGAGAAGCTTGGAAGGATTCAACCACTGGGAATTCTGACAATGGGTCCCAGGACCTGCTCTTGCTGTTCCCGAAGGGTGCAGATAGCTTCCATGACTGAGAAATCTGTCATTGGGTGCTGGAACACACCCTGCTGTCACACTGAAAGCTCTTGCCACTGGGAAGTCTGCCAGTGGGTGACGGGTTCTGCCCTGCTGTCCCAGGAGGGTGCAGATACCTCCTCCCCACTAGGAAATTCACCCAGAGGAGGGGGCTGAAACCACAGCTTAGCCACGGGGGCTATGTGACTAGGGAAGAAGAGCTGAAATGTTTCCTCATGGCTGCATGAACTGAGGAGTTGCACCTTGGCTGACAGCTTCCTAAGTTCAGTGCCTGTGAAATATCTGAAAAGACAACAACTGCTCTTGCAGCTGGGATGGGTCTGGCTTTAGCAGCTGTGGGCTCTGTGGGCATGTACTGTGGGGGTAGGGATGGATCACAGTTTGAGCTGCCTCCATAGCTCCCACAGCAGGTCCAGGTGCACAACTACTGCAGTCCTGGGACCTGACCTCAGTGGACCTGCACCAGTGGCCAGGTGAAAATAATACCTGAGTGTCACCAGGACCAGTTGCCAGCATACCCACAGTTAAGGTGGGACCAAGAGCAGGACTAACAACAGTATACTTTGTGAGCCAACACAAAGGTGAAAGGAAACATGACAGAGCACATTCACAGGTGAGCAGCTCCAGAGGAGGACTACTCAGTGGTTTCTCTCCCCATGGGAATGTTCCAATCCCACATACCTCACACTGCAGATCAGAATCACAGCTAAGAAGCAGATCTGGGGGTCTCTACTCCAACAACTAGGGAACAGAACCTCCTCCTGACAGGGCAGTGAAAACCACAGAGCAAAGGGGAAGCACCGCTCAATACCTAGGGCAGGCGCTGATCACCAATCAAACCCCCTATCAAGAGGATAATGGCACAAGCCTCTGGACCAACCTTACCCACCAGAGTGCAGACACCAGAAGCCAGAGGAACTACAATCCTGCAGCCTGCAGAAAGGAGAGCACAAACACAGTAAGTTTGACACAATGAGAAAGCAAAGAAATTTGTTACAGAAGAAGGAGCAAGGTAAAATTCCACAAGAGCTAAATGAAAAGGAGATAGGCAATCTACCTGAAAAAGAATTCAGAGTAATGATAGTAAAGATGATCCAAGATCTCAGAAAAAGAATGGAGGCACAGATCAAGAAGATACAAGAAAAGTTTAACAAAGACCTAGAAGAACTAAAGAACAAACAGAGATGAACAAGGCAATAACTGAAATGAAAAATACACTGAAGTAATCAATAGCAAAAATACTGAGGCAGAAGAAGGGATAAGTGACCTGGAAGACAGAATGGTGGAAATATTTGCTGCAGAACAGAATAAAGAAAAAAGAATGAAAAGAAATGAGGACAGTCTCAGAGACCTCTGGAACAATGTTAGACACACCAACATTTGAATTATAGGGTTCCAGAAGAAGAATAAATAGAGAAAGGGTCTGAGAAAGTATTTGAAGAGATCATAGTAGAAAATTTCCCAAACATGGGAAAGGAAATAGTCACCCATGTCCAGGAAGCACAGAGTCCCATTAAGAATAAACAAAACGAGGAAGATGCTGAGACACATATTAATCAAACTAACAAAAATTAAGTACAAGGAAAAAATATTAAAAGCAACAAGGGAAAAGCAACAAATAACATACAAGGGAATTCCCATAAGGCTATCAACTGATTTTTCAGCAGAGACTCTGAAGGTCAGAAGGGAGTGGTAGGATATATTTAAAGTGATGAAAGGGAAAAACCTACAACCAAGAATACTCTACCCATCAAGGCTCTCATTCAGATTCGACAGAGAAGGAAAAGCTTAAGAGACAAGAAAAAGCTAAGAGAATTCAGCACCACCAAACCAGCTTTACAACAAATGCTAAAAGAACTTATCTAGGCAAAAAAGAAGACAGAAGAGAACAAAAGAGGAAGGGAAGAAAAAGACCAACAAAAACAAACTGAAAACAATTAAGAAAATGGCAATAGAAACATATATGTAGATAACTAGCTTAAATGTAAATGGATTAAATAATCCAACCAAAAGACAGAGACTGGCTGAATGGATACAAAAACAAGACCCATATATAATATATGCTGCCTACAAGAGACCCACTTCAAACCTAGGGACACATTCAGACTGAAAGTGAGGGGATGGAAAAAGATATTCCCTGCAAATTGAAATCAAGCTAAAGCTGGAGTAGCAATAGTCACATCAGACAAAATAGAATCTAAAATGAAGACTGTTACAAGAGACAAGGAAGGACAATACAAAATGATGAAGGGATCAATCCAAGAAGACGATATAACGAATGTAAATATATATGCACCCAACATAGGAACACCTCAATATATAAGAGAAATGCTAACAGTCATAAAAAGGGAAATCAAGAATAACGCATTAATAGTGGAGGACTTTAACATCCCACTTACAATAGACAGAAAATTAATAAGGAAACACAAGCCTTAAATGACACATTAGACCAGAAAGATTAATTAATCTTTATAGGAGAGTCCATCTGAAAGCAGCAGAATACACTTTCTTCTCAAGTGCCCATGGAACATTCTCCAGGATAGATACATCTTGGGTCACAAATCAAGCCTCAGTAAATTTAAGAAAATTGAAATCATATCAAGCATCTTTTCCAACCACAATGCTATGATATTAGAAATCAATTACAGGAAAAAATGTAAAAAACACAAACACCTGGAGGCTAAACAATATGTTACTAAATAACCAATGGACCACTAAAGTAATCAAAGAGGAAATCAAAAAATACCTAGAAACAAATGACAACAAAAATATGACAACCCAAAACCTATGGGATGCAGCAAATGCAGTTCTAAGAGGGAAGACTATAGCAATACAATCTTACCTCAAGAAAAAAGAAAAATCTCAAATAAACAACATAGCCTTACACCTAAAGCAACTAGAGAAACAAGAATAAACAGAAGCCAACGTTAGTAGAAGGAAAGAAATCATAAAGATCAGAGCAGAAATGAATGAAATAAAGAAAAGAATAGCAAAGATTAATGAAAATAAAAGTCAGTTCTTTGAAAAGATAAACAAAATTGGTTTTAACCAAACTCATCAAGAAAAAAAGGGAGAGGACTCAAATCAATAAAATTAGAAACGAAAAAGGAGAAGTTACGGCTGACACCACAGAAATACAAAGGAGCATGAGAGACTACTACAAGAAACTATACGCCAAAAAAATGGACAACCAGGAAGAAATGGACAAATTCTTAGAAAGGTACAATCTTCCAAGACTGAACCAGGAAGAAACAGAAAATATAAACAGACCATTCACAAGTGATGAAATTGAAACTGTGATTTAAAAACTTCCAACAAACAAAAGTCAAGGACCAGATGGCTTCACCACTGAATTCTATCAAACATTTAGAGAAGAGCTAACACCTATCCTTCTGAAAGTCTTCCAAAAAATTGCAGAGGAAGGAACACTCCCAAGCTCATTCTACAAGGCCACTATCACCCTGATACCAAAACCAGACAAAGATATCCCAAAAAAGAAAATGACAGGCCACTCTCACTTTGACACCGAAATCAGACAAAGATATCCCAAAAAAGAAAACTACAGGGCAATAGCACCAATGAACATAGATGCAAAAATCCTCAGGAGAATACTAGCAAACAAATCCAACAACTCATTAAAAGGATGATATACCATGATCAAGTGGGATTTATCCCAGGGATGCAAGGATTTTTCTTTATATGCAAATCAATCAATGGAATACACCATATTAACAAATTGAAGAATAAAAACAATATGATCATCTCAATTGATGCAGAAAATGCTTTTGACAAAATTCAGCACCCATTTATGATAAAAACTCTCCAGAAAGTGGGCATTGAGGAAACTTAGCTTAAGATAATAAAGGTCATGATATGACAAACCCACAGCAAAGATCATTCTTAATGGCGAAAAACAAAGAATTTTCTCTAAGATCAGGAACAAAACAAGGATGTCCACTCTCACCACTACTATTCAACATAATTTTGGAAGACCTAGCCACAGCAATCTGAAAAGAAAAAGAATAAAAGGAATCCAAATTGGAAAAGAAGAATTAAAACAGTCACTGTTTGCAGATCACATGACACTATACACAGAAAATCCTGTAGATGCTACCAGAAAACTACTAAGACTCCTCAATGAATTTGGTAAAGTTTCAGGATAGAAAATTAATACACAGGAATCTCTTGCATTCCTATGCACTAATAATGAAAGATCAGAAAGAGAAATTAATGCAACAATCCCACTTCCCATCTCAACAAAAATAATAAAATACTTAGGAATAAACCTATTTAAGGAGGCAAAAACCTGTACTCTGAAAACTATAAGATATTGATGAAAGAAATCAAAGACGACACAAACAGATGGAGAGTTATACCATGTTCTTGGATTGGAAGAACCAATATTGTGAAAATCAGTATACTACTCAAAGCAACCTACAAATTCAATGCAATCCCTATCAAATTATCAATGGCATTTTTCACAGAATTAAAACAAAAATTTTACAATTTCTATGGAAACACAAAATACCCCCAATAGCCAAAGCAATCTTGAGAAAGAAAAATGGAGCTGGAGGAATCAGGCTTCCTGACTTCAAACTATACTACAAAGCTACAGTAATGAAAACAGTATTGTACTGGGACAAAACCAAATATACATCAATGGAACAGGATAGAAAGCCCAGAGATAAATCAACACAACTATGATCACCTTATCTATGACAAAGGAGGCAAGAATACACAATGAAGAAAAGACAATATCTTCAATAAATGGTGCTGGGTAAACTGGACAGCTACATGTAAAAAAAAAAAATGAAATTAGAGCACTCCCTAATATGATACACAAAAATCAACTCAAAATGGATTAAAGACCTAAACATAACACCAGACACTATAAAACTCTTAGAGGAAAACATAGGCAGAACACTCTTTGACATAAATCACAGCAAGGTCTTTTTTGATCCACCTTCTAGAGTAATGAAAATAAAAACAAAAATAAACAAATGGAATATAATTAAAATCTTTTGCACAGTAAAGGAAACCATAAACAAAAAGAAAAGACAACCCTCAGATTGGGAGAAAATACTTACAAACAATGCAATGGACAAGGGATTAATGTCCAAAATATACAAACAGCTCATGCAGCTCAATATCAAAAAAAAAAAAAGACAAGTAACCTAATCAAAAATGGGCAGAAGATCTAAATAGACATTTCTCCAAAGAAAACATACAGATGGCTAAAAAGCACATGACAAGATGCTCAACCTCACTAATTATTAGATAAATGAAAATCAAAACTACAATGAGGCATCACCTCATACTGGTCAGAATAGCCATCATCAAAAAATCTACAATCAATCAGTGCTGGAGAAGGTGTGGAGAAAATGGAACCCTCCTACACTGTTGGTGGGACTGTAAATTGGTACAGCCACTATGGAAAATAGTGTGGATGTTCCTTAAGAAACTAAAAACAGGAATACCATATTATCCAGCAATACTACTCCTGGGCACATATCTGGAGAAAAGCATAATTCAAAAAGATACATGCACCTCAGTGTTCATTGCAGCACTACTTACAAAAGCCAGGACATGGAAGCAACCTAAATGTCCATCAATAGAGGAATGGATAAAGAAATTGTGGTACATACATACAATGGAATATTAGCTATAAAAAAGAACAAAATAATGCCACTTGCAGCAATATGGATGGTCCTAGAGGTTGTAAAACTGAGTGAACTAAGTCAGACACAGAAAAATAAATATCATATGATATTTCTTACATGTGGAATCTAAAAAACAAAAAAGGTATAAATGAACTTATTTACAAAACAGAAGTAGAGTTACGACGTAGAAAGCAAACTTAAAGTTACCAAGGAATAAGGGAGGGAGGGATAAATTGGGAGATTGGAAATGACATAACACACTAGTATATATAAAATAGATAACTAATATGAATCTGCTGTATTGCACAGGTAACTCTATTCAATACTCTGTAACGGCCTGTATGGGAAAAGAATCTAAAAAAAAGAAAGAAAAGAGTGGATACTTGTATATGTATAACTAAATCACTTTGCTGTACACCTGAAACTAATACAACATTATAAATCAACTATACTCCAATAACAGGTTTTTTAAAAAAGTAAATTCATTGTAATTCTGGAGTTTTATTAGGAATCTCTTTGAGGTATCATTACAGGGAGTTTCAGAAAAGTTTTAAAATTTGTGGGAAATTATCATAAACTCCCCTGATATATGGCACATTCATTTAAATCAACTCAAATTATGGTTCATAATTTATATTTAACAGCTGTGGGGTTTTTTTCAAGAAAGATAAAAGGAAAGTTTGCAGGATATTACTGCATTTATTCCAAAAATGGGTAATAAAATTGAGAGAAAATTACTTTTAAAAAAAGTATGGGGCTTCCCTCGTCGTGCAGTGGTTAAGAATCTGCCTGCCAATGCAGGGGACACAGGTTCGAACCCTGGTCTGGGAAGATTCCACATGCCACGGAGCAACTAAGCCCATGCACCACAACTACTAAGCCTGTGCTCTAGAGCTCGTGAACCACAACCACTGAGCCTGCATGCCACAACTACTGAAGCCTGCCCACCTAGAGCCCATGCTCCGCAGCAAGAGAAGCCACTGCAATGAGAAGCCCGCACACCACAACGAAGAGTAGCCCCTGCTTGCCACAACTAGAGAAAGCCCGTGCACGGCAAAGAAGACCCAACACAGCCAAAAATAAATAAATTAAATAAATAAAATTTTTTTTAAAGTTTACCATTGAAATAAGTATGAAATACTGAATAATTCTGATCAAAATCTTATTGTTTCTATTTTTAGTTAATTAGAATATTCTTGAACACAATATTATAAACTCACATGACATTTCATCTCCCCTCATATTGTCTATAACATTAAAATCTCCATGTTGTCTAATCAAGTAAATGAAAAAAAAAAATTCTTTTGACCTACTTACCAAAAGTGTCACTTTCAGAGAGACAGAAAACCAAATTATCTTTTCAGTTTGTATTTGATCTGTATTTCTGCACGTTTGATAAGATTAACATTGGATACCCAGTCAACCTTGTATAACCTGATATTACTCATCATTTTTTTAAATTACCAGTAGGGATTTGTATAGAATAAATCCATCTAGGAGGATTCTCTTTCTTTCAGCTTTGAAAGTTCTGCATATTATACATGTCTATAAACATCAGCTTTATTGGCAGAGAATGCCATTGACATCACCCATCCTCTGATAACCTTCCAATTTTCTTTTAAAATTCAACTTAGAAAATCTCTCTTCTGGAAAATTCCCTTGTAATGTAATGTCCTTTCAACACATTTAATCACTTCCTCTCTTTACAGTCCTTGTATTACACATGCATCCAATGTTGTATTCATCATACTGTGTTATATTTTATAACTTTATACATCTGTATCTTGCCTAAGAACACTGTAAGGAAAAGTACTATGTCATTTTTCCCTATGTATCTCTCAGGTTTAACATATATTTTAGAAGAATACTGGGCCTCACATCTTTCCACTAAGTAAGGGATCTCAGGATAAGAAATTGTAAATCAGAAGGTTCTTTGCTGAAAAAAACAGAAAAGCTGGAGTCTCCTTAAGACAGACGTTTCTGTCATCCAAGCTGGTCATCCAAAATCAGGCAATTTCTTTCTGAAGAGAGTTGAATAAACTGAGAGAATTCCTCTATCTGGAGGGTCGTGATTTTCAAGACTTTTAGCAGATGCCCCCCCAAATCTAACAAATTATTATCTCTAGAATATATTTACAAATTAACTTATGCATTAGTAGAGGTTCATTTTTGTATGTTTCATTCTTTTTCTTTACATATAGCCATTGTATTAGTTTAAGAAATTCTGCTATCTAGATTAAACTAAGAAATACTTAAGTCTTCAGACTGAATTTTGAAATCACCTTTTCCTTAATGGAAGCTTATTATCAAGTATAAACCTGGTATAAACTATCTGTTTATACTGTGATTTTCCCCCCTGATTGGTAGAGTAATGTTCATCTTAGGATGTTGCAAAAGACATAAAAATTTAAAGACTCAGAAAAAAATAAACACCTGTAGTCTCATCACTTGGACCAACTCTTTTTTGACAATCTTTAATTCCTGTCTCTTTTTTCTTATGCACCTTATTTTTATTTGTGATCTATCAAATTATTCTTTTTTAAAAAAATTAACATTATATCATAAACACTTTTTCATCATTAATGACCTTCATAAATATAATTTCAAAGACTTCATAATATTGACTTGAATTGATATATAATAATTTATCTATCCATTAAACATTTGGATGATTTTTTCCAATATTTTTTATCACAGATAAAACAGAAAAGCATTTCTGCACATAAATTATATTGACTTTTGATTCTTTATCTACTATAAAAGAGAATGGGGATCATGAAAGGAGAATAAATAATTGAATAATTAAGAAACCTATACTGGTTATATTCTCTCTTGTGATATATTTTTCTCATCATAAAATCACCAGTATTGAATATTAAATTTAAAATATGTGCCAATTTTATGAGTATGAAAGCAACTTTATAAATTTTATTTGCATTTTTATTACTAGTGAAATGAAACACTTTTATGTATGTATTTTTATATACCCTTGTGTTAATTATGTATATGTGCTATTGGGGTAATATAGTTTTCTTATATATAGGTTCTCCATATATTTCAGTTTCCTGTCCTAGAGCTTACAAATAGTTATCCCAGAGAAACTAGTTCTTAAAATAATTGCTTTATACATGATTAATTGATCTCATCTACATTATGCTCCTGATGTGGAAGAGGTTGATCTTCCAAAAATTCATGCAACAATATTTCCTGAACATGTTTCCAAAATGAAATAGCATTCATAGGAAATGGATTATAGTATTCTAAGAACTAATTATAATAGACTCAATAAATATTTTGATTGATTTATTGAAACATGTAAATGATTCTCTTCACAATTTAAAGAAATTGTATGCCTTCATCACAATCAGACTCTAAAACTGTCTTACATATATGGCATAAAAAAGTACCAAATTACTGCAGTATAGTTTCCTACTAACAACCTAAGTTTATAAATTACATTTTCTAATAAATTGAATTAGACTAATACCTATAAAGTAAGACATGAATAATAGGAGCAAGGTATTAGAATGACATAAATATAGTTTAGTTTACTATTAGTTTACTATTAGTGGGTGACAATTTTAATTTTTTATTTTATTTTTTATTGAGTAGAGTTGATGTACAATATTATCTTAGTTTCAGGTACAATATTTTATAGATTACACTCCATTTAAAGTTATTACAAAACAATGGCTATATTTCCCTGTTCTGTACAATATATCTTTGTAGCTTATCTATTTTATACAGAGTAGTTTGTACCTCTTAATCCCATACCTCTATCTTGCCCCTCCCCTATTTCCTCTCCCCACTGGTAACCACTAGTTTGTTCTCTATATCTGTGAGTCTCTTTTCATATTGTTTTATATCTGGGCCTTCTGTTCTGTTCCATTGATTTATGTGGCTGTTTTTGTACCAGTACTGTGCTGTTTTTATTACTGTAGCTTTGTAGCATAGTCTGAAGTCAGGGAGCAGAATACCTCCAGCTTAGTTATTGATTTTTTCTCAAAATTGCTTTGGCAATTCAGAGTCTTTTGTGGTTCCATATAAATTTTAGGGTTATTTGTTCTCATTATGTGAAAAATGTCATGGTATTTTTGAGGCACTGCATTATATCTGTAGATTGCTTTGGGTAGTATGGAAGTCTTAATAATATTAATTCTTCCAATCCAAGAACATGGGATATCTTTTCAATTCTTCATATCATTTTCAAATTTCTTCATCAATGTTTTATAGTTTTCAGAGTGACAACTTTAGCACATAGCCCATGCATACAAAATGTATAGACTATGATTTTTCTAACCCTATACATAAATAGATTTTTAAATAGTGAGTTTGGAAGTATTGGAGTTTGGAGTTCTTCAATTATTTGAAAGAGATTGAGGATAATTGATATTAATTCCTCTTTAAATTTTTGATAGAATTTACCTATAAAATCATCTTGTCCTGGACTTTTTTGGGGGGAAGTTTTTGATTACTGATTTAATCTCCTTGCTCATTTTTGGTCTGTTTAAATTTCCTATTACTTCATGATTCAGTCTTGGTGAGTTGTATGTTTTTAGGAATTTATTTCTTCTAAGTTATCTAATTTGTTGGCATATAATTGATCATAACAGTCTTCCATGATCCTTTGTATTTCTGTGGCATCAGTAATGTCTCCTCACATGTTTATAATTTTATTAATTTGAGAAATCTCTCTTTTTCTTAATTTAGCTAAAAGTTTGTCAGTTTTGTTTATCTTTTTAAAAAACCAGCTCAGTTTTGTTGATCTTTTCTATTGTCTTTCTTTGTTTCTATTTCTCTTGCTTCACCACTAATATTTATTATTTTCTTCCTTCTGCAAAATTTAGGCTTAGTTTGTTCTTCCTTTTCTAGTTTCTTGAGGTGTAAAGATGGATTGTTTGAGATCTTTCCTTTTTCTTAATAAAGGCATTTATAAACTTCCTCCTACTTAGAACTGCTTTTGTTGAATCCCATAAGTTTTGGGATGTTGTGTTTCCATTTCTGTACAACTCAAGATTTTTTAATTTTCCTTTGTTTTCTTTTGGTGACACATTGGTTGTTCAGAAGTGTACTGTTTAATTTTCACATATTTGTGAATTTGCCAGCTTTCTTCCCATTATCAATTTCTAGTTTCATATCATTATGGTTGGAAAATCATATGCTTGATTTGATCATATCAATCATATGCTTGATACTATTTCAATCATCTTAAATTTGTTAATACTTGTTTTGTGATCTAGATCTATCCTGGAGAATGTGCATTTGAAAAAAATGTGTATTCTGCTATTGTTGGATGGAATATTCTGTATATGTCAGTTAAACACAATTGGTCTAAAGTGTAGTTCCGGTCAATTATTTCATATTGATTTTCTGTCTGAATGATCTATCTGTTGTTGAGAGTGGAGTATTGAAACCCCCTACTATTATTTCATTGCTGTCTATTTTTGCCTTCTGATATAGCTCATTTTACAAGACCTACATTATCCTGATAGTGAAACCAGGTAAGGATAACACAAGAAAAGAAAATTACAGGCCAATATCCCTGATGAACATATATGCAAATACCCTCAATAAAATACTAGCAAACTGAATTCAAAAGCACATTAAAAGGATTATACACCATAATGAAGTGGGATTCATCCCTGTTATGCAAAGATGGCTTAATATACGCAAATCAATCAATGTAATACACCACATTAACAAAATAAAGGATAAAAGTTATATGATCATCACAATAGATGCAGAAAAAGAACTTGACAAAATACAACATTGTTTCATGATTTAAAACCCTCAACAAATTGGGTATAGAAAAAATGTACCTCAATATAATAAAGGTCATATATGACAAGTTCACAGCTTATATCAAACTCAGCAGTGAAAAGTTAAAAGCTTTTCCTCTAAGATCAGGAACAAGACAAGGATGTCCACCCTCACCATTTCTATTGAACATAGTACTGGAAGTCTGAGCCATAGCAGTCAGGCAAGAAAAAAAGGCATCCACCTTGGAAAGGAAGAAGTAAAATTATCTCTGTTTGCAGATTACAGATCTTATATACAGGAAATCCTAAAGACTTCACAAACAAAAAAATAAAACAAAATAAACAAACAAAATAAACTGTTGAAACTACTAAATGAATTCAGTAAAGTTGTAGGTTACAAAATCAACATACAAATATCAGTTGTTCCTATATATTAACAGTGAGCTATCTGGAAGAGAAATTAAGAAGGCAACAAAGTGGTGAAAGACCTGTACACTGAAAACCATAAGACATTGATCAAAGAAATTAAAGAAGATACACATAAATTGAAAGATATCTCATTTTCTTATATTGGAAGAATTAGTATTGTGAAAATGTATATAGAACTCAAAGTGATCTACAGATTCAATGCAATCCTTATCAAAATTCCAATGGCATTTTTCACAGAAATAAAAAAAAAAAACTATCCTAAAATGTGTATGGAACCACAAAAGACCCCAAACAGCCAAAGCAATCTTGAGAAAAAAGAACAAAACTGGAGGCGTCATACTTCCTGATTTTAAGATATATTACAAAGTTATAGTAATTGAAACAGTGTGTTATTGGCATAAAAATAGAAACATAGACCAGTGGAGCAGAAGAGAGCCTAGACAAACCAATGTGTATACAGTCAATCTAATTTTGACAAGAATGCCAAGAACACACAATAGGAAAAGAATAATCTCTTCAATACATGGTGCTGGGAAAACTGGTGATCTACACAGAAAATAATAAAATTAAACCCCTATCTTACACTACTCACAAAAATTAACTTGAAATGGATCAAGACTGAAATGTAAGAAGCTGTAAAACTCCTAGAAGAGAACTTTGGGAAATAGCTCCTTGACTTCGGTCTTGGCAAAGATTTCTTGGATAAGGCACAAAAAGTCCAGGTGACAAAAGCTAAAGTAAACAAGTGGGACTATATCAAACTAAAAAGCTTCTGTACAGCAAAGGGAACAATCAATAAATTGAAAAGGCAACCTATAGAATGGGAGAAAATATATGTAAACCATATGTCTTGATAAGGGGTTAAAATACTAAATAGATAAGGAACTCATATAAGTCAATGGCAAAAATGCAAATAATCCAATTAAAAGATGAATAAAGGACCAAAATACACATTTTTCCAAAGAAGACATGCAGTTAGCCAATAGGTATATGAAAAAGTGCTCAGTATTATTAATCATAAGGGAAATGCAAACCAAAACCACAATAAAATGTCATATCTCACCTGTTAAGATGACTATTATCAAAAAGACAGAGATAATTAATGTTGGCAACGACGTGGAGAAAGGGAATCCTTATACACTGTTTGTGGAATGTATATTGGTACAGCCATAAAGGAAAACAGTATAGCAGATCCTCAAAAAATTAAAAATAGAAATACCATAGGACCCAGCAATCCCAGGTATATATCTGAAGAAAATAATCCCAGGTATATATCTGAAGAAAATAAAATCACGATCTCAAGATATCTGCACACCCATATTCATTGCAGCATTACACACAGTAGCCAAGATATGGACTTAATTGTCCTTCAGTGGATGAATTCATAAAGAAAATGTGTTATATTATTCAGCCATAAAATAGAAGGGTATTCTGACACTTGTGACAACGTGGATGAACTTGAAGGGTGTTATGCTAAGTGAAATAACACAAGCAGAGAAAGAAAAATACTGTATCGTAATTATTCACATGTGGGAAAAAAGCTGGTTTTGTAGAAACATAGTATGCTGGTTTCCAGGAGCTGGGTAGAAGGGAAAATGAGGAGATAAAGGTCAAAATGTACAAAGTTTCAATTATAAGAAGCATAAACTCAGAGGATCTAATACAGAAGTGCACAGCATGGAGATTATTATTAATAATACAGTATTGTATACTTAAAAGCTGCTGAGAGTAGATCCTAAGCATTCTCACCAAAAAAAGAAAAATATAGTTAACTAAAGTGATAGATGTGTTACTATCTTAATCTTGGTAATCATACATATTTATATATGAAAGGGAATATCTATATAATACCTATCTATTTAAATATAGATAAATGGTGAAATTGTATGCATTAAAAGTATAAAATTATATTTGTCAATTATTCCTTGATAAAGTTGGGAAAATAAAGTATACCATAAATAATAAATGCTTATATATGAAAATTTAAAGTATTTATCTTAGGACTGGTTAAGTGGCTTATATTAGTGAGATAATCTCTCATGTTCATTCACTGAATCACTTAGACCTTTAAAAGTATAAATCTTTATCATTAGCAGCTTCATTTCAGATGCCTTATTAAACAGGGAGACATGAACTGGAGAAAATAGACATTCTAAACGTTAATCTATTTCTACATCCAATTCTACAAATACTTATTTCATTGAATCACTTTGTTTCAAAATGTCTGAAAATGAAATTCTAATCAAGAAGGTTGCCACTATCAACTTTTGAGTAACTAGATTGAAAGAAAGAATTTCACATTTCATGGGGAATCTGATCCTAATTATTCTTTAAAAATTTTTGAAGTAAATCTTCTTTTGAAATAGTTTAATAACCCTCATGAAGTGACCTTAACATTAATGAAACTTTTCAAATTGGATCAATTCTCAGTATTTGTTTTATTTTATTTACAAATTAAAAATTAAACTCAATTTACTTGCAAATGAGTTTTTGAATGAAATATGCATATATAGATATACCTAGCACTATAATGCATCCTGTATAGGTATAAAATTTTAATTATGAATATAATAATTGTCCTCAAAAATCTTAAAATTTTAATGAGTAGATAGCTCAGAGAAGATTTCGAAGATATTAATAAAGATAAAGCCAGCAGCAGGAAACCAAATCTCAAAATATGGGAACTTTCCTCCAATATTTTAATTCTACTAAATCATTCTGACAAAATAATTATCCAGCCTATTTTCAAATATCTCAAATTACTGGAAGGCCAATACCTTTCAAGATAGGACATTTTTTCTTCGGATGGCTCTGCATATAGAAATGAAGATTTCTGTATTCAGTGACATTGTCTTCCTGAAGCATCTGGCACACTGATGTTTTCCTAGAACATAGTGGGGACATTCAATAAAATGTATCTTCCTCATGACAATCCATCCAAATCATTTGCTGCTTCTCTTCAACAGTAATCACTTTTCTCAACTAAACTTCACTTAGTCTGCATCTGTTCCACTTTTATTCCAATTTCTAGACTAATCACCATCTCAGTTGCTCTCTTATTAACACAGCAAACTTATCCACATATTTCTTAAAATGTGGGGTCCAAAATTGGAAACAATATTTTCTGTAACACAACCACATAAGCTTTTACAGACCTCAGGCATAATACTTGTTATGGACTGAATGTTTATATCCTCACCCCAAATTCATATGTTGAAGCCCAACCCCCAATGTGACTCTATTTGGAGATAGGGCCTTTATGGAGGCAATTAAGGTTAAATGAGGTCATAAGGATGAGACACCAATCCACTAGGATTAGTGTCCTTATGAGACCAAACAGGAGAAAGATCTCTCTCTTGCTCTCCTCCATGTGAGGACACAGCAAAGAAGCACATACCTGGAACCAAAATGATCTTGGCCAACACCTTGATCTTGGACTTCCCAATCTCCAGAACTGTGAAAAAAATAAATTTCTGTTGTTTAAGCTGCCCTGTCTATGACGTTTTTTATGGCAGTCCGAGCAGATTAAAACAATACTCTATCTTTTATTTCACCTTAAGGTAGCCAAAGAATACACCAAATTTTTGGTAATCATATCATATAGTTATTTCTATCAAATTAACTACCACATAAAACCTTCAAGCCTGTTCCACACATACTACTACTAAGCTGTGTATGCTCTATTCTAGATTGATATTTATTTATTTTCTATGGAGACCTTTGCGAGTACTGACCTATCATCCTGCATGTTTCTATATTTCCTAGCTACATGTTTTCCACTGCTAAAGAGTATCCCCATGTTTCTTCATCCAAGACATTGGTAAACATGTTCAATAAACTTGAGAACAGAGCTTTCTGGAATACCAGCAAAAAGGTCCCATCAGGTAGGTATCAACTGATTAACCAACTTTTAAATTATAAGTATCAAGAAGATTTTCATGGTCTACAGGACTTCAAAATTCTGCTTATTTTTAGCCAGTTTTAATAGTGTCTTACCAGTGTACATCATGGTAGGAAGTTGCTGCCACTGCTGATACTATGGTAATTATTATCACTAATTTTAGAGTGTCCTTCTAAAATTTCTCTATGGGTGTTAAAATATGTAAAGAATAAGACCATAATCTGTTAATTTCTAAATTTCCAGTGTCCAGAAAGTCCATGGCATGTAATATATAATCATTAACTATTTCTTAAACTAAAATATATGTTGGAATGTCCTAATGATACTGCTATAGCAATCTAATTAGAAGAGTCAGGATTTATTAGTAATAGGCATATGGTGGGGAGAGTAGTGGAAGTGTCAATCACTTGATAAGTATTTTGAATTACTACCTTTATTTTCCAGTTTAACTAACTAATATTTTAATAAGTATTCTATTTTACCTGCTACCATTTTATTGGAAATTCAATTAACTCATTAAAATTTTAAAATTTAATTTGTATCCATTAGTTTTGCCATATATTATTTTAAAAAAATGATTAAGGTGGCTTACAAGAATTCAAAGAACTCAGGAAGCCATAATGTATGTTTAATATAAGTTAGAAAAATGATGCAAAGAGAAAACAAAATTTGCAAAAGCAAATGGAGACAGTAATGAGGTCAGTACACAATATTCATGCCTTCAAGTCTTATGCACTTTTTGGAGCTGGGCCACAATTTTCCTTTAATATTGGAGCAATCAACAGAAACAGAAAAACACGATTCACAGTAGTTTCTAATACTGAGACTTAAATGTTGCATAGGACAAAACTTGCACAGGAATTACCTATGTTACCTCTGGTGCAGTCCCCATATCCAATCCATCACTCTGTCAGTGATTTTTACCTCCTAAATAATGTTTTAGGAGGTAGTACCCTCTCCTAAAACATTACTTTTCACAAATGCAATAGCCTTACAACTGGTGTCCCCACACCCATGTTAACACCCCAAATCTAACACATTTTTCACTTTGCAACCACAGTGATTTTGTAAAATGCAAATAGGATTCTATGAGGTCTTTTCGTAATGCCTTTTAGAAACCCTGTATTTCCCTCAGGATAAAGGCTCAGAATGGCATATAAAGTCTTATGTGATATGCCTTCCCAATACCCAAGCCCAAATAATTTAACTACATTTTGTGTGGGTTTAGCTAAATGGGCTTTAGTTTAGTTCCACAAAGTTACCATGGTTCCTCCGAACTCAGGCCCTTTGCATTTGCTGTTCCCTCTGCTTGACTGTTTTCTTTTTTTTTCATTGTAAAAATATTATACATTTAGTGGTGTCCAAAAACATTTCATGTAAGTAGATATCAGAACATTCCTCAGCAAATGTACATTCAACTGCATATATGCTATATAACATATGTATCATATATAAAAAATCTTTTTAAATATATAGGATAGTTTAATTTTTTTTATTTTTTTTAAACATCTTTATTGGAGTATAATTGCTTTACAATGGTGTGTTAGTTTCTGCTGTATAACAAAGTGAACCAGTTATACATATACATATATTCCCATATCTCTTCCCTCTTGAATCTCCCTCCCTCCCACCCTCCCTATGCCAACCCTCTAGGTGGTCACAAAGCACCGAGCTGATCTTCCTGTGCTATGCGGCTGCTTCCCACTAGCTATCTATTTTACACTTGGTAGTGTATACATGTCCATGGCACTCTCTCACCCTGTCACATCTCACCCCTCCCCCTCCCCATATCCTCAAATCCATTCTCTAGTAGGTCTGTGTCTTTATTCCCGTCTTGCCACTAGGTTCTTCATGACCTTTTTTTTTTTCCTTAGATTCCATATATATGTGTTAGCATACTGTATTTGTTTTCCTCTTTCTGACTTACTTCACTCTGTATGACAGACTCTAACTCCATCCACCTCACTACAAATACCTCCATTTCATTTCTTTTTATGGCTGAGTAATATTCCATTGTATATATGTGCCACATCTTCTTTATCCATTCTTCCGATGATGGACACTTAGGTTGCTTCCATGTCCTGGCTATTGTAAATAGAGCTGCAATGAACATTTTGGTACATGACTCTTTTTGAATTATGGTTTTCTCAGGGTATATGCCCAGTAGTGGGATTGCTGGGTCATATGGTAGTTCTATTTTTAGTTTTTTAAGGAACCTCCATACTGTTCTCCATAGTGGCTGTATCCATTTACATTCCCACCAACAGTGCAAGAGGGTTCCCTTTTCTCCACACCCTCTCCAACATTTATTGTTTCTAGATTTTTTGATGATGGCCATTCTGACCGGTGTGAGATGATATCTCATTGTAGTTTTGATTTGCATTTCTCTAATGATTAATGTTGTTGAGCATTCTTTCATGTGTCTGTTGGAAATCTGTATATCTTCTTTGGAGAAATGTCTATTTAGGTCTTCTGCCCATTTTTGGATTGGGTTGTTTGTTTTTTTGTTATTGAGCTGCATGAGCTGCTTGTAAATCTTGCAGATTAATCCTTTGTCAGTTGCTTCATTTGCAAATATTTTCTCCCATTCTGATGGTTGTCTTTTGGTCTTGTTTATGGTTTCCTTTGCTGTGCAAAAGCTTTTAAGTTTCATTAGGTCCCATTTTTAAATTTTTGTTTTTATTTCTATTTCTCTAGGAGCTGGGTCAAAAAGGATCTTGCTGTGATTTATGTCATAGAGTGTTCTACCTATGTTTTCCTCTAAGAGTTCGAGAGTGTCTGGCCTTACACTTAGGTCTTTAATCCATTTTGAGTTGATTTTTGTGTATGGTGTCAGGGAGTGTTCTACTTTCATTCTTTTATGTATAGCTGTCCAGTTTTCCCAGCACCACTATTGAAGAGGCTGTCTTTTCTCCATTGTATATGCTTGCCTCCTTTATCAAAGATAAGGTGACCATATGTGCATGGGTTTATCTCTGGGCTTCTATCCTGTTCCATTGATGTATATTTCTGTTTTTGTGCCAGTACCAAACTGTCTTGATTATGGTAGCTTTGTAATATAGTCTGAAGTCAGGGAGCCTGATTCCTCCAGCTCCATTTTTTGTTCTCAAGATTGCTTTGGCTATTCGGGGTCTTTTGTGTTTCCATACAAATTGTGAAATTTTTTGTTCTAGTTCTGTGAAAAATGTCATTGGTAATTTTATAGGGATTGCATTGAATCTGTAGATTGCTTTGGGTAGTAGAGTCATTTTCACAATGTTGATTCTTCCAATCCAAGAACATGGTATATCTCTCCATCTATTTCTATAATCTTTAATTTCTTTCATTAGTGTCCTATAATTTTCTGCATACAGGTCTTTTGTCTCCTTAGGTAGGTTTATTCCTAGATATTTTATTCTTTTTGTTGCAATGGTAAACGGGAGTGTTTTCTTAATTTCACTTTCAGATTTTTCATCAATAGTATATAGGAATGCAAGAGATTTCTGTGCATTAATTTTGTATCCTGCTACTTTACCAAATTCATTGATTAGTTCTAGTAGTTTTCTGGTAGCATCTTTAGGATTCTCTATGTAGAGTATCGTGTCATCTGCAAACAGTGACAGCTTTACTTCTTCTTTTCCGATTTGGATTCCTTTGATTTCTTTGTCTTCTCTGATTGCTGTGGCTAACACTTCCAAAACTATGTTGAATAATAGTGGTGAGAGTGGGCAACCTTGTCTTGTTCCTGATCTTAGTGAAAATGGTTTCAGTTTTTCACCATTGAGGACGATGTTGGCTGTGGGTTTGTCATATATGGCCTTTATTATGTTGAGGAATGTTCCCTCTATGCCTACTTTCTGCAGGGCTTTTATCATAAGTGGGTGTTGAATTTTGTTGAAAGCTTTCTCTGCATCTATTGAGATGATCATATGGTTTTTCTCCTACAATTTGTTAATATGATGTATCACGTTGATTGATTTGCGTGTATTGAAGAATCCTTGCATTCCTTGGATAAACCCCAATTGATCATGGTGTATGATCCTTTTAATGTGCTGTTGGATTCTGTTTGCTAGTATCTTCTTGAGGATTTTTACATCAATGTTCATCAGTGATATTGGCCTGTAGTTTTCTTTCTTTGTGGCATATTTGTCTGGTTTTGGTATCAGGGTGATGGTGGCCTCATAGAATGAGTTGGGGAGTGTTCCTCCCTCTGAAATATTTTGGAAGAGTTTGAGAAGGATAGGTGTTAGCTCTTCTCTAAATGTTTGATAGAATTCACCTGTGAAGCCATCTGGTCCTGGGCTTTTGTTTGTTGGGAGATTTTTAATCACAGTTTCAATTTCAGTGCTTGTGATTGGTCTGTTCATATTTTCTATTTCTTCCTTGTTCAGTCTCGGCAGGTTGTGCATTTCTAAGAATCTATCCATTTCTTCCAGGTTGTCCATTTTATTGGCATAGAGTTGCTTGTAGTAATCTCTCATGATCGTTTGCATTTCTGCAGTGTCAGTGGTTACTTCTCCTTTTTCATTTCTAACTCTATTGATTTGAGTCTTCTCCCTTTTTCTCTTGATGAGTCTGGCTAATGGTTTATCAATTTTATTTATCTTCTCAAAGAACCAGCTTTTAGTTTTATTGATCCTTGCTATTGTCTCCTTCATTTCTTTTTCATTTATTTCTGATCTGATCTTTATGATTTCTTTCCTTCTGCTAGCTTTGGGGTATTTTTGCTCTTCTTTCTCTAATTGCTTCAGGTGCAAGGTTAGGTTGTTTATTCGAGATGTTTCCTGTTTCTTGAGGTAGGCTTGTATTGCTATAAACTTCCCTCTTAGCACTGCTTTTGCTGCATCCCATAGGTTTTGGGTTGTCGTGTCTCCATTGTCATTTGTTTCTAGGTATTTTTTGATTTCCCCTTTGATTTCTTCAGTGATCACTTCGTTATTAAGTAGTGTATTATGTAGCCTCCATGTGTTTGTATTTTTTACGGATCTTTTCCTGTAATTGATATCTAGTCTCATAGCATTGTGGTCGGAAAAGATACTTGATACGATTTCAATTTTCTTAAATTTACCAAGGCCTAATTTGTGACCCAAGATATGATCTATCCTGGAGAATGTTCCATGAGCACTTGAGAAAAATGTGTATTCTGTTGTTTTTGGGTGGAATGTCCTATAAATGTCAATTAAGTCCATCTTGTTTAATGTATCATTTAAAGCTTGTGTTTCCTGCATATATACAGGTCTTGTTTTTTATCCATTTAGCCAGTCTGTGTCTTTTGGTGGGAGCATTTAATCCATTTACATTTAAGGTAATTATCGATATGTATGTTCCTATTCCCATTTTCTTAAATGTTTTGGGTTTGTTATTGTAGGTGTTTTCCTTCTCTTGTGTTTCTTGCCTAGAGAAGTTCCTTTAGCATTTGCTGTAAAGCTGGTTTGGTGGTGCTGAACTCTCTCAGCTTTTTCTTGTCTGTAAAGGTTTTAATTTCTCCATCAAATCTGAATGAGATCCTTGCTGGGTAGAGTAACCTTGGTTGTAGGTTTTTCTCCTTCATCACTTTAAGTATATCCTGCCACACTCCCTTCTGGCTTGCAGAGTTTCTGCTGAAAGATCAGCTGTTAACCTTATGGGGATTCCCTTGTGTGTTATTTGTTGTTTTTCCCTTGCTGCTTTTAATATGTTTTCTTTATATTTAATTTTGGATAGTTTGATTAATTTGTGTCTTGGCGTGTTTCTCCTTGGATTTATCCTGTATGGGACTCTCTGTGCTTCCAGGACTTGATTAACTATTTCCTTTCCCATATTAGGGAAGTTTTCAACTATAATCTCTTCAAATATTTTCTCAGTCCCTTTCTTTTTCTCTTCTTCTTCTGGGACCCCTATGATTCGAATGTTGTTGCATTTAATGTTGTCCCAGAGGTCTCTGAGACTGTCCTCAGTTCTTTTCATTCTTTTTTCTTTATTCTGCTCTGCAGTAGTTATTTCCACCATTTTATCTTCCAGGTCACTTATCCGTTCTTCTGCCTCAGTTATTTTGCTATTGATCCTGTCTAGAGTATTTTTAATTTCATTTATTGTGTTTTTCATAGGTGCTTGGTGCCTCTTTAGTTCTTCTACATCCTTGTTAACTGTTTCTTGCATTTTGTCTATTCTATTTCCAAGATCTTGGATCATCTTTACTATCATTATTCTGAATTCTTTTTCAGGTAGACTGCCTATTTCCTCTTCATTTGTTAGGTCTGATGTGTTTTGACCCTGCTCCTTCATCTGCTGTGTGTTTTTCTGTCTTCTCATTTTGCTTATCTTACTGTGTTTGGGGTCTCCTTTTCACAGGCTGCAGGTTAATAGTTCCGGTTGTTTTTGGTATCTGTCCCCAGTGGCTAAGTTTGGTTCAGTGGGTTGTGTAGGCTTCCTGTTGGAGGGGACTAGTGCCTGTGTTCTGGGGGATGAGGCTGGATCTTGTCTTTCTGGTGGGCACGTCCACATTTGGTGGTGTGTTTTGGGGTGTCTGTGGCCTTATTATGATTTTAGGCAGCCTCTGTGTTAATGGATGGGGATGTGTTCCTGTCTTGCTAGTTGTTTGGCATAGGGTGTCCAGCACTGTAGCTTGCTGGTCGTTGAGTGAAGCTGGGTCTTGATGTTGAGATGGAGATCTCTGAGAGATTTTTGCCATTTGTTATTACGTGGAGCTGGGAGGTCTCTTGTGGACCAGTGTCCTGAAGTTGGCTCTCCCACCTCAGAGGCACAGCCCTGATGCCTGGCTGGAGCACCAAGAGCCTTTCATCCACACGGCCAAGTATGTGGGGAGTTTCTTGCCTTTTGGGAGGTCTGACATCTTCTGCCAGCGTTCAGTGGGTGTTCTGTAGGAGCAGTTCCACGTGTAGATGTATTTCTAATGTATCTGTGGGAAGGAAGATGATCTCCACGTCTTACTCTTCCGCCATCTTGTCCCAACCTAGGATAGTTTTAATAAATATTGTGTGAAAAGGACTATATTGACTATATTGGTTAAATAGTGCTAACTTCTCAGGATTGTTAGATTAACTCTACACCATCAACTCAAAAATTTCTTTTTCCTTAGAGTAAACAAAATGAGTATTCTGCATTTAATATTCTTTACTTAGCTCAATAAAAATGTCATGGTTATGTTTCACAAATATAAAATGTTGAACATTTAAAATAGTGTAGACTTTAAAAATACTAAGGATCAAAAAGTTGGTCTGGAATATGAAGAAAACAAATCTGACTTCCTATAAAAATAAAATTTATTTAACAATCAGCTTTTCTACTGCTTATTCTATAGAGCTATAATTTAAATTTCCTATTTCACCTCTTCTTCTCATCTTTATGAAGTAATCATCCAAACATGCTTGCAGGGAGACAGACTACAAAATCTTTGAGCTTCCCATCAAATGATCCTATAAAGCCCAGGATAAATCTATTTCTAGTCACTGTGTTGAAAAGATATATATGATACAAGGGTATTAATAACACAATTTGTTCTGTAGATAACATTGTGTTAATAATAATCATCCTTCTAAAATTATACTCCTTAAATTACTATATAAAAATATCCTAGGAATAAACTATGATTTTTGTTACTCTTTGAGCAATTAAAGAAAATGTTATGACAATATAACATTTTAAGGCACACTGAAAGTAAGGAGAAAATATCAACTTTGGAAACATTTTTTCAAGAATAGAAAGATAATGACACTTAAATAAAAATCAAGTGTTAATACAGTGATTTTCTCTGGATTTAACAGAGTTTTATTATGATATTTTATTCAAGAAGAGGCTTTTCTTGAAAATTATATCCCTGGTGGATTTATGCAATCTAAGTAATGTTAGACTGCATAAATCCACCAGAGCTATATTAAACAATACTAATTAAATTTACACTAGAAAATTATCGAAAGCATGAATAAGTGTTGGAATTTGAAAGGTATGATTGTTGTATAAAAAGAATGAAGGAAAGTAAGAGAAGGAAATTAGCTACAGCTATCAATGCTCAAAGAAAGCACTTTTATATGCTCTAAATACCACGTCAAAGGCAATTACTTGTTCATGCTTATTGTGGTTATTGATACTGATGTGTGATAAATTTTCTGTATATGATCAGGAGTCACTATTGATCAAAATAAGAACACAGGCATTCATCTAATAGTAGAAATTGTGTTTGCATTTGGAAGTAATGGGTAAACATGGTAAGAACTAGAGTTATACACACACACAAACACACATGTATTCTTCCACTATCTCTACAAGCTCCTCCAAGGTTAGAGATCTCTAAAGTTACCACTTAAAATTTTTATTTGTATGTTTTAATGAATCTTTATTGTATTTATTCTGTTACATTTTATTCTATTTAGTTTCATTTCATCATCTCACTGATATTCGTTTTTTAGTATTGGTTGGAGAAAAACAATGTAAAAAAAAAAAAAAAAAGAGAATTTGCTAAGGATGGATACGTCAGTATTGATCACATACTCAATTGGAAGAAAATAGCTTCCTAAGCCATTTCATTAGCCAGAAAATGGTCCTTTTCATGTAAATCAGAGTTTGAGAATAGAATTGAATAAGAAGCTGTGACCAGGCATACAATGCTGGCTTTCTGCTCTTATTTTTTAAAAAGCAGAAGTTCTTCTCTTTAGGATTCCATTATTTTGACCATGTTCAGTATGTATAACCAATACCAACCCAAACAGAATTCCAATAGAAACTCAAAATAATGACAGCAGAATATTTAAAAGTGGCAACCGTTACAATGATTGTAGTTACACAAACATATAGAGAAAAATTGAGTAGTATTTCTACATCAGCATAGTAATATATGGGTGGCTCTTTTCCATTTCCAGAACAAAATATGATTGCATCACAGTTTCACCATACATAAACAAAATAACTATACTAATCCACCTTTGTTCAGGTATTTATAAGGTTTTACAGGTTTACAGTATTTAGTTTAGACATCTCTGGCATCAAGGAATCAATAAGTATCGAATACTCAGCATCAGTAGTTGGTGACTTCAAAGTTTATAAATAGGAATTAGTAGATCACGTATAAAAAGACAGATAACCAAGCTGGGATAAAATGGAGAGGTTTTTAGTGCTTGGCATTTATTAACTCCTTGTCATTTTTTTCCTTGATGCTTAGTGTTCTTTATTCTATGCTTTAAATCTATCTATTTCTTAATTGTTCTCTGCTTCACAGAGTCTCCAGTGAATCCTTGAATAATTGAAAACATTTATCTCTCCAGTGGTTGAGCTTTGGTCACCGTGGGACTGCAAGAGCTCAGTAAACTGATCATTGTGTTCATGTAAAGATATCAGATTTTAAGATGGAATGATATAACTTCAACTCTGTGGCCTCTTTTCATTTAGTTAATTACATCAAATCATTTTTACACTGCAGTGTTTCATATTCAAGTGCTAGTTATGATAGCATGGACATTAAAATCCAATATGGATCTGACCTGGTGTCATAGTTATAATTCTTTCTACCTCCTCAAATATAGAAAAAACATCATTTTAACCCTTTAAATAATACTATGCAATTAAAAAATGGAATATTTTGAAATATATTATTGCCAATGAGATGGTCATGGAATAAAAATTTAAAGGAAACAGATGAACAAGAAATATTAGTAAGCAGAATCATAAGTCTAGTGATGGCATCTATATGTTAGGATTAAAGACTACAACAGGCAAAAGTAGAGACTAGAACAAGACAGAAAAATAACCATTCATATTTTCATGTGCCCTTCTATTCTCAAAGCTAATGTTTTTGAGACTATAACAGAACTCTAAAATATTAGTTTACATTATTTTCTCTATAAAATAAAGATTTATAAAATTGAAATATACTGTAAAGTACAGAGTTGATTTGCTAATGGTAATGCACTTAAGCTAAGTGAAATTATTTTACCTGTTTTAAACCTAAGCCAGAAAATATATATCACAATGCTACAATATCACCGAATGAACAGAAGAATCCAAATAGAAGGTAAGTAGAAAGATTTAATCTAAAATTTTTTTAATCATAAAATACCTATTACTATTATTCAGTAGAGAGCAACAATAAAACATTGGCCACATAATCTAAAAGTTAAAAATATTGCCCATGATAATTAAAGAAATCAAATTACAATCCAAAATTTAATGGTATTCACTATAAATGGATTATAGTTTATATAGCTCATTATTTTTATGTTTAAAATTATATTTTAAAATTTATAAAGGAATTTTTGTAAGGAATTTACATAATAAAAGATATAAGAAAAAAGTTTAAAATCACCTAAAATTAGGCTATTCCTGAGATAATAATCAACACTTTGGTGAACATCCTTTCATAAATATCTTTATGAATTATATATAAGCCCATACTTTTAAGTAACTATATATCATATGTCCTGTTTTTATCATAGACAATTATATTTTATCCCCTTCCTCCCTCTTCCCCACATCCCCTACTCTACACTTCCAACTTTCTACCCCAAGATAACAATGGTCAATAACCTGGTGTAAACTCTTCTATCTTCTCTCTCAATCATATATACATATATATATATATATATATATGTGTGTATGTACATGCACAGTATATAATATATACACACATATAAATGTATATAAGTATACATGTCTATATATACATGTATAACACATATACACATGTAGGCCATTTTCAGAGTTTGTATTACAGAAATAGGATAATTATCTATAAATGCCTGTGAACCTTGCTTTTCTCACTTTACAAAACAGACTAGAAACCCCTCCACACCTTTTTTTCTTTCTAGTAATTACATGATATTCCATGGTAAGGATATATCATAATTTATGAAACCATTCATTTTTTCCCTCCCTCCCTCCCTTCCTTCCTTCTTCCTCATTCTTTCCTTCTTTCCTTCCTTTCTTCCTCCCTTTTGTTAATACTAAAACTGCCACAATTGATATCTTCCTATATATAACCTGATGTATTGATGCACTTTTTCCTATGGGGTACATCATAGGACTTGGATTGTTGCATCAAATTATACATGAACTTTTCACCATAATAGATGTGGCCAGATTGCTGTTGAAAATGGTTGTAACAATACTTAATTTCACAATTAATATATAAGTGCCATATTTTTGTCATACAGTGTTAGTACTGTTTAGCTTCTGTAATACAAAATGTTAGTATTCTTTAACTTTTGTGTTAATTTGCAAACTTGGAAGCTTCCTGGTGAAATCAGAAAGTGATCCCTGTACACCAAGTCAAGGAAAGACCAAAGAGGCAGACCGCTCCAGATCGGTACACGGCAGATTTAAATAAGCAAGGGAATGTACTTACAAGCCTTATCTGGGTGGCTGCATCTCAATCTGAAAAGTTTATATAGAGGCCTTAACTGGGTTCAGTCACATATTTAGTCCAGATGGTCTCTACAACACATTGTTCTCTGAAGTTTGTGTCCTTGAATATGGCTCCAGCTGTGGGAACAGTGGGCAGAACTTACATTTCAGGGTCAGGGGAAGGTGTGAGAAGCCTCTAATTGCCTGGGTCCAGCTCGCTTGTCAACCACCGGTCATGTCCTCTCTATTACCTTCCCCAACATTTTGTCAAACTACTAAGTGTAAATGTTATACTTTAATTGTCCTAGCTATTCACTACTTTCATTTGTATTCCCTACAGAAGTGGAGCACCTCACGATATATCTTGGGCCATTTTGTTTACTCTTCTGAACTGTCTATTCCTATCATTTCCTTGTTGCTCCATTAGAATTATCAGTTATAAGAACATTTAAAATATTATGGCTATTAATCCTTTAAGTAACACAATAATTTTTCTCAAACTTGTATAGTTCCACTTTGTTTATAGTATTTTGCTATCATAAACATTTAATGTATGTATAAACATATCTATCTTTTAAATATTAGCTTTAGCTCAGTTGAAAGTTCTTTACAAACTATAGGTGGTAAAATAGATTATCATAAACTTCATTGTAATTTATCTAAATGCACTGATTATAGATGGAGAGTGTCAGAATAGATTTTTTTTAAAAACAGACCCAACCACATGTTGTGTTGTCTATAAGAACCCACTTTAACTATAAAGACACTGATAAGTTAAAAGTAAAGGGATGGAGAGATATACCATGCTAACACTGATCAAAAGAAAGCAGGGGTTGATATACTAATACCTGACAAAGTTGACTTCAGAATAAGGGAGGTTATTGAGGTAATGAGGGACACAATGCAATGATAAAGTGGGCAATTCTCCAAAAGACATAAAAGTTCTATCTGTGTAGGCACTTAAAATAGCGTGAAAGTACATGAGGCAAAAATTTATAGAACTGCAAGAAGAAATAGACATTCACTATTATAGTTGGAGCCTTCAACACCTCTGTCAGTAACTGATAAATCCAGCAGGAAGACAATTAGTAAGGATAAAGCTGATCATGCACTATGGATCAATTGACCTAACTAGTATTTATAAAATACCCTATCCATCACAGCAGAATGCACATTCTTCACAGAATCACATGGAACATAAACCAGGACAGACAAAAATGTACCATATTAGTGAAAGATGTTAATAGTAGGGAACTGGGTGTGGGGTTTATGGGAATTGTCTATACTATGTTTGAAATTTTCCTATTAATATAAAACTACTCTAAAGTAAAAATTATGTTAAAAATATAGATATGTATTTAAAAAGTATATTTAGAATTTTTAATATAATATTTAGATACATATGCATTGAAAAATCATAACTGCATTTAAAATTTCTAAAAAAATGTGCAAAACATAAAGTTAAAATTTTTAATTTGTTACATATTTAGGAAGAACTGTAATTAAATTACAAGATATTAAAATTATTTTTCATATTAGCAAATATGTAGAGCAAAGCTGATGGTTTTGATTACATCATGTTGTTTACTCATATGGTATATATTTCAACATTTAATCTATTATTTATAAATGAAATAACTAATCTGAGAAAATATTTTTGTTCCCTCTGTTTTTTAATTTTCTTTTGATGCTTTCCTGAACAGAAGGTTTTAAAGATTGATATCAACGTTCATTAATAGTAACAGGCAGCTTCATGAGTATTAAATGCTACTACAAAGCATTTAACATTAACTATTATAATGTATTCAACAAGAAAAAAATCATTGCATAAAATGTCACCTAACATTTCAATTTTTTTGCAAGCCATTAAGAAGCCAGTCAATAAACTATTTAATATAATGGTAATATAAATATTTCATGACAAAAGTCAGTGGTCTCCTGCTGACAACTGATAATGTCATTGCAGCAAATCCTTAGAGATACGTTGTAGGGAGTAAGGTGCACAGTCTTTCATGCAGAGAACATAAGTTAGGATTACCCTTCCATGAAAATAATTTAACACTTAATAATTTGGGACATTATTTTATCTTCTAGTACATGTATCTTCCTAGAATACTTTGAGTATGTGAATTATTAAAGAATCTCAATCTTTGCATGCTCTTACAGTCTGCTGCAAGAATTAAGAATTCTTTCATAGATCAGACTCATATCTCATATTATTGTTATTCAAAGAGTATTACCAAATTAATGAATATAATCAAAAGTTTTCCTGAATCAGAAAGAAACACAAATTATATTTTTATTTTTCAGGCATTGTTTTACTGTCATTTATCTTTCATAAACAAAAATGTTGGATTTTTGAAAATTTGCAAATTGCTTTGATATTGCTACATAAAAGATGAAGAAACTGTCAAGTTTTAAAGACTTATGTGCTTATTACATATTTGAAATGATTTAACTCCTGTGGATATAGAATAATCACTCTTAATCAGTGCATTCTCACAGTGTTGTGTTCTTACTCTTATTGGGTTTACTGTACTCCATTTTGTACTACAGTTACTTGAGATATGTATGTCTCCAGGCAGAGCATTCTTATATATTTTGGAATTCTGCTTCAAAGCACGGCATCTTGATATTAAAGGTGGTTAGTAATGACACAAACTTTTGTACCTCTCAACTATGTTTGACAGTGGCTATCACTCTTTCTTCTTTAGGTTCTATTCTCTATAGAGAAGCTCCTGAATTCTGTAATGGACAGTGTGTGTTCTTAGAGCTGACTGCTATTTCCTTTCCATCCCTTTTCTTTCTGTCCCTTTCCTTTCATTCTATGGATAAAACATTTTGCTATGTGCTGTTGAGCAGAGCTTTCCAATAGCTCAATGGTGCACTGTAGAAAGCTTATAGGTATGTCATAACATACTGACTTCAGTCCTTGGGATGAACAGGTGGAGCTTAGAGCTTCCAGACTCTTTTGCTGGTCACCTCCAAATTAAAGTAGACTTTTCCCTGACTTTTGTGGGAGAAGTCTGGGTGAAATGGAGTCAATCCCTTCTGTCTTGCAGGCAGTGAGCATATTAAAGGTAATGAACACTCACTGCTCCTATACCAGGTACAGAGGACAACCACAAAGGTGTTCGACCACATGAAGGTCTACCTCAGCAGCCAGCTACAGAACAACTACTGTCCATTACAGAGGGGTGGGATTTTTGGAGGAATTCCTTTCCCCAGTGCCCATGGAGCTTTTCACTAAGCCCAAAGTACTTCCAACTGGGGCCTAGGGAACAGAAAAGTTGAATGAGGCTCCTGACAGATGACTCTTTAGGTAGTCACTCCCAAGTTTTGTCTTCACATATGCTGAATATTTCTGTCCCTTTGCAGCTGATGTTCATTGCACTGGCTTTACCTTGGATGCCCAAGAATGTATGTGAATTCTATAAATCAAGGATAATTATTTTGAAATACTTAATATGAAAACTTTGATTATATCCAAAGTCCATACCCATTGTTGCAAGAAAGTTCAATATAAAGTTGTCAATTAAAGAAAATTTAAATTATTTAATCATTTCAACTCAGGAAAAGTGTTAAATTATTATTAAATAAAGCGTTAATATTTTATCACCAAACTCTGAACAAAGTTTCTCATAGATGAAAACTCACAAACACATGAATAGATCACAACTAAAAAGTTATGAATGCACTTATCCATTCAAAGCATAAAACCTGATTTTAAAAGAAATTAATATTCACAGGAAGCTCAAGTTTCTCCTTAGAAAGTGGAAAACATTACATTGAAGTTGGATACGAATTCATAATTTAGTATTTTCCTTTTTACTTTGCAGTTAATTACTCATTATAATTATTCAATATATTGAAGAGTTGATTAGTCTTTTCACCAAGCCCCATAGAGATGTCTTCAAAAGGTGGGAGGTCCTGCCTCAATGAAACAGGATCAGTCATAGATGCACCACTAGCTCTGAGGAGCTTCACCTCTCATAAGTTACATGAACATGAACTGAAATGTCTGCAATAAAGTATGACACTAGTAGTACCTGGTGCTGTAGAGATGCAAACAATTGAGCAATTGTATTTAGCTGGAGAATCAGGAAAAGAGTGAGGATTGGGGGAAAGAAAGTAAGGGAAAACAAATATACAAAGGTAAAGGAAAAAGCTTGCTTTAGATAGAAAAAATGGTTTGCTCAAAAACATAGAAGCAGTTGTCAACTTAATTTCCACTGATGTTCTTGCTGTCATTTCCTATTTGCCCTCAACCCACTAAAACTGGGTTCTTTCAATGACTGATAAACTGAAATTGCTTTTGGAATTCTATCATCAGTTTTTCATTTCTAATGACCACTTTTCAGATTACATTTTGTCTGCTCATTATAGCATGTGGCACAGTTATTATTCTCTATTCACTTGAAATCTATGACACCATCTTTTCCTGGCAGTGTTCTTAGTATCACTTGTCTTCATCCTTCATAAGCTTCTTTTCTTTGCCCACTCCATTTCTACAGGTTTCCTAGCTCCTCTTCTCTTCCCTCTATACACCACCTCCCTTAGTTTCCTTGTCACATCCAAGGTGTGACCTATCACATGTTTGATTCAGATCTCAGCTGAGCCTTGGATCCATATATTGTATTGCCAAGTAGAGGTCTCCATTATGTATCTTGAGGTAATCAACAAGTCACAAATTCACTACATGTCTTACCCCAAATCTTTTCATTTTTTAATTCCTATATTGCATAACATAATCATCAACCCATTTACTCAAGCTGGAAATCAGCAACCATCTTTCTTTTTCTTGATCTCTAAATTCTATTCCCTCAGTCCAGCCTATCCTGCAGTCCTATTAATGCTCTCTCGGAAATCTGTATGTTTCTTTATGCCACTTCTCTATCTAAAAACGAGAAAAATACATTATATGAAGGGTTAATATATGGATTTACATAAGAGGGTAAGAACCCATCAGAGGGCCCAGGACCCAGCCCCATAGTCCAGTGCACAGGCACTACTCCTGGGATGCACCAGGGTCCCATAGCCAGCCATCCAGACCCAGGTCCACATAACAGCTGGCCATATCAACTCTGGGAATCCTAGGCCCTGCAGCCAGAGACACCAGGACCCAACCCACCCATCAACAGGCTGGCACCAGCCCCAGGACTCCCTGGACCCTGGTCCTGCCCACCACCAAGCCAACACCAGCTCTAGGACAACTTGGAACCCTCAGCTAGCTTCCCTGGGATACAACCCCACAACTAGTGTGCTGACACCAGTTCTGGGACCAGCCAAGCCTACCAGACAGCCCACAATAGTCAGCCAACCACAGCAGCTACATAGAAGGAACACTTAGAGCATATAGCTCTGGTGACCAGAGGGAAGTATGTTTCAGGGCCCCAAAGGACATCTCCTATATAAAGCCACTTCTTCAAGTCTGGGAAAAGTAAGCAGCCTACCATATATAGAGAAATAAAAACAGAGAATTAGGCAAAATGAGACAACAAAGGGATATATTCCAAATGAAGAAATGAGATAAAACCCAAGAAGAAGAACTAAGTGAAGTGCAGATAAGAAATCTACTTGAAGAAGAGTTATAGTAATGATTGTAAAGATGATCAAGAGCTTGAGATAAGAGGAACACAATGAGAAGTCAGACATTTCTAACAAAGAGTTAGAAAATCTAAAGAAGAATCACATAGATATGAAGAATAAAATAACTGAAAGAAAAAATACACTAGAAGGAATCAACAAAAGATTAGATGATACAGAGGAATGAATCAGCAAACTGGAAGACAGAGTAGTGAAAATCACTGAAGCTGAATAGAAAAAAGATTTTTTAAATGACAACAATTCAAGAGACCTCTGAGACAACATCAAGAGTACTAACATTCACAATATAGGGGTCCCAGGAGAAAAAAGAAAGAAGCAGAGAACACAGTTGAATACATAAGACTGAAAATTTCCCTAACCTGAGAAAGAAAACATACATTCAGGTCAAGGAAGCACAGAGAGTCCCAAACAGGATCAAGTCAAATAGGAACACACCAAGAAACATTGTAACTGAAATGCAAAAATTAAAGATAAAGAGAATGTTAAAAGCACCCTGGGAAGAACAACAAGTTACAAGGGAACTCCCATAAGGTTATCAGCTGATATTTCAGCAGAATCTCTGCAAGCCAGAAGGGAGTGGCATGGTATATTTAAAGTGATGAAAGAGAAAAACCTACAACCAAGAATATTCTACCTGACAAGGCTTTCATTCAAATTTGATGGAGAGATCAAAGGTTTACAGGCAAGAAAAATCTAAGAGTTCAGCATCACCAATCCATCTTTACAAGAAATGTTAAAGGAACTTCCCTAAAAGAAAAAGAAAGGGCAACAAATAGAAATATTATAATTACAAAAAGAAAAGTCTCATTGGTAAAGGCAAGTATATGATAAAGGTAGTAAATCAACAATTATAAAGCTAGTAAGAAGGTTAAAAGACAGAAGCAATAAATCACCTATATCCACAATAAGTAGTTAAGGGATATGCAAAATAAAAAGATATAAAACATGATGTCAAAAAGAGTGATCATTGCAGAAGAGTAGTAAAAATGCAGGGCTCTTAAAATCCATCTGAAATTAAGAGATCAGCGACTTAAAATAATTACATTTATATAGATTGCTATATATAAATTTCATAGTAACTACAAATCAGTAATCTATAATAGATACACAAACACAAAAAGACATAACACTAAAGTTAGTCGTCAAATCACAAGGGAAAAGAGCAAAAGAAGAAATGAACAAGTGAGATTTACCCCAGGGATGCAAGAATAGTTCAGTATTCCCAAATAAATCAACTTTATAGACTACAATAACAAAACAAAAGTATAAAATCATATGATCAGGAGGGGTAAATAGGTGGAGTTCACCTCTTCCCACAGGGGCATCAAGAATACATCTACAGTAAGACCTTGTTGTTTATCCATCCTATATATAATAGTTTATATCTGCTAATCCCAAACTCCAACAACAAGATCCTACTGTATAGCACAGGGAACTATATTCAATATCCTGTGGTAAACCATAATGGAAAAGAATATTAAAAAAACAATGTCTTTATGTGTATAGCTGAGTCACTTTGCTGTACAGCAGAGATGGACACACCACTGTAAATCAACTATACTTCAACAAGAAAAAAAGAATACATCTACAAATGGAACAATTCTCACAGAGTACCTGCTGAACACTAGCAGGGCACCTCAGACACCTAAACGGACAAGGAAAGATCCCCATGTAACCAGGTAGGACGAAACAGAGAAAAGGAAAAAATGAAAAGTGGAAGTGGGACAGGACCTGTGCTCCTGATGGGGAGCTGAAGGAGAGGAGAGGTTCCCGCACACAGGAAGCCCCCTCACTAGCAGGGAGATCAGCTAAGACAGAAGGGGAGATTCAGGGCCCAGAGGAGAGCACAACAACCAGTCTGTGGCAGGCAGGACAGAGAGAGACCTACACAGATGGTCCGTGCCACAGCCCTGCATTCCCCAGCCTGAAACATGTGTCCACTGGTGTTGATGGGGACTGGATGCTAGACTGTGGGGTTTGGAGAGGAACCTGGGAAGAGGACTGCTGTTGGCTGTGTGGAGACAGCCTGAGGGGACAGGAGTGAGGAGCTCCACAAACTTGAATGCTCCTGGAGGAAGCCATTGAAGCACCACTGTTGAGTGATGCATGCAGGGCAGGGCTGCCATTATAGCCTCTCTCTCCATGCATCAGCTTCCACCCCCAGAAGACATTAGAAGTGGCTCCTGCTGGAGTGGGTTTGCACACCTCAGTCAGTTGCTGCCTCCTTCCTCACCCCTGGCAATCACGTGCGTCCCTGTCAGTCACCACCTCCACCCCATCTCACTTGGGCAGGAAGCAGGTGCCTGTGGGTGGCCCACATGCAGACGTGGGGCTGAAACCCAGGGGCTGTGGAACTAAGGAAGAAGAGCTGAAAGCAGAAAGCTGAAGAAAGCAGCTCCTTGCAGCTGCACAAACCATGGATTAAACCCCCATGACACGCTTGATAAACTCAGCACCTGCAGGACATCTGAATCGACAATGAGTGCTCCTACCACTGAGATGGGTCTAGCTTTAGCAGCTCTGGACTTTGTGGGCACGTACATGTGGGAGTTGGGCCAGGTCAGAGTCTGAGCTGCCCCCATAGTGCCCACAGTGGACACAGATCCATGATTACTGCAATCCTGGGACCTCACTTCAGTGGATCTACACTGGTGGCCTGGTGAAAACAATGCCTGAGAGACACCAGGGCCAATTGTCTGCATACCAACAGTTAAGGTGGGGCTGAGAGCAGTGCCAATAACAGAGTAACTTGTGAGCTTGCACAATGGGTGAACAGTGACACAACAGAGCACATTCACAGGTGAACAGCTCTGGAGGAGGAATACTCAGTGGCTACTCTCCCCGTGGGAGTGCTCCAATCCCGGCTACATTGCACTGCAGATCAGAAGCACAGCTAATAAACAGATGTGGGGGTATCTATTCCAACAAGTAGGGAGCTGACCCTGCCCCAGAAAGGGGCAACCACAGACAACCACAGAGCACAGGGAAGGCCCCACTCAATATCCAGAGCAAGCTCTGGTCACTACAACACCAGTCAAACCCCCTATCAAGGGGATAATGGAACAAGACTCTGCACCAAACTCACCCACCTGGGGGCAGACGCCAGAAGCAAGAAGAACTACAATCCTGCAGCCTGTGAAAAGGAGACCAGAAACACTGTAAGCCAGACAAAATGAGACAACAGAGAAATTTGTTGCAAATGAAGGAGCAAGATAAAAACCTACAAGAAAAATTAAATGAAGAGGAGATAAACAATTTATCTGAAAAATAATTCAGAGTAATGATAGTAAAGATGATCCAAGATCTCAGAAAAACAATGGAAGCACCTATCAAGAAGATACAAGAAAAGTTTAACAAAGGCCTAGAAGAACTAAAGAACAAACAGATGAACAGAGTTATTATTGTCTTAATAACTGAAATGAAAAATACACTAGAAGGAATCAATACTAGAATAATTGAGGCAGAAGAACAAATAAGTGACCTGGAAGACAGAATGGTGGAAATATCTTCTGCAAACAGAATAAAGAAAAAAGAATGAAAAGAAATGAGGACAGTTTCAGAGACCTCTGAGACAATATTACATGCACCAACATTTGAATTACAGGGGTCCCAGAAGAAGAAGAAAAAGAGAATGGGCCTGAGAAAATATTTGAAGAGGTTATAGATGAAAATTTCCCTAACCTGGGAAAGGAAATAATCACCCAAGTCCAAGAAGTGCAGAAAGTCCCATGCAGGATAAACCCAGGGAGGAACACACCAAGACACACAGTAATCAAATTCACAAAAATTAAAGATAAACAAAAACATTAAAATCAATAAGGGAAAAACAACAAATAATGTACAAGGGAACACCCATAAGGTTATCAGCTAATTTCTCAGCAGCAATTCTGCAAGCCAGAAGGGAATGGCACAATATATTTAAAGTAATGAAAGGGAAGAACCTACAACCAAAAATACTCTACCCAGGAAGTCTCTCACTCAGATTTGATGGAGAAATCTAAAGCTTTACAAACAAGCAAAAGCTAAGAGACTTCAGCACGACCAAACCAGCTTTACAAGAAATGTTAAAGGAACTTCTCTAGGCAGGGGGGAAAAAAAGAGGCCACAACTAGAAACAAGAAAAACACAAATGGGAAAGCTCACTGGTAAAAGCAAAAATACAGTAAAGGCAGGAAATCATCCACACACAAATATGATATCAAAACCAGCAGCCATGAGAAGAGGAGAGTACAAATGCAGGAAATGGGAATTGCATTTGAAACTAAGAGACCAGCAACTAACCACAAACTTGTGTGTGTATAAATATGTATATATACATATATATATATTTATATAGACTGTTATATCAAAACCTCATGGGAAATGCAAACAAAAAAATTACAATAGATACACACACAACAAAGAAAAAGCAACCCAAATACAACACTAAAGGTGGCCATTAAACCACAAGAGAAGAGTACAGAAGAAGAAGGGAAGAAAAAAGACCTACAAAAACAAACCCAAAACAATTAAGAAAATGGCAATAGGAACATACATATTGATGTATCAATACATTGATTTATATTAAATATAAGTGGATTAAATGCTCCAACCAAAAGACATAGACTGGCTGAATGGACACAAAAACAAGACCCGTATATATGCTGTCTATAAGAGACCCATGTCAGACCTAGGGACACATACAGAATGAAAATGAGGGGATGGATAAAGATATTTGATGCAAATGGAAATCAAAAGAAAGGTGGAGTAGCAATACTCATCAAACAAAATAGACTTTAAAATAAAGACTGTTACAAGAGACAAGGAAGTACACTACATAATGATCAAGGGATCAATCCATGAAGAAGAAATAACAATTGTAAATATATATGCACACAACATAGGAGCACCTCAACATATAAGGCAAATGCTAACCACCAAAAAGAGGAAATTTACAGTAACACAATAATAGTGGGGGACTTTAATATCCCACTGACACCAATGGACAGATCATCCAGACAGAAAATCAATGAGAAAACACAAGCTTTAAATTACACAATAGACCAAATAGACTTAATTGATACTTATAAGATATTCCATCCAAAAGCAGAAGAATGTAATTTCTTCTCAACTGCACACAGAACATTTTCCAGGCTAGGTCACATCTTGGGCCACAAATCAAGCCTCTGTAAATTTAAGAAAATTGAAATCATATCAAGCATCTTTTCTGACCACAACGTTATAACATTAGAAATCAATTATAGGAAAAACTGTAAAAAACACAAACACATGGAGACTAAACAATATGTTACTAAACAACCAATGGATCACTGAAGAAATCAAAGAGGAAAAAAAAAACAAACCCTAGGAACAAATGACAATGAAAACCCGATGATAAAATCCTATGGGACACAGCAAAAGCAGTTCTAAGAGGGAATTTTATAGCAATACAATTTTACCTCAGGAAACAAGAAAACTCTCAAATAACTAACCTCACCTTACACCTAAAACAGCTAGAGAAAGAAGCACAAACAAACCCAAAGTTAGCAGAAGGAAAGAAATCATAAAGATCAGAGCAGAAATAAATAAAATAGAGATGAAGAAAACAATAGCAAAGATCAATGGAAGTAAAAGCTTATTCTTTTAGAAGATAAACAAAACTGACAAACTTATAGCCAGACGCATCGAGAAGAAAAGCGAGAGGACTCAAATCAATAAAATTAGAAATGAAAAAAGGAGAAGTTACAACTGACACCACAATAATACAAAGGATCATAAGATACTGCTACAAGCAACTATATGCCAATAAAATGTACAACGTAGAAGAAATGGACAAATTCTTAGAATGGTACAACCATCTAAGACTGAATCAGGAAGAAGTACAAAATATAAACAGACCAACCACATCAACTGAAATTGAAACTGTGATTAAGAAAATTCCAACAAACAAAAGTCTAGGACCAGATGGTTTCACAGGCGACTTCTGTCAACCTTTTAGGGAAGAGTTAACAACTGTACTTATCAAACTACTCCAAAAAGTTTCAGAGGAAGAAACACTCTATAGCTCATTATACAAGGCCAACATCATCCTAATAACAAAACCAGACAAAGATACCACAAAAAAAAAAAAAAAAAATTTACAGGCCAATATCACTGATGAACGTAGACACAAATATCCTCAAAAAAATACTAGCAAACTGAATCCAGCAACACATTAAAAGGATCATACACCATGATCAAGTAGAATTTATCCCAAGGATGCAAGGCTTATTCAATATATGTAAATCAATCAATGTGATACACCACATAAACCAACTGAAAAATAAAAACCATATGATCATCTCGATAGATGCAGGAAAAGCTTTTGACAAAATTCAACACCCACTTATGATAAAAACTCTCCAGAATGTCAACATAGAGGGAACATACCTCAACATAATAAAGGCCATATATGACAAACCCATAGCAAACCTTATTCTCAATGACAAAAATCTGAAAGGACTTCCTCTAAGATCAGGAAAAACAAAAGGATGTCCCTTCTTGCCACTTTTATTCAACATAGTTTTGGAATTCTTAGCCATGGCAATTAGAGAAGATAGGAAAGAAAAGGAATCCAAACTGGAAAAGAAGAAGTAAAACTGTCCTTTTTGCAGATGACATGACATTATACATAAAAAATCCTAAAGATGCTACCAGAAAACTATTAGAGCTCATCAATGAATTTGGAAAATTTGTAGGATACCAAATTATTACACAGAAATCTCCTGCATTCCTCTACACTAACAATGAAAGATCAGAAAGTGAAATTAAGAAAACAATCCCATTTACCATCACAACAAAAAGAATAAAATACCTAAGAATAAACCTACCTAAGGCAGCAAAAGACCTGTACTTGGAAAACTATAAGATACTGATGAAAGAAATAAAAAATGACACAAACAGATGGAGAGATATACCATGTTCTCAGATTGGAACACTTAATATTGTCAAAATGACTATACTACCCAAAGTAATCTACAGATTCATTGCAATCCCTATCAAATTACCAATGGCATTTTTCACAGAATTAGAACAAATATGTTTACAATTTGTATGGAAACACAGAAAATGCTGAATAGCCGAAATAATCTTGGGAAAGAAAATCGGACTGGAGGAATCAGATTTCCTGACTTCAAACTATACTACAAAGCTACACTAATCAAAACAGTATGGTACTGGCACAAAAACAGAAATATAGATCAATGGAACAGGACAGAAAGTCAAGAGATAAACCCAAGCACCTATAGTTACCTTATCTATGACAAAGGAGGCAAGAACATACAATGGAGAAAAGACGGCCTCTTCAATAAGTGGTGCTGGGAAAACTGGACAGTTACATGTAAAAGAATGAAGTTAGAACACTCCTAATAGGATACACAAAAACAAACTAAAAATGTATTAAAGACCTAAATGTAAGGTCTGGTACTGTAAAACCCTTAGAAGAAAACATAGGCAGAACACTCTCTGACATAAATTGCCACAAGATCTTTTTTGATCTATCTCTTAGAGTAATGAAAATAGAAACAAAAATAAACAAATGGGACCTAATTAAACTTAAAAGCTTTTGCACAGCAAAAGAAACCATAAACAAAATGAAAAGACAACCCTCAGAATAGGAGAAAATACTTGCAAACAATGCAACGGACAAAGGATTAATCTCCAAAATATACAAACAGCTCATGCAGCTGAATATCAAAAAAACAAAACCCAGTCAAAAAAATGGGCAAAAGATCTAAATAGACATTTCTCCAAAGAAGACATACAGATGGCCAAGAGGCATATGAAAAGATGCTCAACATCACTAATTATTAGAGAAATGAAAATCAAAACTACAAAGAGGTATCACCTCACACCGGTCAGAATGGCCGTCAAGGAAAAATCTACAACCAATAAATAAATTTTGGAGAGGATGTGGAGAAAATGGAACCCTCTTGCACTGTTGGTGGGAATGTAAATTGATACAGCCACTATGGAGAACAGGATGGAGGTTCCTTAAAAAACTAAAAATAGAACTACCATATGACCAAGCAATACCACTACTGGTCATATATACAGAGAAAACCATAATTCAAGATGATGCATACACCCCAGTTGTCATTGCAGCACTATTTACAATAGCCAGGACATGGAAGCAACCTAAACGTCCATCAACAGATGAATGGATAAAGAAGATGTGATACATACATATAATGGAATATTACTCAGCAATAAAAAAGAATGAAATAATGCCTTTTGCAGCAACATAGATGGACCTAGAGATTGTCATACTGAGTATAGTAAGTCTGACAAAGAAAAACAAATATCATATGACATTGTTTATATGTGGAATCTTAAAAAATGGTACAAATGAACTTATTTACAAAACAGAGCTGTAGAAAACAAACTTATGGTTACCAGGGGAAAAGTGGGGGTGGGGAGGGAGGTATAAATTGGGTGATTGGGATTGACATATACATGCTACTATATATAAAATAGATAACTAATAAGGACCTACTGTTCAGCACATGGAACTCTTCTCAGTACTCTGTAATGACATACATGGGAAAAGAATCAAAAAAAGAGTGGATATATGTGTATGTATACCTGATTCACTTTGCTGTACAGCAGAAACTAACTACATTCTTAATTAACTATACTCCAATATTTTTTTTTTAAAAAGACAAATCTTATGATAATCTCAAACTGATGCCAAACACAGCTTTTGACAAAATTCAGCATCCATTTCTGATAAAAACTCAACAAAGTGAGTACAGGGAACATACCTCAACATAATAAAGGCCATATATGACACACACAGCTATCATATTTGACAGTGAAAAGCTGAAAACATTTCCTCTTAGATCAGGAGTAAAACAAGGATGCCCACTCTTGCCACATTTATTCAACATAGTTTGAAAGTCCTAGCCCTAGCAATCAGAAAAGAGAAAGAAATAAAAAGACTGTAAATTGGAAAGGAAGGAGTAGAACTATCACTTTTTGCACATGACATAATATTATACATAAGAAATCCCAAAGACATCACCCAAAAGTTCCTAGGACTTATCAATGAATTCAGTAAAGCTTTAGTATTCAAAATTAATATATCTGCTGCATTTCTATACACTAACAACGCAGTATCAGAAATAGAAATTAAGAGAAAAATCTCATTTACTATCATATCAAAAAGAATAAAATAACTGAGAATAAATCTCACTTAGAAGGTAAAAGACCTGTACTCAGAAAACTTTGACATTAACAAAAGAAATTGTAAATGACAGAAACAGATGGAAAGATATACTGTGCTCCTGGATTGGAACAATCGGTATTTTTAAAAATCACCATACTTCCCAAGGCAATCTACAGATTTAATGCAGTCTGTATCAAAATACCAATTACATTTTCCACAGAACTAGAACAAATAGTTCTAAAGTTTGTATGGAAACACAAAAGACCCTGAATAGCCAAAACAATCTTGAGAAAGAAGTACAATGATGGAGATATCATGCTCCCTGATTTCAAACTATACTACAAAGCTGCAATAATAAAAATAATATGATACTTGCACAAAAACAGGCCCATAGATCAATGGAACAGGAGCCCAGAAATGAACCCACACTTGTGTGGGCAATTAATCTATGTCAAAGGAGACAAGAATATACAACAGGGAAAGACAGCCTCTTCAGTAAATGTTGCTGGAAAAACTGGACAACTACATGCAAAACAATCTAAGTGGAGTACTCTCTGACACCATGTACACAAGTCAATTCAAAATGGATTAAAGACTTAAATGTAAGACCTGAAAACATAAAACTTCTAGAAGAAAACATAGACAATACACTTCTTTATAGTGGTCTTATTAATATTTTTGGATGCGTCTCTCCAGGCAACGGAAACAAAACAAAAATAAACAAATGGGACTATATCAATTTGAAAAGGTTTTGTACAGCAAAAAAACTGTCAACAGAACGGAAAGGCCACTTACTGAATGGGAAAAGATATTTGCAAACAATATATCCCATGAGGGGTTAATATCCAAACTATACACAGCACTCATACAACACAACATGGAAAAAAAAAAACCTATTAAAAAAATGGGCAGAAGACCTTAACAGACATTTTTCAAAATAAGACATACAGATGGCCAAGAGGCATATAAAAAGACAGTCAACATCACTAATCATAAGGGAAATGCAAATCAAAACCACAATGAGATATATCACCTCACACCTGGCAGAACTTCTATTATCAAAAAGACCACAAACAACTGGTGTTGGCGAGGATGTGGAGAAAATGCTACCCTAGTGCACTGTTGGTAGGAATGTATATTGGTGTAGCCACTATGGAAAACAGTATGGAGATTATGCAAAAAATTAAAAATAAAACTACTATATGATGCAGCAATTCTACTCCTCGGTATTTATCCAAAGACAATGAAAACACTGGTTCAAAAAGATACATTAACCCTTAGGTTCATTGCAACATTACTTACAATAGCCAAGATACAGAGGCACCCTAAGTGCCCATCAATAGATGAATAGGTAAATAAGATTGTTTTATATATATATATGCTGTTATATATGTATAAGATTTTATATATACACACACACACAAACACACACACAATGGAATACTACTTAGCCATAAAAAAGAATGAAATCTTGACATTTTCAACAACATGGATGGTCCCAGAGGGTATTATGCTTAGTGAAATAATTCAGACAGAGAAAGACAAGCACTAAATGATTTCACTTATATGTGAAATCTAAAAAACAATACTATGGAAAAAATGTAACAAAACAGAGACAGACTCATAGACACATAGAACAAACAGATGGTAACCAAAAGGGAGGGGAAAGGGGAGAGGAAATAATAGGTGAGGAAGTTTAAGAGGTACAAACTTTCAATTGCAAAATAAATGAGTCATGGTTATGAAATGTACAGCATGAAGAATACAGTCAATAATCATGTAATATCTTTGTATGGTGACAGTTCATGATTAGGCTTGTCATAACTAGATGGTCATTTAGAAATGTATAGAAATATCAAATCACTATATTATGTACCAGGAACTGACATAGTTTTGTAGGTCAATTATACTACAAAAACAAACAAACAAACAAACTCATAGAATAAGATCAGATTTGTGGTTACCAGGGAGGAGAGGGTTAAGGGGAGGGAGAGCTGAATGAAGGAAGGCAATAAAAAGTACAAGCTTCCAGTTTCAAGATAAATAAGTACTATGAATATAATGTATAACATGATAAGTATAATTAACACTGCTCTATGTTGTATGTCAAAGTTGCTAAAAGGGTAAATCTTAAGAGTTCTCATCAAAATAATAATAACAATAATAATTGAGTACAAGGTTTCAACACATAGAGTTTGAATGATTAGTGGGTTGGATTGAAAAATAAATATGGTGACTGAATAACGCCATACAGTAAACTTGTTCCATTTGAATCTGTATATCTTTATGGTGCATTTTCAACTTTGATAGCCATTAAAACCAGTACTAAAACAAACCAAAATTATAACCAGATCTTCAAATGTCTGTATCATAAAGAATTAAAGCAAAACTAATGAAGCACATTTGATCACACTTCTCTCTCACAGACTATTAATAAATAAAAACATATTGTAATACAAAGAACATGATGTTATTAGATTTTATTAACAAATTATAAAAACAATATTTTAGGGAAAAACAAAAGATTTTTCACTTATGGAAATAAAATGAAATTGAAATATTCTTTACTACCTTTTAATGTCCATATTTTCATGGTTTACCTAAGAATGAACATAAGTCTGCCATTAGAAAACATATAATCACTCTTCAACACATTTTTATAGTCTGTCTGATACTCAAATTTCTCTACCCATTTGATATGTTCTTTCTCTGTCTTACCAGGGATTTCACTTATTTGATATGGATTCTACTCCAACCAAGATATTATGCATGCTTTTATTCTTGTTCTACAAGTATTTGGTTCATTTCATTATATACATTTTATTTCTTCCAATTACAAAGGAAGCACAGCCACTTTTCTCCACCGATTGGTTTAATGTCCAAATATAAACTAATAATATATTAAATTAATGTTCAAATATATGTTAGGGTGATAATAAATGCAAATTATTTATAAATACCACTAAAGATACATTAGAACATTTGCTCATTTTTTTATTGATAGAAGGATGCAGAAAAATTTGGATACCACTATCATCTGTACACAATATTAAAAGTCTTTCATAATATAGCTGTTGATGCCATGTGGCTCCTTTGCCTACCATCTATCTTACCTATGTTCTAGCTTTCTTTATGCATATAGAATAAACAATCTAAGAATGGATACAAAATATACAGAAATCTGTTGCATTTCTACACAGCAAAGTATCAAAAATAGAATGCAATCCCATTTATAATTACATTAAAAGAATAAAATATCTAGGAATTAATCTAAGGAGGTAGAAGAACCTTACTCAGAAAACTATAGGACACTGACAAAAGAAATTGAAGATGACACAAACAGATGGAAAGATACAGCATGTTTATGGATTGGAAGAATTAATATTGTTAAAATGACCATATTACCCGAGGCAATCTACAAATCAATGCAATCTCTATCAAAATACCAATGACATTTTTCACAGAACTAGAACAAGTAAATCTAAAATTTGTATGGGAACACAAAAGACCCTGAATAACCAAAGCAATCTTAAGAAAGAACGGAGCTGTAGGTATCATGCTTTCTGACTTCAGACTATACTACAAAGCTACAGGAATCAAAACAGCATGGTACTGGCAAAAAAACCAGACATGTAAATCAATATAGCAGAATAGAGAGCCCAGAAATAAACTCATGCACCTGCACTTGCAGTCAATTAATCTATGACAAAGGAGGCAAGAATATACAATGGGAGAAAGATAGTCTCTTCAATAAGTGCTGCTGGGAAAACTGGGCAGCTACACATAAAAGAAGGGAATTAGAACATTTTCTTGTACCATATACAAAAATAAACTCATAATGGATAAAAGACCTAAATGTAAGACCAGAAACCTTAAAACTCATGGAAGTAAAGATAGGCAGAACACTCTCTGAAATAAATCATAGCAGTATTTTTTGGATCTGTGTCCTAAGGCAAAAGAAACAAAAGCAAAATGAGAAATGGGACCTAATTTAACTTAAAAACTTTTGCACATCAAAGGAAACCATCAAGAAAACATAAAGACAAACTACTAAGTGGAAGGAAATATTTGCAAATGATATTACTGGCAAGGGGTTATAATCTAAAATATATAAACAATTCATATAACTCAAAATCAAAAAAACTCAAACAACCCGATTAAAAAATGGAGAGAAGATCCCAATAGATATTTTTCCAAAGAAGACATGGAGACAGCCAACAGGCATATGAAAATACACTCACCATCACTATTCATAAGGGGACTGCAAATCAAAAACACAGTGAGATATCACCTCACACCAGTCAGAATGGCTATTACCTAGAATACCACAAATAACAAATGTTGGTGAGTATGTGGAGAAAAGGGAATCCTGTACACTCTTGGTGGGAATGTTAACTGGTGTAGCCACTGTGGAAAACAGTGTGGAAGATTCTCAAAAAAAACTAAAAATAGAACTACTATATAATTCAGCAATTCTACTCTTGGGTATATATCCAAATAAAATGAAACTCAGTGGAAAATATACATGCACCCCAAAATCCATTAGCAGCATTATTTCTATAAGCCAAGATATGGAAGCAACTTAAGTGTCCATCAACAAATGATGGATAAAGAAGATGTGGTATATATATATATATATATATATATATATATATATATATATATATATATATATATATATATATATGCAATGGAGTATTACTCAGCTTTAAAAAAGAATGAAAATTTGTCATTTGCAACAACATGGATGGACCTAGAAGGTATTAAGCTGAGTGAAATAAGTCAGACAGAGAAAGACAAATACTGTATGTTATGACTTATATGTTGAATCTAAAAAATAAAAGAAACAAATGAATTTAACAAAAGAGAAAAAAACTCACAGATATAGAGAAAAATCTAGTGGTTACCAGTGGGAAGTGGGAAGAGGGAAGGGGGGAGGGGGCAAGATAAAGGTAGGGACTTAAGTGGTACAAACTACTAGGTATAAAATAAATAAGGCACAAGGATATATTGTACAACACTGGGAATATAATCAATATTTTATAAAATTTTAAATGGAGTAAAATCTTCAAAAATATTGAATCACCATGTTGTATACCTGAAACTGATATAATATTGTAAATCAATTACACCTCAATAAATAAATAAAAATAAATGCAATACAGACCAATTTAGAAAATTTTGAAAGTATGTAAAATATGTAAAAGAAAATTAAAATACATATGATCCCACATTCTCCAAATAACCACTAATAATATTTTCTTTGATATACATCTGATTTACATGCAATATTCTATTATGTATACTTTATAGAAATATATTTTTGTATTCTTCTAATAAAGATATTGAAATAATCAGATTTTAAGAGTTTATCTGGGGATAGCAGTAATTGATCACTTTCATAAATAGCTTATCTATAATCTCTCCATTGGACTAAGAAGTATGTTGGCTGACAAACATTTTGCACAAGACTGTTTTGAACATTCAGGAAACCAGACAAGTTTGTGAGTAGAATCATCTTGAAAGTGAAGTCAGTATGGCTCCATGCTATTTTTGTTAAAAATGCTTTGCAAAATGTATTCAGTCACAGCCAAGGATATTTTCAAGGGAAAGCAGTTGGATACGGTGTGACTAAATACATACAACTCAAAATTTTCTTAGGTGATAAAAAAGGGAGGAAAAAAAAGGAATCAGAAAAAAGTTTAGAACTTAAATGTACTAAACTGGGATGTATATGATTTATAATAGGGAGAGGGTAACTCTATTATAGATCAACCATTTGAGTTGTTTCAAGTACCAGATGGTTATATAACTAGAGTGAGTATACTTATTTCCCTTTCTTTAGATTTTCTTTCCTTCCTAACCAATCAAATATTTATATTTGTTAAACTGGAAGAAATAATTATTATTGATCTAACTTTGCTACCATGGCATTTGTGTTAAATGACTTAGTACTAATATTTCAACAATATTAGAAAGTACATAATTTTTCTTTCATTAATGATGCATAAGCTTCAGCTTAAGTCAGAGCCATGACAATTGGTGCAAACCAAACACTTGGCTTTTCTTATAAATATAAGTGATATTTATGGAACTGGATATTTCTTTGAATCCTGCTATACCATTACTAGCTATGTGACATTGGGCTTGTTACTTAAACACTCTATGCTTTAATCTTCTCATCTCTAAAACAAGGCTAGTAGTACCTAAATTGAAAGATTGTTTTAAGAACTAAAAATTACATTCTTAAATCATTGTAGTTGCCTAATAAAGAAGAATTATAGCCATAGCATAAACTGTCCAAAGTCAAATTAAATTTTAAAATACTAAACACATAATTTGTGAATGTGTCCCGTGCAGTTGTTTAAACTGGAAAACACAATATAATATTCACTTTTTAAATCTGAAATATCATTTTGGAGGAGTTTGATTATCAAAGTAATTTCATCAATTCTCCATCAACTGCCTGTATATGAATCAAGTTAAACAAACAATCTGTGACTCCATTATTAAAAGAAATACAATAGTATTTGTTAATAAACAAGGTAAAGGAGAAATGTATGTCTCAACACCCCATTTTGTATCATTTTCCAATTTGTTTACAAAATATTTATTTCATGTCTACATATGCCAGGCTCTTCAGAGTCTGGCTTTTATTAAACTCCTGAGTCCTACTGGCTACTAATCCCCATCATGATTCCCATCTCTGGGTTACTCATTGCTCCTAATGAGCACCCACTTCTTTCTTCTGTCTGGAATGCTCCTCCATTTCTCAACAAATGATAACCTTCCAGTTTTTTATAATCATGCTCAAATACTAACTTTCCCATGATACTTTACTTGGCTATTCCTATCCTTGAATAGGTATTAAGATGAGGAGCTAGTGCTGCTGTAGGGGTAGATTCATGTTTAATACAACATAATTCCTGTCTTGAAGGAGATCAATCACATCAGGTTTCTACCACTAATGTAAAGTTTACAACATATTTTTTTTGTATTCACTTGGATATGTGTGTTTATATATATGTGTCTGTATTTGGAATCTTTTAATTTTAAGGAACAAATGCCATAAAGGCTAAAACACTTTTTCATTCCTTCATGATACCATGATCCATAGTAAGTGTTCTATAAATAAATGGTGAATGAATGAGTGAATTAGTCTTACTTGGTGACCCCTTTCAATTGCAGTGACTCCAGAGAGGAATGAGGAACATAAAACAAGGAAAGTAATTTTTTTTTGGTGTAATGAGGATTCTGTGGTTTTGAAAGAGTGATAACTTATCAGCATTTAAATCATGCACAATGTCAATCAGTTTCATGGAGAGACCATGTGGGGTAGATAGATGGGAAAAAGATTCATCAAGCAACTGCTATAGGGCAAGATCAGTGTGCTGATTTCAAGCAAGTTTAACAGATAGATAAAAAGGTACAGCAATGCACTCTATGAGGCACTAGGGTATTGTTCCTATTGCTAGAATTTGATTGCATCAAACTATATGAAAATCAAAAAGTATCAGTTTAGTTGGGGAAAAATACATACATATTGAAAAATCTAGGCCTTGTCAAGAAATGATTTAGCTAATAAATACATAAATAAATTTATTAAATTGTTGGTATTAGTCTGGATAATGCACCTGCCTCTTATAGGACAGAATGCCATAAACAATGTCATCCATTTATATTAATGTCTATAGAATTCAGTGTGTTCCAGGCATGCAGATAATCAACAATAGTATACATGGGTTTTCAGTAATCACCAGCAGATTAAAACAAAAATATGGTATAAAAATTAAATTGTTTTGCAAAACTTAAATTTAGGTTTATATCATAAGTAAATGTATTTTATTGGTTGTTGGAACCAGGTTTCTCATAGTTGGAGAGAAATTATGAGTTGCTTTCCTAACATTATATAAAGGAGACTGGTGAGACTATTGTCTTTTAAAACTCATCATTATAATGTCATAGATTTAATATTTATATGTTATAATATATGGCAGATATCATTTCTTTTGATATCTAAGCAAGATAAGGACGAAGGGAAACTAGAACAAACTAGGCAGTGCTGCATTTGAGGTGGAGAAATCAGTATGAACTCATATTTAGCTTAATAAATATATCGATGGATAACTAGAGAAATAATTTTTGATATGTATGTATGCATAAGTTAGTATACAAGCTCTATCCTACATGAAAACCTAAAAACAATGACAACCCAGTAACAATGAGCAAACCCATTGTCCAGATTTTGGGTTTTAAGTATCATCTTCCAATAAGAACAAACAGGACTCCTTGAAGAAATGTACCATACTAAGGCTACAACAGAAAATATACAAGATGATCCTGGATTATCTTGTAATTACAATAAGCATGGAAGTGTTCAAAAAACAAAAGGATGGAGGAATAATTGTAGCTCCAAATGTCCAAAGCTGGAGTAACTTAAGCAACAAAATATTTAGTAAATAATTTAACATTGGATTATAACCCAAAGTATAAAATAAATATAAATCCATACTGATATAAACAAATGATTAAATTAAAAAATGAGGGAAGAAGAGACAGATCTTCCTTACAAAATTCCAAGTAATATATGTACATATTCTCTCACCCTAGAGAGTGAGCCATACTTCTTGACTCACTTCTATGGAATAGATTATGGAATGGAAATGTTTTAACTTTACAGTGGGGAAACATTGCAAATACACTTTTACCAGTTGATGAAGGTTATCACTAGTGATGTCAATGGGAATACCATGGAACCCCTGGTATGATGTGATACTCTATAGTATTCTTACCAAAAATCCAAAACCTCAATTAGTATGAGAAAAGCATCAGACAAATCCAAACTGGGGTACTTTCTACAAAACTCCTGATTAGTACTCATCCAACTGTCAAGGTCATGAAAAACAAAGATGACAAAACTGTTGCAGAATAGAAGAGACCCAAAGAGATATGACAACTAAATGCAATCAAGTATTCTGAATTGGATTCTGGAACAGAATAAAACACTAATGGAAAAACGGATAAAATCCAAATAAAGTCTGGAGTTTAGTTAACAGTAACATGCTAGTGTCGGTTTCTTAATTTTGGTAAATGTGCCAGAGTAATGTAAGGTAACACTAAAGAAAACTGAAACTAGGTGAGGGGTATAGGGAAACTCTCTGTAGTATCTCTCCAACTATTCTGTAAATCAAATATGTTAAAATGAAAAGTTTATGTTAAAAAATTTATGAGTTGGTTTCCTAACTAACATAAAGGAGACTGGTGAGGCTTCTATCTATTTTCAAAATTATCACTATGATGCTGTGGATTTAACAGTGATGTGTTTAATATGTTGCAAGCATTATTCCTTTCGATATCTAAATTTTCATATCTTCAGCCAATGGCAAGATCTTCCAGTTGGCTGCTGAAAACTCTTGACATGAACTCAGTAATTATAATAGCTTCATTTCTTTCTGTTACGACACAATGTTCCAAGTGCATTTTGTATAGTTCCTTCCATAGACCTGGAATGAGTCATTTCCCTAGACTTGGAATGTCTTTTAGTAGGGTATAGTATTAGATACCACAGAATGTGTACAAGAAGTGTTGATTTTTAATAGGTTGGTCATTATTTCTATGCCTTTAGTGTATAGAACTAGAAAATACATATTTCATTGAAAATATAAAATAAATCATTAATCCATACTGAAACTTCCAATTCAAATTCAAAACTACCAGGTTTTTTACTTACCCTTTTTGATCTTAAACATGTATCACCTTTCTCTGATGCTTTTTCCAACAACACCAGCATAATGATTCATTGGCTTTATGCAACAATATATACACAACAGTCTCAGAACAGAAATATCAATACTAGCATCAACAATATGATTAGTGAAAGCAGTGTAAGTTGTTTTTTGCAATTATTTTTGTCTTTAGGAGATATCCTACTACAGAGGATGCCAGAATTATCTGGTTTTAAATAAATTAAGATAATGCAACTCTGAGTACCTATGGAAGGTTTATTGCTTCTTTCTCTTTACCCTGATTTTCTGTCCCTAGAGAAAATACTCGTTCTTTTAGATAAATGCTAGTGTGTACATACTTGTCTCTACCTTCCTTTTTCTCACATAACATATCCTTGAGATCACTCCACAGTGGTATATAGAGGTAATTCTATTTCACTGAATAACCCCAATGTTTAGATATACAATAGCTTGTAAGGTAGTCTCCTCTCAAAGTACATATGGGTTGTTTGGGGTTTTGCTATGATAAATAGTATTGTTATACATAGTTTTGTACATGCAACTTTTATAATTCTGCTAGTGTATATGTGGTATAGAAACCTAAAAGTACAACTTCAAGTAAATTCGACTGTTATTAGCTTTGTTCACACAATCATTTTTCACCTAGACTATTTCTACAGCTTTCAAATTTCTCCTCCTGCCTCCAGCCTCACTGTATAGCATTTACTACAAATTTCAAGATTTTGGATCTAAAATGAAAATCTGATCTTTTTACCCCTTTGCTGATAATGTTTTTTCTTTATGTCTATGAGATTCAGACAAAACTGCTGAATGAAACAGTTCATAACCATCCCTTGCTTTGCTTTCCAAACTTACTTCCAGCACTCCCCCTAATACAACCTTAAGTTCAGTTATACCAAACTTCTAGTAGTTTACAGAAAAGCATATGCCCACTGACATATTGCACATAATGTTTTCTTTTTACCTAATCCATAAAACACACCCATAACAATTCAGTTCAAATTCTCTTTGTGAGTTCTTCCTGGGTTCCCTCAAATTCAGAATTAGACTTCCTATTTTGCTCATGTCGTACTCTGTGCCTCCCTCTATTGGAATCTTGATCACATTTTTGGCAACTCTTTATTAATAAGAACTGCCTATGATGTGCCAGCACTGTGCTGAAAATTTATATATATTCTACCAGAATAGAAAGTTTAAGTAATGTATCCATGCTAATGTAGCCAAGGCACTAGGGGCCTATAATCTGAACCCACTTATTTTACTCTAAAAGCCTGAGGTCTTTGAAGACCATACTACTTTTCTAAATATTGTGGATTCTTCCAGTTTACTTTTTAATCTTACAGACCCCTCTTTGCACCTTAAACTCATTAACTCAACAGGTTTTAATGAGGACAACATGGTCTCTGAAATCAGATAGACCTGAGTTTTATCCCTAGCTCTTGGTTTTATCAGTTACTAAGAATATAAATTTATGTAAGAATTTTAACCTTTAGATGGGTTTCCTAATCAGTTTAATGATACCTAAATTTTTCTGTAGATCAAATGATATATGTAAGGCCTTAGCAAAATAGTGAGGGTTCACAAATATTAGGAATCTTCCAGTAATAGCCAGAATTTTGTTTTGTTCACCACTATATCTCAAGCACTTAGACATGGTAGGTGCTCAATATATAACTATCTGAGTGTGAATAATCTGATGAAAAGCCTATTTCCCAGCAAACTTGCCCTTTCTCCTAACTTCCTTTTCCCAGTTGAAGATATCACCAACCTGCTGATTACCACAGCTTCTTTTTAGAACACTCAGGTTTCAAACCTGAGGTTACCTTTGATCCTAACTCTTAAACATGTGCCACACCCATGATTCCCCACCAGGTGATGAGTGTGCCCTGTCAGTTTTGTCTCAGCAATAACTTTCATATCTCCTTTATCCTGTTTCTTTGCTATGGTTCTACTCCAGATCTTTGTCCCACCTCACCTGATTTAATGAAAGGCAGTCTATAAACTAGTCTCAGCTCCTGCCTTTCCTGGTCTACATCACCAAACCACCTCACTATCATCAATGTTCCCTTTCTCTGTATATACATAACAGACATCTCCTCACAGAATAAAGTTCAGTATCCCAAGCACTTCATTCAATATGCTCCATTAACGGTCTAACCTAACTTTCTGTTCTTATCATCCTCTATGACCCCAACTTTATACCCCAAAACAGCTCGGCAGCATGTGCTTTATATCATCAGGCCCTTGGACACCATTTTTCTAGTTAGAGAGCTATACCTATCTATCAATATCTATCTATTCTCACAGAAAATTCTCCACAAGGCCTTCCCTGCCACACCATGTGAATGTTTTGCATATGAGGCTGTGGCATGTTCATCTGTGGATTGCTCACAGCATAGGGCCTTTCCCATAGCAGAACTGCCCAAATGCAGGCTGAATTTACTTCATAGGATCAGAGATTTGGGTAACTATAAGAAATTTTAGAAATCTTCTAGTATGATACCTTCTTTTAATATATTAGTAAGTTGAATTTCAGAAAACTGTGAAAATATTTACTTAGAATAACACAAAAGCAATAAAATCAAACATAGTATCTTTGGTTTTCTCAGCTGGTAATAATCCTTCGAATTTTTTGCAGAGATATAGCAGGATCTTACCTCTGCCTTTACAAATGCTCCAAAGAGAGTCTCAAGTAATTGTTTTCTATATGTAAATTCATACTTGGGATAATAGGAAGTGTATCATGAGTCATATTTATACAATTGTTTGGAGGATCAGAAACTCAAGATTAAAAGTGAAGGTGTTAGCTGTACCATTACTAGCTACATTTTTATTCTTCACTGTTTTGTCTTCAGCGTTGTTGATTATAATTTCTATTATATATGAATGCACAACGTGTGCCACAGCCTCCACTTGCCTTCCTTCCAAGCCAACTCTAAAACTTGTTCCATTTTGGTACATCTTAAAGACAGGCATGACATGAGGATATATCTATAAGTATATCCCTGTAGATATAGCTATATAGAGAGATAAATAGAGATATCCTACAGAGAAAGATAATTTAGATACATAAAGTAAAATGGAGGTTTTAATTAACTGGAAATATACAAATTAAAAAAACAGATTACTATTTTGGGAAAATATAGTCATGTCATCTGTGGTCATATTAGTCAAGGTGTCATTATGGTGGTTAGATGAAAAATAAAATGACCGTACTACATGTAGAAACTTAGATGAACAAGCTAAGAATTGGTTAACCTTGATTAATACTCTATATGAAAGTAATGTCATTCTATTTAAATAAAAAATTAGATTTTGTTAAAAAATAAAAATAAAACATAAAACTTGTCCTGCACCTATAGTGATGGTGGTATTACATTATTTGAAACCTCAAATCTTTCGATTTTGAGAAGAACGAAAGTTAGTAATTGCCTCTGTGCATTAGGGGGAGCTAGACTAGTTGCCCAACTAGGTGATGAATTTAATGATTTGATGGGTTTTGAAATTTTAATTTCAGTTAAATTCAACTTGAATTTTATGTGGCTTATTTTATTATCTTCTTATAAGAGAAACAGAATAATATTATTACAGCTTGGTTTTTACATTGACCGAAAAGACAAAAAGGAAAACATTTCAAATCCCACTTGACTTGTAAGACTAAAGCCTTATAAACTGAAATGACAAATGTATGATTTGTGGTATCCAATTACTCACAATTAAGATGTTTTTTGTCATAACAATCTGTTGTGAAATGTAACAGAAAAGTGGATAAATAACAACAACAACAAAAAGATGTGACTTTAAAAGCAAAATTCAGAACTTAGAGAAGCACTCTGAAGAAAAGCACTCTGAAGATTTAACAGATTTAACAGAGGATTAATTGAGGATTATTAAATGTCATCCTCAAACTCCAACTACAGGCAATTGGTGATATCTAATGAAAGGAGACTTGAAGGAGTAAAGGCAGTACATATTTCAAGAAGTCTTTACCAGGTGGGCCACATTGATCAATTCTTTCTCATCTTTTCCCAAATGTTACATCAGATAAACATAGGCACTTACTATATTCTTTTGTAAAATGTAATGGAAGACAGTACTTTAGGTGTAGAAGACACTAATATGAAGGTATGATACCAGAAGATTTCTAAAATTTCTTACAGTTAACCTTTAAGGAGAATCCCTCCCTCTAACGATTCGTCAAAAGCTTGGCTTTAGCTGATGTGACCCAGCCTTCCAGGCTCTAAAATAATATGATTCAACCAATGGCACCCAAAGAACTGTAAAGATTTAAAACACTTTTTCTCTCACAGTTTAATGGAATTAGGGGATTAGATATACTATCTAGGTCAGGAGACCTCAAACCATAAAGAGGAAATCAGAAACCTTTCATTCACTGCTAGTGCAGTCACTCTCTCTGGGTGTGGTACAGACTCCATCCAATACAGCCAAGTGAAATGAAGTCTTAAAGGTGACCCTTGGAGAAGCAATGACACCATAGCTCTAAAACTTTCTAGAATAATTAATTTTCTTCTACCCATTTAAAACAACTATTGACATCATCAATACAGTGCTTAAGTATTCTTGGAGTGACGGAGTAGAGTGAATATTATGGAGCTCCAGCTAAGAAAAGATGTGCATGAAAAATACCCCATTTTTCTATCAGGCACAAATACCAACTTGTGCCCACTGCTCCAAGCACTGCCCTTCCCATTCTTCTTCATCAGCCCCTGAACTATGTTCTTGCTACTCCTGAAGTGGGTCTAGCACAGAGGAAAAGTGTCTCCTGAAAAGGTGACTGGAGAGAAAGAACTCTTTAATTACCTTTCCTACTCCTAGTTCCAAGCCTTTCAAAGAACAAGTAGACACCCTATTCAGTTTTCACTTCTCAGTCTCTTCCCCACCCCGTTCATCACCCTACTTTGTTATTTAAATTAACTTTTTCTTCCTTCCTCTCTTTCCTAGAATGGTTTGACCTCTCTGTGTCTTTTCTCCAGCCTGACCTCCATCAGTTCTTTCCTCCTTGGTTCCAGCTTCTTAGACCTGCCTGAGGCTGCCCTTTGCCCCCTTTTCTCATCCTTTCTCTCTCTCTTGAGCCCCTTCATATCGTCCATTCCCGTCTCAGGCTCTCCAGATTCTCGGGCTGTTTGCTGGCGAGAAATCTTTGCTGCAGCGAGGACCGGAGTCCCCCGCGCGCAGCCCAGTGGCAGAAGAGGGCGAGGCTGAGAGAAAGGCTGAGCTGAAGGAGAGGGAGGCAGCCGGTCCTCCCCGAGAGCCTGCAAGAATGCGGCAGGGGGCCGGGGGCATGGAGAAGTACTAACTCCCCGAGGCCCTGTTCGGGGCTTGAGGACCTGGCCCGCGGGTGAATTTCCTGCCAAGTGCAGCCGCGAAGCAGAGGCGCCTGGAAAGCAGAGAGGGACGCTGGGGGTGCCCATCCCCAGAGTAGGACCCACTGCGAACGCGGGAAGAAGAGAGGCGGGAGTCGTGAAAAGGAAAAACCTGTCTCCAGATTGGCTCTGGAGCGTCGAAGAGACTGAGGCGCTCGGGTGAGCACCCAAGGGGTGAAGCCTGCCGAGTAGTGGGCGAGGGGCGTGCGGAGGGAGTGCTGCGCGCTCGCGGAGGGGGCGCGAGGCTCCGGGCTGGTGTAGGCTTTAGGTGGCTGCTGGCTGAAAGGAGCAGCGGAGCGCGTGCGGCGGCCGCGGCGTCAGTGTGTGTGTGTAGGTGAGAAAGCGAGGGCCGAGCGCGAGTGCGAGCTAGGCACAGAGAGAGCGCATGTCTCATCCCTGCGAGCAGCCAGTAGCCGCTCCACCACCATCTTTTGCATGTGTAACATTTGCAGCCGGACAGAAAACCTCTCCCAGGGCTATGGAGACTGCGGGAAAAATCTGGCGGCTCGGGATGGATTGCTAAAGGGAAATAGTCATAACCCTAAACCACCCAAACCTCTCTCCTTTTTTCTGTTTTTTTTTTTTTTTTTTGGTTGTTTTTAATTTTAGCGCCATAGTCCTCAATGCCTCTCTGAACAGCCTTTAGGAAGAGTGCGAGAGAAAGAGAGCGCGCGCCAGGGAGAGGAGAAAAGAAGATGAGGATTATTTGCAGACAGATAGTCTTGTTATTTTCTGGATTTTGGGGACTCGCCATGGGAGCCTTTCCGAGCAGCGTGCAAATAGGTAAGCTCTGCTACGGTGGGGTATGCGTGTGGGTGGCTGTAGCAGATATCCGAAAGTGAGTCAAATGAGTTACTGATAAGCAATTTAGGAGAACCTTCGGCGTCTCCTTTCCCCTCTGCTTCCCTCTTCCTTTCTCCCCTTTATAAAAAGACTGCCTCTTTGGTGCAGGTTCAGTTAGAACAGCACAGAGCTGCCCACCCATCCGACCTCAGTCTATACTCCTGCTTCCACCTTTGGCTCACGTTGCTTAAGTAGGATTGCAATAAGTTGGGGGAAAAAACCTCCGTGGGGTTTGGTAGCATTTTATCTGATATTTCTTTTCATTTCTTTCTCTAAAGCATGAAGGGATGTAGAGTTTGTTTAAACAAAACAAAACACCCCCCCCCCCGCTTCTTCCCGTGCTGTACGCAGCAGCATTCGCTATTACAGAAAGACACTGTTTGTGCAAAAAAGCATTTACACCCGCACCTCCTTGTCTTTGCTTGCTACCAGTTAACGGATTCCAAAGTTAGATCCCTTTCCCGGAACCTTTTCTTCTTTTGTTTTCCTCTTGAATCTTTTGCCCTTAATCCTCCCTCTCCACTCTATTTCCAGGGACCCTTTCCGTCCTTGGCTTTTCTTGCTATTCTCTCCTGTCTTTTAATGGGACGCAGCAATCGAATTTCTTCCAGCTAAGTCCAGCCTCAGACTGCATCATTTCTCGTAGACAGTGCACAAAACGGTGCTAATTAGGCTGAGTCCAAAAGCTGCATAAAAACAAAGTTCATGTCTCCTTTCTGATTTCCCTTTAACCTGCACGTCACCACATCCCTCCATTTCTGTATTTTAATGCAAATTATCTTTTCTTCCCATCTGCATGCATCTTAGAAATGCCTGGAGCTGGCTTCTGTAGCAGTGTGCTGAGAATCATGGGGAGGGCAAGAGAGAGAAAGGAAAGCACACTAAATGATCTGTCTCAGAGGTCACTGTGATCATGACAAATTGGGACAGGAAAAGGCTGAGCTGCCTTAAAGACTAAAATATTAAGCATACACCTTAGGGACAAAGGGCAGTCTCCCAAGATGTGGCAGGGATAGTTCCTTAATTGTATGTGTTGGTGAATGGCAGTGGATTTGACAGTTCTTGGGGTGGGTACAGTAACATTTACAAGAGGAGACACTGAATGTGCTTTTTCTGCTGTTTTTAATAGGTGGTCTCTTCATCCGAAACACAGATCAGGAATACACTGCTTTTCGATTAGCAATTTTTCTTCATAACACCAGCCCCAATGCGTCAGAAGCTCCTTTTAATTTGGTACCTCATGTGGACAACATTGAGACAGCCAACAGTTTCGCTGTAACAAATGCTTGTAAGTAAAACATAAGTTGTAGGTAAATGAGAAGAGAATTAAAATGGGGCAATAGAGTCCCCTTCCTCTGTATTATTATTATTACTATTATTATTATTATTATATTTTTTAGAAAGACATTCAAGATCTCCACAGTTTGCTGGTTACAGAGCAAATCAGTTAAAAGTAAGATTTAGTCTCAGGGATATTTAGCTGGTCTTTTTTTCTCTTCCTTCCTTCCTCCCTCTCTCCCTCTTTCCTTTCCACCTCCCTCACTCCCTTCTTCCTTCTTTTTTCTTGAAATTAATTGAAGTTACTTTCTCCTTTAACATTTCAGTATTATTTCTACAACCTGAATATCAAGTTAGTGAAAATTGTACTCAATCTAGTTTTTGATTTCTGTTCCTTGGTTTTTATTTGCTTTTCACTTGAGTAAGTGTATGTCTTGCTTTTAAAGAAGACACATGCTCTCTTACACTGGTAAAGGCAATGGAAGGTTTGCTAACAGTGAGAAAGAGGGGAGCGGTGGTGTGGAGGATATATATTTGAGTCGGTTGGCTGACGCTGCAGATGATCTGGTGATGTCACTTGAGACTGCCCTGCTCTTATATTCTGGGTTGTAAATGTCTCCTGCTATCAGGTAATGCATATATCCTGTGAATATAACTCCATGAATCCTTACCTTGGTGGCAAATCATGTTAGTGTCCAATCCACTGAATTTACAAACCAACCCAGCTGGATCTGTTATTTTATGAAATAAGATTGAGATTTGGTGATCTTACCTAACGCTATAATTAAACAGTTGTACAGAGCTCCCCTGCCAAAATACTGTATAACAATGTAAAAATATAATCAACTGTGTATTAATTTAAAAATCACTAAAATATGATCAGTCAATAGAACATTTAGATTGCATTTTAACTCTTGAGGGAAGCACGTTTCACATACCTCCTTATTTTTACATGCTAATTTACTACTGCTCAAATTTTACATGTTAAGATAATGGTTATAGATTATGTAAGACATATAGGAATAGTTTCTATATAAAATTTTGCACAGCAGTAATAAAATATTCAATCTGCATTGTATGGTATTTTTATTATATCAAGTTGAGTATATTTTAATTTTGAAAGTCCTCTTTCTGTGTACAAGAAAGTGTATACTGAACAAACTAGTGAAATTGAAAACAAAGAGTTTTTATGTTAGGAGGATATCTGTTTCATTAATTATTTTAATTCATATATATTTGCCATTAATTCATCTAACAAGTGGCATGATCACGTTTCCTTAATTTTTGGCATCTAATTACTTTACTTTAGAACTTGGTTTCATAAACAGGTTAAAGCATTTGACTTTTTTTTTTTAACTGCTACAATTGTATTAATTTGCAGGAATTCTCTAGTTCCTTTGGGTACTACTTAATTAAAAAAATCATTTGTTGTTTTTAGTAATAAAGTCAATATTCATTATAATGATAATTATATGGGAGTTATTTTTAAGCAGAAATGAACATAAATTAGAGCTAAGTTTGTGGATAGTCATTTTGAAAATGTCTTAAGTTATTAATTTTTGTTCCAAGTTTTGATGAGATGTTAACATTTCAAACAGTTCTAGGTATAAAATATTCTCCTTAGTATGTGAATATTATCTGTTGATTTAAATATTTTTCTTGTGTCTCTCTTGAGATTCTGTCAACAAAACCATTTCTAAGTTTAAAGATAATTCATGATTCAAATATATTTGAAGGTACTTTGCCTACAGTAAATTGCTATTTAAGTATTCATTTTTATTATTTAGCTAATGAAAGACTGTCTTAAAAGTGGAGCTATATTAGTTTTATTTTTTCTAACTAAGTGCTTAAGTATTTTAAAGTTTGTGTTATGGCTTCCAGCTATATAAACTATAAAGTGATAATTCTTTCTTCTTCCATATCATATGTTAATCTCATTCAGGAAAATTTTAATTAGTATTATATTATTTATGTAATAAAAATATTGTATAAAATAAAGTGTTACTGGTAAAGAACCTATAAACATAAGAAATTGCTAAGAAGCTGTACACAGAATAAAAAAGTAAAAAAAGGTATAAAATATAGTAATATGCTATTCTTTAACATGTTAGAATTGAGAAAATTGAAGCTAAGTAAACTAAGTCTGCTTATTTTGATTCCAAGTGTAACGCAATATTAGTGGTGTCATGTTTTTCATAATCACATATAATTGACTTTGTGTACATGCTTAAAATATTTTTTAAAAACATAAATTGTAAATAAGGAAAAAACATTTTCTAGTGAAGAAACGGAAAAATTTTTGACAAATGAGTATGCCAAATGTCCTTAAGGCAAATCTAAGCAGAATTTGGGAAAAATCAATGGTCAGAGAGTGTGGGTCAGGTGATTGGTGTTTGTTAAATGGACTGACCTAGAGCATGTAGACGCGTGATTTTCCAGTCTAATTAAAGGTGAAACGTAAGCAATAAGTATGAGGCAAACTCATATATCAAGCTGTATGCCTTTGGGTACAAAAGGATAAAAATAGTGTTCTGGAGAATTAACATGGAACTTATTCCTCACAGTGATACAGGCTAGATTTAAAAAATTTTCATGTTGGATTAAATATAAATATATTTTTTAAATATAAAAAAATATATGTGTCCGACTAGGCTTATTTTAAATACGATTTTCCTGCAGTGTGCCCTTGTAAAACTTCATAATCTAGTGTCTTTGTGAATAAGGGCCACTAAACAGGATATGTTTATTTTATGGAATGTATACTTAAAGACAAAAAAGGCAGATTAAAGAATAAAGAGTATTATTGGTCATCTATTGGACAGATGTAATTTAATGTTGGTTCTTCTGCCTCAAAATTAATTTAGCACTCTAAGAATACTTCAAACAATCTAAACATTCTGTGTATAGAGTTTACATACTGCATAAGTATAAACCCAATTAACTCAAATTTTTCCCTTTTGGTATAAATCCCAAGTTGCTGAGAGAGGGTGGGGATAATTTTGGCTTATAGTTCATTTTATTTTTTTACAATATTTGTGTAAGATTAAATTAAAATATTGTTCTCTTTTTAAACTATTCACATGGCTTGAAAAATCACACTTTGCTAAGTATAAAACTGAAATTATAAGAAATACAGATAATATAGAATTATGACATATTTCAATAACAAAGTGTAGGTGTAATAAATAGCCCAAGTAGTCAAATTTCAAAATGTAATTAAAGGTCTACATTTCTTTGTTGTAATCTATTCAAAGTATGGGGTATGGCAAAATAGATATTTAAAAAATAAATTCAATACGGACAATGTCCTTTAATAAAATATTATACAGTTGACCCAAAGTAGCTATCCTTGCAAACAAACATGCTAGTTAAATTGAATATGTTCTTTGCAAAACATTTGAGATGGCCTGAAAAAGCAGGCTATGTTCTTATATTTTTCTAATAGTTAATAAAGATATTTTGGTTTGGAGGATGATGTATCTTAAATTTGGCCAAAGAAGTAATAACCAAAATACTAAAGTAGTCTATCACAAAGCTTTCTAAAAGATAAAAAGATGAGACATTGCAATTATTAATTTAGTCCAGTTACATTAGCTATCCTGTAAAAGAATAAGTTCCTTTAATAAGGCAGGCCCTTACAATATAATCCACAGATGTTCAGTTTCCCAAATGATTCTTTTAATTTCATACGGGTAGTAGGAAAAACATAGTGAAATAGATCAAGTACTCATGTATTGTCCCTTAGGTGAAATAATAAGAGAATTTTGTGGAATATTTCCAACTTTTTAAACTTGGATAGGAAAGACCAACTGGTTAATATTTTTGTTTTATTTTTTTTAAATAATGTGTTTATCTTACTCTCCTTTTCTGTCTAAAATCTGTCTATTCAGTGGTTTACAACATGATGGATAAGAAAGTTGTAAGTCAAAAATAGAACGCATATTATACCCTAGTAATGATGAGAAAGTTGTTCTTTTTAAGTGAAATATTAGTTCTATTTGTGATGGGTTTAGTTATCAACTCTAAATACCCAGTTGTGTGCTACTTGTAAAGGTAGGTTGGTATGTAAAATATACTTGTTTAGTTAATCTAAATACATTGAAAATGTGACACTATATCCAGTAGGCTCTGCAGGCAGAGCTTATATAATAGGGACTTAATTCAAACTTGTTTAAGGGTACTAAATAATACAAACTTTTGGCTTTAATTCAACAATGTTTAAGTTTTGTACATTTTCCTTTTCTAGGACATGAAGTCCTAAAAAGACATTCTAAGAGTTTATATTGGACTGATATAATAATCTTAAAAATGCTAAAAATAAAATTCTGATGGTTTGATCTGCAAAGTTGTTAGGAGAAAGACGTTAAATACTATTTGACTTTTGATCATTTTTAGGAAAATGAGTGACTGTCATTAGGTTTCCTTATTCTGATTCTGAATTGATAGCAAGATTCTATGTTGATTTGAAATAATTCTTTAGTTTTATAATATTCTTTCCCTCTTTTTCTTAATTTTCCACATGAGATTGATGACAAAGATGGGTCACATTCCTATGGTTTGTCCCTTTCTTAAATGATGCACAGTTTGCATTGATATATTTCAAAATTGTCACAGTACTAAGCTTTCTTAAAGCCATTTGAAAAACTCTCTAAACTTTTTTTTTTTTTTCTTGTGGATTCTCCCAAGTGTTTTTTTATTTCTCAAAGAGGAAAAAAAAATTACTTTCTGACATTGAGAAATATGTATATATCTTATTTACAGAATTTTACTATAGTTCAGAAATTTAAAATGAAGAATAAATACCATACACCTTACATTTTACTACAACACATAGTTTTTAAACTGCTTCTATGTACATGATTTTATTTGACCTCAAGCTAGTCTTTGAGTGAGACTGAGAAGATGGTCATTATTTTTTAGCTAAGCCAGCTTTGGCTCAAAGAAGTTACTTGACTTGCCAAAGACCATGTAGCTAATAAGCTGCAGAGCCTGGGTTTGAACTCAGGTCTTCTAATTACTATCCCAGTACTTTAACCAGGAGACCATAGGATGTGAAAACTACATCTGTATTGAGATTACTTGAATCAAGAAAGAAAAGAATTGTCATTTATTTTGTTCTAATTTAATTGTAACATTTTGAAGAAAATAGGGCAAGACATTTCTGGCAACTTATTCATTAATCAGATGGCAGTGAGTGATATAGCAAAGACTGAAGCCATATTATGTAGTGAATTTGTCCATTCATTCACTAGATTAGATAATAAACATATCCATTTATTCATGAAACATATTTATCAAGGGTAACTGTATTTAAGACACTATACTAGAAATGAGCATACAGAAACTTATAAGAGTAGTTGTTGCCCTCAAGAAGCTAATAGTCTAGGGGGAAAGATGTACAAGCCAGTTATCACAGTACAGTAAGACAAAGTATTATGACAGAGAAACAGAGTGCTATGACAGACATTAACACAGGAAGGAACATCAAACTTGGCATGGTATCCTAGGGGAGATGTTATCTGATCTGGGTGTTAAGACTCTAGTTGAGTTATTTGAAAAATAGAGAGGAAGGAAGGCACGCCTGGCCAAAGAAGCAGAATATGACAAGGCACCAAGGTGTGGCAGGGCCAGGTGTGATTAAGCCACTGGATATGGTTTAGTCTGGCTGTAATACTGATTGTGCTGGGAAGGAGAGGTGTGCTAAGGGGCAGGGCTTTGTAGATCCACACAGGATCTTGTAGCTTTGTAAGGAGACTCTTCTGAATAAAAAGGGGGACCCATAAATGATTTAAAAACAACAGTGACATGATGAGATTTATGTTTTACAAAGAACAGGATGATTTCAAGAAGGAAAATGTATTAGAAAGGGGCAAAATGGGAAGAAAAAAACCAGTTAGTTGAGTCTTGAAGTAATGCAATTTAGGATGATTAAGTGCTTGAATAAAAGTAGAAACACTAAGGAGAGAGAAAAGTACATAGATCTAAGAATACAGAACTGTTGACAGAACTTAGTGATAGATTGGATGTCTGTGTGGGAGAATGGAAAGGAAGTATGGTAAGAATTATAGATGATTTTTTCAATTTTTGGTCTGGAAAAATGATTAGATAGCAATACCATCAACTAGGAAGGGACACAAAGGAGCAGATTTGAATGGAGAAGATGAGTATAGTGTAGATGTACTGATTTTGAGGAGTTTAAGAGACATCCAAATGCAGTAGAGAGTTGGCCATGTGTATCTGGAGCTCTTGGGCTCAGTTTGAAACTAAAGAGAGACATTTGATAATGGCTGAAACCACGGATGTGGGCAAAATCATCCAGAGAGAGCAAAAGCAGTGAACAGAATGTTGAGGACAAAAATCCAGGAAATAGAGTACTTGAGGGACAGGGAGAGAAAAAGAGACTGAAGGAAATGGGTCAGTGAGTTCAGAGGAAAATGAGGCAAGAGTAATTTCACGGGAGCCAAGAAATGGGAAGAATTTCAAGTAAATAGTGATCAACCTTGTCACTGGCTGCAGAATTTTAATAATGAGTTGCATGGATAATTGATCTTTAACAAGTCTTTCCTTCTCTTTTCTTTAGTGTTCTTTTGTATTTTGACCAGAAAAAAAGCAACCTTTATTAATCCCACATAGATTCTATTAATACATACTCTTTCGTGTATGTTAGCCTAGAATAGTCTTATCTTTTATTTAGAGGTAGGGAGAGTCTTTTCTGGACTTTTGAGCCAGATAGGCTTGAATTTACAGCCTGATAGCGGGTAAGTTACTTAACACTTTTGAGCCACAGTTTCTTCATTCATTAACATACAAAACACATGAATTTTATGAATATTAGAAAAACATTTGGAAAATATTTAGCCTATAACTATAACTCAATTAAATTTAGTTGTATTACATTCTCTGTCATATAGAACATTTATTTCTGAACCAATGCTAAAACTTCGAGTTTATTTATATTTTCTGTTTATATTTTGAAAAAGCAATTTATGTTTTGAATAAATATATTTTGTTGATATTTCATAGGAATTTTTTTGACCTCTAACTGAATTGTTAATTTTAATTTATATACACAAATCTAAATGCATATTTGTCAAAATTATTTTTAAGTCCTATGAGAGGGTAACTTTGTCTGGGATCTATGGACCATTTGGAGAGAGAATTGGTTCATGGATGGATTAAAGAGATTGATGAATTCTCATAATTGCATGCAAAATTGTGTGTTCTTGAGCAGTGTGTGTGTGTGTGTGTGTGTGTGTGTTTACAGAGAGACAGTCTAAACTTTTGAACAGCTTCTCAATGAATTCCAGTTACAAAAAAAAAAAAAAACCCACAGCCCTAAAGGAGCTACACATATATTAGATAAACACACATCACTTCATTCTCTACCTTCTTCATTGCAAAAAAAAAAAAAAAAAAATGAAGAAAGCCAATTGGATTTTATCTTTGAAACTAACCAGGAATTTTCCCATAAACTCCATCTCCAGTAGCTTCTTCCTTGTCATAGAAAATAATCAGTGTGTCCTAGCTGGAAAAATGCTTGGCTTGGTCCTCTGCCTCTTAAACTGTCATCATATTATTTTTATTCCTTCTCTTACTATCAAAAGTTCTACATATTCCACATCAGCTCCTTCTATTTTTATCACGTTTTACCTTCTCCCTTAACCATCACCACTCCTGCAACAGCATTCTTGAAGGTCATCAGAGACTTACAGATTAGTAAATCCCATTGTTCCTTAGTCATTGTCTTTTTTTTTTTAACAGGTTTATTTTTTATTTTATTTTATTTTTTTCACACACACACACTGTATTTTATTTTTACAAGAGATAAATAGACTGACACCAAGCATTGTACATGGATGACCACAACAAAAGCAACAATGATTGCAAGTCATTGTCTTTTAATATTGTAGTTTGCAGGATTTGACATAGCTGATAACTCCGTTCTTTGAAACTCATTTCTCTTTGATAATATTAATAGCTACTGATTATGTGCCAAGTCTCTGTGTTAGTTACCTCAATTCTTACACAACTCTAGAAGCAGGCATCATTATTATTTTCATTATTTATGTGGAGAAACTGAAGATCTTTAGTTAAGAAAATTTGCCTAATGACAAGTATCCAGGGCATCAGATCCTGAAGTCAGTTTTGCCTGCCATTCACACTATAGTATCTTGGTTAGTACAGTATTCACAAGATAGCCATCACTCTGTGACAGTAGCTAGATAACTCCTAATTTAAATAGAAAGATGTTTTCTTCAAAGTTAGTTCTTTAACAATTTTCATTTACTCCAGTGAATATGTCCATTTTACATTGGGCATTGAGTTTTCTATGTGATTTGTAATGCAGCACAGAAATTTGAGTATTCTAAATGATAATGCTCTCATTACTTTATATTTCCAAATTCATGTTATAAATACCACCAGGTGTAAAAATGAATAAGTGAGTCTTTATATATTACACAAACAGTATTGGATACTTCATTAGTTGGCCAACCTACATAAGTTTTATAGGAATGTTATTTGATTTCAGAATAACTACAGCTATTCGAAATGAAACATATTTTCCCCAGTGCTTTAAAGATTTGCTTAGCTGTCAGGGATTTCATTTCAGGTTTTCCTTTACATGTTTTTGGATTCCAATAAACATAGTGAAGGATTGTCTTAAAGATCATCACCCTAAGTCAAATTTTCTGCAGTCTTCATAGCATCATCACTTGTCTCCAACTTAATAAAACTACTAGTGTCATAAATAAAAAGTTCAACGTTATCTCAGAAATAAAGGGTAAAAAATTGAGATGTAGTATTTTCTTTGAATAAGCCATTGTATTTCTCCAGTTACAGCAAAAATTACACCATAAGCTGTAATCGTTGTTTGCTTACTTTTGTTGCTTATCTGCTTTTTCTAAAATAGGCAGTTTCTCACCAATAACTTTAAATATATTATACCCTGTGTTCTTTCCATTTTTCGTATTTTTATCTTTTTAAACTGACACAAAAATTTCAAATAATTTAGAAGCCTTAAAAAGCAAAATATTTTTGCAGTCTCACCACATAGAGATAATCACAGTAAATAGGGTTTATAGATCTTTCCAGACTTCTTTTCTTATCTGTATAGACCTAGGTAGAGAGATAAAGAGTATTATAAACATAAGGTAGTAATATATATCTATTGAATAAATAAAACTTTTTAATAAAAATGATATTAATCTATACCTATATTTTATTATTTTATTTCATTTATCATAAAAAGTTTTCTGTCAGTTATATAGTATACTTATATAGAGCTATCTTATTTTCTTTTACTGCTACATAATGTCATTGTGCAAAGTTACTATGATAAATGTACACTCTGGATCATCATTTAGGTTGTTTCCACATTTATTATATTACAAACAGAATAGGAGTAAAACTATTTGAGTACCTGTGTGAATATTCCTGTAGGATTAATTCCTGGAAATGAAATTACTATATCAAATAATGTGGATTTTTGCTTTTAGTACATATTGTCAATGTCTTCTCCTCAAAAACAAAGTATTATTTAAATTTACAACCACCTAAATGTGAGAATAATTGTTTTTCTATGACCTGCTAACACTAGTCATTATCAGTCTCTTGAATCTTCACTTGTCCTGATGGGTAAAAATGACATCTAACTGCTACTTTAATTTGCATGTTTTTGATTAATAGTGTGGCTGAGAATATTTTCCTATATTTATAAGACCATGTATATCTTTCTGTGTGAACTGTTGTTCTTTTACTTTGCCAGTGTTTTCTTTTTTATTTGAGGGAGTGTTTTACATGCTAAGAAATGAACCCTTTGTCATGTATGTTGCAAATTTTTTTTCTACTGTGTCTTTGGCTTCCACCTTCATTTATGATGCCTTTTACTGTACAGACATTTTAAATTTTTATGTAGTCAAATCTGAGAGTCATTTTCTTTACGGGTTCTGGGTTTCATGCTATGCTTATAAAGGTATTCCTGTCCTTAAAACTATATAATATTATTCCACATTTTTCTAGTATACTTTATGGTTTTAAATTTTATATTTATAATGCTAACTCTTTTGGAATTTATTTTCTTATGTGTGTTAGGAATTGATCTTTATTTTTTTTTCTGCTCTATTTATTTGAATAAGCTATTCTTTTACAACTTCTTTGAAATGATATATTTGTGCAGATCTCCTGTGATCATGACTGAATTTGAGCTTGAGCAGAAGTTCTGCATATTACCTCTTCTCAAGTTCTCCTATTTGCTTTTCTTCATCTACCTTTCCTGACAGTCCCTAGTGGTCATAGTGCTAGTTTTGATATTTTTATCATCTGCTTTCTTGCTCTATCTATTACTTTCCTAGGTTTTTTCCTGTTGTCATTTAACATTCGACCAGGTCCTCTTGCTTCTATCTCTAAAGTACATTACAAGTGTTTCCACCTTTCTCCATTTCTATCCCACAGTTCTAGTCCAAGTCAATGGTACTTTTCTAATAATTCCATAGTTAATCTGCTTCTACCTTACCTCTCCCCATCCACTTTACATACAGGAGCCAGTGATTCCCTTCAGAATTGAAAGAAGAGACATTTTTCATTGTTTAAAACCCTCCAATGGCTTTTCAGTCTCTTGGAGTAAAATTGCAACTATTTAACAGGCTCTGATTATAAGCATGATTTGACTCCTGCCCATCTTTTTGCCTTGTTCTCCATGCTGGAGTTTGCTCATTCTTCTTTTTGTTTCCTGAACATCCTTTAACCTTTCATTCTTTTTTCTATACCTTTGTACTTTCCATTACCTTTTTTTAGAGAAGGGCTGTTCCTCCAATCCAGTTTTTGCCTGACTAGCTTTTTCTGAATCTTCAGGACTCAGGTCAAAGTCATCATCTAAGAGAAACCTTCCTAGCCAACCTCTCTAGAGTAAGCTTTCCCACTCCCAAACTCCAATTACTTTATATTGCATTATCAACCATACGATAATCTTTGTGTTTATTACAATCTGTAATTATTATTTTCATTTGTTTACATATTTATCATCTATAATTCCTCACTAGAAAATAAACTCCCAGAACCAAGGGCTTTATCTGCCTTGTTAAACAATATATCCTCATAGCCTCGTACAATACCTGGTACAAAGCAAGGATCAGTAAATATCTTTGAATATATGAATGAACAATATGTGATGAGTTTTCTCTCCACTCATCTTTGGGGCATCCTTAAGACAGCTAAGACTTTTCATGTGTTATCTTAGAAAAAAATGAGCAGAGGATATAAGGACAATGAGGTAGTGGATCCAAAATAAATGTTATGTGTCTTCCTTATCTTAAGCATGTTTTTTTCTCATTTGTTTTCATTAGAGTCAATTGATGGGATGGGTTAAAAAAGGAGGAAAGTAAGTCCTATAAAGAACAAAGTGGGACTGTTAATGCAAATTGACGTACATTGTGCTGGCCAGAGAGCACTTTGATAAATTTAAATCTGGTAGAAGAGAACTTCTAGGTACTTATAACATGTGGTGTCTGCTGACAAAAGAACTAGAAAATGCTGATACAATCCGCTTTCAGAGTAGGAGAAAGCCCATGTGGGAAGCCCAGGTGTACTAGTAAGCATACCAGCTGTACTAGTAAATTTACTCAGGAGAACCATCTGTTCAGACATTGACTGCTTCCTTAGCACTTCTTAAAGTTCATGAAACTAGAAGACTTGTGAAAGAAGGCATCTGGAGTCAAACATACGTTGAAAACCTGTCAATTCTTGATTATCCACATTGCATTTTCTATAGTAAATTTCACAATTTGCTAGTTTCTATAGCCCTTATTCCTCCCTCTTTTGAAATTAGTTTACCGTTGTGTAAATTACTTAAACTATGTATATAATCTTACCTTGGCAATTTTGAAAGACATTTCACTACTTCTCTGCCTCAAAGATTTAGAATCAAGATAAATATTTTTTTTCTGAAAAACATATGCATGCTTTCTTTTTTCTTAATGGAACACTTGTAAGTCCAAATGTTTCCCTTTTTCCTCTGATAACCAAGGAGCTCAATTTCACATTTACTGATTGGTAACAACATTGATCCCATTAAAAATTAGCTTTGTTTTTATATTTGGATTTTTCTTAAATAATATATATCAATAATATATGAGTATTATATACGATATAAACATTATGTTTATAAATATACCTTAAAAGACTATGCACATCATTTTAAGAAGGAAACACAAAGGTACAGCAGCTATAAATTAAAAGTATAAATGATACCCCTTTTAACAAAGATGTTGATCAGCTTTTGCTTGAATAGTTAACTTTCCTGTAAAGTACTTTCTGTATATTGTATATACCTTGGAAGATGATAGATAGATAGATATAGATAGATAGATAGATAGATAGAAAGATAGATAATCTGTCAAATCCATTAGACTGTGAGTTCCTTGAGGACAAGGATGATACCTTATTAGTACCTCTATTTTGAGGGTCTTTCAATGTGCCAGGAACAATTATGTTCCATACTTAATAAATGTCTGCTGACTGATTATGAGAGGAGGGAAAGGAGGAAAGGAATCCATTTCTTGGTTGGGTATTATAACAACTAATTCTTAGCCAGAATTGAATAACATAACATAAATCAACTTCTTCTCCATATGACTCAAACCCTTCACATTTTTGAAAACAGATATCACAAGTCCCCTTTGTACTTCCCCAAGCTAAATAACATTTCCTTGTATAACATAGTTTCTAAAACCTTTAACATCCTAGTTCTGGCATGCTGAATATCCCATGGATTTATCATAATTTTATTAAAATATATTGACCTGAATTAACCCGATTCTCCTGTCATGATCTGTCCAGAATTAAACTACATTTTTGACACTCATGATTATGATCTGACATGATCTGTCCAGGTGAGAATGTTAATTCCAATTATTTAGGCATTTTACACATAAAGTGTAGGCCAAGATTATTTGAGTTTTTATTAGTATGTTACATCACTCTGTTCTTGTTAAATTCATGGTCAATTAAAACTTAACACTTTGCTCTTTTTTCCACATGAATTGCTACAAATCAACTTCTCCATAGGGCATTTTTAAAAATTCAATAAAAGATTTTACATGTACACTCTTAAATTTCAACTTGTTTGGAAACATCAAGACCATCTTGAGTCATAATTAAGTTAGCTATAAACTATTTTAAATTCCATGTGACTCTTCACTATATGATTATCCTTATTGATGATTAAATTAAAAACAGGCTGTGATACCAGGTCATGAACCAATACTCTTTAGGTATGTGTGGTAGTTAAATGTGAATTATCCTAAAATAATTTATTTGATCAAATTTTTCCATGTTGTTTATAAAGTGCAGATCACTGCACTTGTATTTTTTAAACATTAAAACAAACACAAAGGCTATCAAATTTAATTGAAAAAGAAAATTTTGAATTACTCAAGATGGCTGGGGTATTTAAAATTGATACAATGCTTTTGAAAATCAATTTGTCACAATGTATCAAAAACATTACAAATTGTGCATCATTTGAACTCATGAATACAGGAAAATCTCTAGTCATGAAAATGTTCACTAAAGCATTACTTAGCAGTATTTAGTTGGAGGAATGGTTAAATTAATTAAAGTCTAGCCAGACTGTTTAAGGAAGAATGTCAGTCATGACAGTCCTCTATCTGACTTGTCCCAGCAGTTCAGTTCAGCTTACTATCTCAACCATGTATCTTCAGACTGCAAACCAGGTCTTTTATGATAATAGGCAGGTTGGAAAAGAGTTGGTATCTGTGGGAGTTGGTATCTGTTGGGATCTGTGGGAGGGAAAAAAATGAACAAACAAGCATCATTTATAATGTGTTTAAAGGCAATTGTCTCCTCACAGATTGGTATAGATGGTGATAGAACACAGCATATACATTCCAGATGAAATTTCAGACTATTCTCCCTTTTTTTAGTTATTGACCTTCATAGAAGTGTATAATTTAATTTAGTTGGCACAGATGAGCATCTATACTAAAATTGTGATTTGTCACTCAGTCACATATAGAGTATTAAGAACCGGTTTTAAAAAAGTAAGCTGAATAATTGTAAGATGAGAATAATAATTAGTACAGTTACAAGTAACTTTGTAAGTAACTTTATATTGTTATGCATGATATAAAAATATATAGCATATACATCACAATCTATTGTGTATATATATACTATATACATGCCTTTAGCATTTAATTCTTTTTATTTTCACAAAGTTTGGTAATGACTGTATGTTATGAAAACATAAGTGGCTGTGAAAATAAGCCTCATTTTACAAAAGTGATAAAATCTCAGATTCGAAACCAAGTGTGAATATTTTATTGAGAAGGAAATCTTGCTAAAATTAAAAAAAATAATAAATAGCAATGTCTTTACCTCTCCTACACTTTATTTATTTCAATGGGTAATTTTGCATTTAGTGATAGTAATACTTTAGTGCTTTTAAATCAATAGACTGCAGCCAATGTGCCCTCTACTTGGCAGAATAGTATAACTGTTAATAATTTAGAGACAGTATATGGGAAATATAAAAGATATAATGTCAGTGAAAAAATATGGACTGTCTTTTGATTCCAATTTCATAAGAACCATAATATATACAAGAGATTGAAAATTACCATACCAAAATTTGGTAGTGACTATTTTTCTTTAATGTTACTATGCAGAATTTTTATTTTTAATTTACATATTTCTGAGTTTTTTTAATATGTTTACAAAAAAGCATACATTTATAGTTTTCTGATTAACAATATTTAAATAAAGGAAAATGTAGTGATCTTACCACTAAGTATTGTGTTTGTCTTGCTCTGTTCAAATGGGACAGATAACCTAAGGAGCTTTTTAGACATTTAAGCCAATATAGGTCTTGTTGTCAGAATAGCATTTCCACTTAGCAGTTGCCATGTTTGATCTCTTTGTTTACACACGTTCATTATTTTAAAATGAAAATATCAACTTGAATTAATTAAAAGTATTAAATTAAATCATTATGTTTACTTTAAAAGAGCCAAGAGAACAGTTGGTGGTTACAAGCATTTTTCATTGCCAATTGAAAGATATAACTTACTGAGTCTAATTGCATATATTATTTTCAATTCTTTAGAAAGCACAGTAGCTGCGTGAGTTGATGGCTCTTGGATAGCTGGTCACTGTCTCTGGGTAGTCTTTTCTGATCACCCTAGGCTGGTTTAGCTCCACTTTGCTATGATCCTTGTGGCATCCTGAGCTTCCCTTTTTACACTGCATTATCATTTAGCTGTGCATTCTCCCCCTGGAATGTGAACTCCTGGATGACTGGGATGCCGTTGTATTTGTGAATGAATCCCTAGTGCTTGGCTCATGGCACAATGCCTGACACATAACACTAAATTACTACCCATTGAGTTTATGGATATGAGAATGGAGGGACTTGGGAATTGATGGTTAGATACTAGCGTTTTAAATCAATTTTTTGAGCATCCAGTTAAGAATTGTGGCAGATTCTGTGTTAGTGACTGTTGAGATTACAAAAACATGAAAAAACAATTCTTTATTGACATCCCCATATGAATAGATGACTGGTGAAATATTTTAAAGATTATTACAATGATTATAATTGTATAAACACATTGCCTTCAGAATTTAGAGACGAAGAGTTCTATAATTAGAGTCTCCATGTAAGAAGGAACAGTCTTACAAGTTGCCCTCCCTCTGTGTTCCTATGTCTCATGAGGATTGTTTCACCTGAATTATTGATACTGCCAGGATGCCTGCCCATGGACAGGGATGTCTCAGCTCTCCATTTAAAATTCTGATCCAAGCATCAATGGTTCATTCTCATTTCTACCCGACTTTTTTACACAGCATCCATAAAAATTTAGACTCCAAAAAATTCTCACATTTCTACCTGGTTTCCAAGACGACTTTTTGTGTGTCTAGTGTGCCAAACCATATTCCATTCTGGGGACACAAGCCTCTTTGCTCCTAAGCAGCACACAATTTAGTGATGACTACTGAAAATCTCAATGCAATGTGACAAATACTATGATTACATTGGAAAGGAGGCAGCTAGCTTTGCCTGCCTTAGTGTTTTTATAATGTACTTTAAAAGCCATTTTCTCTTTTTTCTCCTCAAGGGGAGAAGGGCAGTTTGACTGTTTCTTATAGGGCCAAGATAATAGACTCAAGAAAATGATTCTACATTATAAACACTAATTTGATTAATGAAGTAAGATTGGATTGATTTACTTAGATGCCAGAATTTATATGGAAAGAATAAAACCAAATTCTTTGTCAGCTCCAGATTTGACTCAACACCTATGAATCTGAACCACCCTATTAGTCTCAGAGACATCAAGTTACTTATCACTTCTATATTCTATATTCCTTAAGCAACTGTGTGTGTTTGCTACCAAGTTATTATGCCCCTGTTAATATGCAGCTTTTTAAGTGTTCAGTTGTCACTTTAGTTAATTGAATGTTCATTTGGCAACTGTCTTGCTTCCTTCATTGTACCACACATTTTATTGAAAAGAAATATTTGATGTGATATTTTACCATAAAAGGCTTATAATCTGCTGGAAAAGTAGAAATAACATAATGTGAAATAAGGGAATAAGAAGGCATTAAATTAGAATACTGTGTTGTCTAATAATCACCAAAGAAGGAATATCAGAAGAAGCCAGACTTTATAAACATAAAACTTAATAAAATGTAATTTAATCTTGTCATGAAAGTAAGGGGAAGGGAATGGAGAGGCATAAAAGAGGGTTGAACAGAGTAAGCCAGCACGCTGACTTTGAAAAGGTGGTAGGACAGCCCAGGAAAATGTCTCGTTGGATCCAAGTAGAGTTACAGTGAGGGGAATCAGATGGTGGAGTCCATTGTGAATTCAGGACTTTCTAAAGGTTTGGGCAGGGGACTGGCATTATGAAAAGTGGAATTCAGGGACCATTGTTCTGGCATGATATGCAGGATCAACTAGAGAGAAAAGAGGATAGATGCAAGAACATAAAATGAGCCAGGGCAAAGTCTCACTCATCTCTAATCACCCCTCATTGTTCTGGGTTCCCTTCAATCTATAGCTTTAACTGACTTCTTCTCTCCTCATAAGGATCTACTTTAGACATGTCTGTTTACTTATACTTCTCGCTTTCTAGCCTCTGCTCTCACTTCTACCCAGCTTCAAAGACAATAAATAGCACTGCTTTAAATGTATTTCCACTTTCATTGCATATGTAGAAACACTTTCATCCTTCCAATCCCTGTGAAGGGAGAAAGCATAGGCTCTGGAGACAGACATGGATTCAGTTCCCATCTTTGTCACTCACTAGCTGTGTGACTTTTTTTTTGAAAGAATTTAATATTTCTGAAAGTATCAAAGTGGTCATCAGCACATTGATGGACTTTGCCACATGGATTTTATTTATTGATTGATTGATTTTTAAAATATTTATTTATTTATTTATTTGGCTGTGTCAGGTCTTTGTTGTGGCATGCAGGATCTTTGTTGCGCCGCTCATTGCAGCGCATGGGCTTGTCTCTAGTTGTAGTGTGCGGGTTTTCTCTTCTCTAGTTGTGGCACATGAGATCCAGAGCGCATGGGCTCTGTAGATGAGGCACGCAAGCTCAGTAGTTGTGGCGCATGGGCTTGGTTGCCCTGCAGCATGTGGGATCTTATTTCCCTGACCAGGGATCGAACCTGCGTCCCCTGCATTGGAAGGCAGATTCTTTACCACTGAACCACCAGGGAAGCTGTGTGAATTTTTGACATGTTAATCAACTTCTTTGAGTTTCAGGAATATAAATTATAAATTAAGGGAAAAATTACTTTGTTTTTAATTGGAAACATAAAACAATGTGCATCAAAATATGTCATATGAAGTGTTTAGGTATTGTCCTCTGAGGATTAGTGTAACTGCAGTAATCATTGAAATAATAATATGTATCACTCACTCAGCCTCATGTGAACAAAATAAAATGCAGACTTCAGTGGTTGATGGAGGTGAAGGGAAAGGTGTCTCTAGGATCATGACTTAAAAGATAGTGGAGTGTGTTGTTGTTAAGTAGGATATGGAATGAAGTTAGAATAAAAAGGTCCTAAAGCAATTTATTCTTTCATTTTGGAGCTAATCCAATTAGGGATTTCTGTCTGCTGGAGGAGTTCTGTAGGCAGTTGAGTATTCAGGTAGCTGTAGAAAGATCTGGGATGAAGATACGGGTTTTAGAATACTCTGCAGGTAGGTGACAGTTAAAACCATGAACAAGAAACAGATTGCTGGAATATATTTAGTTAGCATTATAAAAAAAAAAAGGATTCCTGGGGAAGAGCAACATGATGAGAAAGAAGATAGCAAACTGTCTTGTTTGGTTCACAAGAATTTAAAAATTTAATTTGTTGCCAACCTAAAAATCAGTGGATTGTACATAAAATTTTGGATTTCTGACTTCTCTGGAAAATTACAAAATTCTTATTACAATGTATCAGAATTTCCTAATGGCAACAATGATCTGGAGCTTAGTGAGTGGCCCCCAGTTAAAAAAGGCCTGTTCTCTCTAGTTGGGTCTTAGAAATCCAGAGGGCCTACTTCCCATCTAGGCCTTATAGGCATTTGACTTTATGACCCCTGAGAAAAAGAACAAATAAGCGAGAACAGTTTCTCAGAAGCCACAGAGAATCACAACCCTGGCATATGCCTTAGATAGGCATGGGAAGTAAAACTGAAATATCTGTGATTAGGGAGAGACTTCTCTGCTTTAAGATCATTTAAGAAGGCAACCTCCCCAATACCTTGCAGTATTTAGAACAAATCAGAATATAAACATAGAAGCTCCTTAGAAGCTCTTCCACATATGTGGATTTCTGTTTGAAAATTACCTTAAAGTCAAGGTTGATTATTTTTTTTGTCAGGAGTGGTTTTCACAACTGACAATATTGTTGTTTCTTAGAAGATTTTTATATATGTCTATCTGAAGTATTTATTTTTCTGGTTGTCAGATTCAAAGAAACTGATTCCAAAGTACAAATTTACAAATTATGCAGAAGTTGTAAATCTGATCAGTAGAGTATAAGCTTCTCAGGGACAGAGTCTCCAGCTATGTTTCTGTTTTATCCCCTGTACTTAGACCATATTACAGTGTGTAAATTGTAATAAACTCTCAGGAAATATTTTTTAATGTAAATTTGCATTATTTTTCAAGCTGTCCTAGCTGTAAGTCCACAAATCAAGTGTAATTGCACTGGAGTTTTGAAGCCAAGTTTGGAAATCTCTTGCACCACAGAAATCCAGACTATATTGGTCAAAGGGCTATATTCCAGACCTAGATCAATAACAAAATCAGAATCCAAGACCTGGAAGATACCTTTTGAAATCACGTAAATAACAACCACATCATTTACAAAACCTTTCATACAGCTTATGTCATTTGGTTTTCAATATAACCCCGAGAAATAACTAGAAATATTAGTCTGGAACCTGAGACTCCTAGCACTAGCCTGGTGCTTAGTGCTCTTAGGTTTCAAATGGTTTCTGCCACTTCCTAGACATCATGACCTTAAGCAGATTATTGAAACTTTTTGAGTCTCAGTTTCCTGATGTGCAAAACAGGGAAAATAGTAGTAACCCGAAGGGCTCCTGTGAGCTTTGATGGAGATTTTGCTTGTAAAGTGCCTAGCACAGTGCCTGCTGCGTGGATCAGTCCGACTGTGACTATGACTGCTTTGCTACTTGCCCAAGGTCCCTCAGCCAGTAAGTGGACTCCAAACTGAAAGCTTTTGACTCCAGATTCCAGGCTGTGTTTTCTATTCCACAAAAGGCTACACAGGCTTGAAAGTTGCCACTCTTTAATATCTCAGACTCTGGCAGTCCCCAGATTTCCTAGGTTGCCTGTGTGGACTTATTATGTAATACAGTATATGGAAAATAATCTTCTGGACTGGCTGCCTGATTGTGAAAATAAAACATTGTCAGATATTCTAGGTATAGGTGAATGTTGGAAAAGTTTTCATAAATTCTATTCTAAAAAGTGCACACTCTGTAGTCCATGCACCAATATTTTTATTCAATGATTTTGGGGCGTGTACTTTTGGGCTGAGACTTGAAGAATATGAATACCTTTGTATAGCTGTGATAATAATACCTCACACATGTATAGTAATTCACAGTGTTTCAAAAATAAGGTATTTAGAAATTAGATGATATACAGAATTTCTGACAACAGTATTGTCAGTTAAAACTACAACTTGTGTCTTTTTCTTAAATATCTACAATCAAATACAGGAATCATATTTAAATATTCTCTAAAATAACACTATCAGAGACTTAGAAATAAATTATCTCTAATTTTCTTTGAAACACAAAATAGAACCAGGGAATTCACCTCTTTGTAGGAAATTAGCTGCTGAAAGTAAAATAAAATGTCATTATTTGAATTACAGCCATACTAAGAAATATATAATTTGTGACTTAGGAGCAAAAACCAGTATTTTAAGGGGAAAGACAATATAAAGAAAATCTGTAATAGTGCTGATAAATAATGGTTCCACAGTAAGTGTCAAGCATAATAATATACATTATAAATTTCTTTGGTTTTACTTTAGGAGAAGTGGCTAAGTAAAATTGAAATATGAATTGTGGAAATTACATTTTTGGCAAAGGAAAAACTTGAAGGACATTTTGTAACTTCTGTGGGACTCACAGAGGTGAGTCTTGTCCTGGATTCATGCCATTTCACAGGTCATTAGAGACATGAGAAGAGGCTGCTCTTTCTTGCCTGGCTGGGCTGTGACAACATTCCACACAGAGCCTCCCAGCCAAACAGTCCCCTCGAGTGACCCTTACCATCATTGCACTTGAAACTGTGTTAGTGGCTAACGGCCTTGAATACGGACCAATATGAACTATTTCTTACATTTTTAAAAAAATTAATTAATTTTTTTATTTTTTGGCTGTGTTGGGTCCTCGTTTCTGTGCGAGGGCTTTCTCTAGTTGCGGCAAGCGGGGGACACTCTTCATCGAGTTGCGCGGGCCTCTCACTATCGCGGCCTCTCTCATTGAGGAGCGCAGGCTCAGTAGTTGTGGCTCATGGGCCCAGTCGCTCCGCGGCATATGGCATCTTCCCAGACGAGGGCTCGAACCCGTGTCCCCTGCATTGGCAGGCAGATTCTCAACCACTGCACCACCAGGGAAACCCTATTTCTTACATTTTAAATTTACAATTTAAATATCACAGTAAACTCTAACTTTATTTATTTCAACTATTCTCCATAAACTCAAATCGTAAAAAAAAAGCATATATACATTATTGCATATACTCAAGATGGTTTAGAAACAGGAAGGTATAGAAAACGATCTTTGTAGTCTGACATGGAATGCTACCGGAAGACCTGAGAGCTGAGTATTCCACATCAACCCAGAGACATCTCTGCCTCACATCTCTGTTACCATCAGTGTGTGCAATGCTAAACACTGACTCTTAATTATCGAGTATATTTGGAATCCGTTAAATGTGAAGCAGACAGTTTTGGAATACAAACTGAGCAGCTTCCAATACAGAGAAAGTAAAAGACAAATGCCTTCTTGCTTTCCATCATTTGTTTTTATTAGATGATTCCCCACATGGAATGTCTAACAGTAAAATTTGCATGTTTAGTAAAAGTAGATAATGTTCATGAAATATATATTTTAAGGCAATGGTGAACAAAATTTGCAGAAGTGTAAATAGTATAATTTTCTATGTTTTTTTCTAATATCCTGCTCTCTTTATTTTATCCCTCAAGAATACTTTGCCATTTTTCATTTTTCACTTTAAATTTCAAAGTGACTTTTATTCAGAATCCTATTTACTTTCCTTACCGCTCCTGACCCACATACCAAATCAAAGCATCATATATTTTCATCCTTTTCCTTTCTTTATAGGTACAATAAGTAACCTATACATTATCAGGGCTAGCATGGAAAAGAGTGCCCCTTCCATTTTCCCTAGTGTTCCCAGGTTTTGGAAGTCCATGGTCTAAAGTCTACCCTCATTTAATGCACACCATATGGTAATGCTTCCCCACTGTTGTGACAATGTCATTGTAAGCATATGCTTTGGAAAAAGGATGCTTATTTAATCCATGAACTCTTTGTAAAGAAAAATCCTAATATGGTGACATGGGATGACAGTATCTCTCAACAATGAATCATTTCAAATAAGTCACAGAGGCAGAGGTGCTCAGTTCTAACTGTACTTGTCTAGAATTGAATCAGTGCATTATCTGTCATGACCATCAAATCATCCAGGTCCCCTCAGTCTGATGTGTTTGAATTTTACCACATGATCATTCAGTTTCTTGACTTTTCAGTTGGTATTAATAAAAAAATGACCTCAGCATGTACCAATACAAAACAATGGTGGGATTATTTTTGGCATCTAAAATATTAACTATAGAGACAGAAGAACTTAGAACATTTATAAGATTAAAACTCTATGTAATGCTGTTTAACTTTGATATTTGTACTCCACGTTATTGTTGAGAATAATCAATCATTTGAAAATATTTCTCTGTGAAGTTAGAGAATCTTAATGGTGTGAAGTTTGAATAGAAGCTTTGTTGCCTTTAACACTAGAAATGGAAATATATAATTAACTTAATGCATTTCATGATATTAACAATAGAATTTTATGAGTTCTATGCCTGTCACCTTTAAAAAATCCTTTTGCTTACAACAGCATTATATAAAATCTTATTGTAATATCATTGCCACTTTAAAAGTAATACTTTTAATTAGACTGAATATCTCTGGGGAATAGAATCTCTGGATTTTGTGCATACTATGTGATATGAATCATCTCGGATAAAACATTTACATTTGTTAAAACAAGTATTTATAAATATTTACTGAGTGCTTACCCAGTGCATCATACCATACTAGACACTACAGAGGATTCAAAGAAAAGCTTGGCCTCCTGATGTTTAAAGTCTAAAAGGAGAAATAAGACATGTAAATAGATGACCATCATACAAACTAGATAGTGGTAAATACCACAGTGTGCTCTGCAGGTTCTAAGCACAGAAAAATTTTTAGCCAGGAAAATATGGCATTGTGTCTTAAAGCTAGGCATATTATGGGTAACTCATATTTTAGAGTCATTATAGCATACTGTTATTTTAGAAGCTAGGTAAAATAAAATGCATTTGAACATGAAAGTTTTTAAAAGCTAACCCAAGTGAGAATGATCATGAAGGAAGAAGATGATTCACCAATGGAGTTCTAGTTCCAATTAACATGGATACCTGAGATCCTGAATTCTTATAAAGGTATATTTTTGTTACCAGTACATCATGTAACATTGAACTAATTTCACTGTCACCTGATAGATGATATAGGTTGCTTTTTCTGAAAGAAGTAGAGTAGCTCTTATGCCGAGTTCTTATGCAAGAGTGGAATTGTGAAGAACTTCTCCCAAGGAAATCCTGAAGTTGAAACGCTAATTGAAACACTAATGGAAGCTGTGCAATATTGATGGTGATTGTTGTGAAACCAGAGCATCAGACAGATCATGCTGATATGAACAGGGAGAGATGTGGTGGAAGAGACAGTTCAGAAACATTGTGTTAACAGAGGCTATCAAGGTCTGGGGCATCCACAAACAATACCCAATAAGCAGAGTGTAAATGCAGCTTCCTTGAATCTGCTGAACACCTGTTGCTCTAAATCTTATTATTTTATTCCATAAATAATATATAAATTCATTTTTAAACAAATGCCATAAGTACAAAGTAGTGATATTATCAAATAGTTTTTCTCCTCAGGAATCTGCACCTTAGAGAGTACTTTTTTTTCTCCATACTTGATTACTTCATATTATTTGTACCCCTTTTTAAATAATGTCTTCTATTATTCAGACTTTCTTTTTAGTAAAAACTCACTATTTTCATTTACTCTAATATTTCAAAGTCTCTTCATTGACCTTAGGTTTTCACACTTTAGCCTCCATTAGAAAACTTACTGTGAGCTACCATTTTCACTTTATCTCTCCTCCTTGAGGGAAGTGCTTTCTTTCTTTAGTCATCTTTCTTTGAATTATTTGAACTCACTTTCTCTAACTTTTTCAGGATAACATTCATTCTTTGTTTTTCTTCTCCATCATCTTTTACCATTTTTATTAGTGAAGTTGTCCACATATCCTTTCCTAATATGTATTCTCAGTTCTCAAATTAGGGTAGTACACATAATAGATAGTCAGAAAATATTTGCATAAGCACTCAATATTTCACTAACATACCTTCATTTTCCCTTAAAACAATAAAGCAACAAAGAAAGAAAACAAATCATCATAAATAAAGCAGCAAATACACCTTATCTCACACTTACTTGGAAAGGGAATATTTACTTAATCATATTAATTATTAAGTACACTGATTCACTTTTTTCCTGTATTAAAGTATTATTTACCTACAACACTGTGTTAGTGCCAGATGCACAACATAGTGATTCGATATTTCTATACATTACAAAATAATCACCATAAGTCTAGTTACCATTTGTCACCACACAAAGATATTACAATACTGTTGACTATATTCCCCATGATGTACATTTCATCCCTGTTACTCATTTATTTTGTAACTGAAAGTTTGTATCCCTTAATCTTCCTCACCTATTTCATTCACCCCCCCACCTCCCACCCCCTGCCCCTCTGGCAGCCACTTGTTTGTTCTGTGTATCTATGAGTCTTCTTCTGTTTTATGTTTGTTCCATTGTTTTATATTTTAGATTCCACATATAAGTGAAATCTTATGGTATTTGTCTTTCTCTGTCTTACTTATTTCACTCGATATGATACCGTCTAGGTCCATCCATGTTGTCACAAATGGCAAGATTTCAAACTTTTTTATGGCTGAGTAGTAGTCCATTGAATAGATATATATCCTTTGTCATAGATTAATTGACCATAAGTGTGTGGGTTTATTTCTGGGCTCTCTATTCTGTTCCATTGATCTATGTGTCTTTTTGGTACCAGTACCATACTGTTTGATGACTGTAGCTTTGTACTGTAGTCTGATGTCAAGGCATGTGATACCTCCAGCTTCTTTTTTCTCAAGATTACTTTGGCTATTTGGGGTCTTTTGTGGCTTGTTATAAGTTTTCAGATTATTTGTTCTAGTTCTGTGCAAAATGTCATGGTATTTTGATAGGAATTGCATTAAATCTGTAGATTGGTCACTTCAACAATATTAATCCTTCCAACCATGAACTTGGGATATCTTTCCATTTCTTTGTATCATCTTTAAATTTCTTCATCAGTGTTTTACAGATTTCAGAGTATAGGTCTTTCACCTCCTTGGTTAAGTTTATTTCTATGTATTTTATTATTTCTGATGTAATTTTGAACAAGATTGTTTTCTTGCTTTCTCTTTCTGATAATTCATTATTAGTGTATAGAAAGTAACAGATTTCTGTATATTTATCTTGTATCCTGCAACTTTACCTAATTCATTTATGAGTTCTAATAGTTTTTTTTGGAGACTTTAGGGTTTTCTATATGTAATAACATGTCATCTGCAAATAGTGACAGTTTTACTTCTTCCCTTCCAATTTGAATGCCTTTTATTTCTTGTTATTTTCTGAATGCTGTGGCTAGGACTTCCAATACTATGTTAAAAAGAAGTGGCAAGAGTGGGCATCCTTGTCTTGTTCCTAATTTTAGAGGAAGAATTTTTCACTTTTCAACATTAAGTATGATGTTAGCTGTGGGTTTGTCATAAGCCGCCTTTATTACGTTGAGATATTTTCCCTTTATAACAACCTTGATGAGAGTTTTTATAATGATTGGATGGAGTTTTGTCAAATGGTTTTTCTGCATCAACTGAGATGATTTTTGTCTTTCCCTTTGTTAATGTGGTGTATCACATTGATTGATTTGCAGATAGTGAACCATCCTTTTATCCCTGGAATAAATCCCATTTGATCATGTTGTATGATCCTTTTTATATATTGTTGAACTCTGTTAATATTTTGCTGAGTATTTTTTGCATCTATATTTGTCAAAGATATTGGCCTGTAATTTTCTTTTATTGTAGTGTCTTTGGTTTTGATATCAGGGTAATGATGGTCTCATAGAATGAATTTGAGAGTGATGCTTTTCTTCAGATTTTTGGAATAGTTTGAGAAGGATAAGTATCAGCTCTTCTTTATATGTTTGGTAAAATTCCCCTGTGAAGCCATCTGGTCCTGGACTTTTGTTTGCTGGGAATTTTTCAATTACTATTTCAATTTCACTACTAGTGATCTGTCTGTTCAGATTGTATGTTTCTTCCTGAATCAGTCTTGGAAGGTTGCATGTTTCTAGAAATTTACCCACTTCTTCTAGGTTGTCCAGTTTGTTGGCATATAACTGTTCATAGTATTCTCCTATGACTTTTTGTATCTCTGTTATTGTATCTCAGTTGTAATTTTGTATCTTTTTGTATCTCAGCTTTAATATCTCCTCTTTCATTTTTTTTGATTGTGTCTTTTCTCTCTCTCTTATTTTTTTTGTGTTGATGAGCCAGCCTAGACGCTTGTCAGTTTTGTTTATTTTTTTAGAAAGATAACTCTTGGTTTCACTGATCTTTTCTATTGATTTTGGGTCTCTTTTATTTATTTCCTTTCTGATCCTTAATATTTCCTTCCTTCTGCTGACTTTGGGCTTTGTTCTTCTTTTTCTAATTCCTGGTGGTCAGGTTGTTTATTTGAGACTTTTCTTATTTCTTGAGGTAGGTCTGTATTGCTATAAACTTCCCTCTTAGAACTGCTTTTCCTGCATCCCATAGATTTTGGAAAGTTTTGTTTTTATTTTCATTTTTGTCAAGGTATTTTTTAATTTCCTCTTTGATTTTTTCATTGATGCATTGGTTTTATAGTAGCTTGTTGTTTTGTCTCCATGTCTTTGTGTTTTTGGCATTTTTATTCCTGTAATTGACTTCTACTTTCATACTATTGTGTTTGGAAAAAATGTTTGATATAATTACTATCCTTTCAAATTTGTTGAGACTTGTTTTATGGCATAGCATGTGATCTATCTTGGAGAACATTCCATGTGCACCTGAAAAGAATGTGTAATTAGATGTCTTTGGATGGAATGTCCTAGAGATATCTATTAAGTCCAAGTGGTCTCATGTGTCATTTAAGGTTAGTGTTTCCTTATGGATTTTCTGTCTGGATTATCAGTCCATTGATGTTAAATGGTGTGTTTAAGTCCCTTACTATTATTGTATTATTGTCAATTTCTCCCTTTATGTCTGTTAATATTTGCTTTATATATTTATGTGTCCCTATATTAGATGCATATAGGTTAAGGAATATTGTATCCTCTTCTTGTATTGATCCTTATATCATTATATAATGTCCTTCTTTGTCTTTAGTTATATAGACTTTGTTTTAAAGTCTATTTTGTCTGATATGTGTATTTCTACCCCAGCTTTCTTTTTATTCCTGTTGGTGTGGAATATCTTTTTCCATCCCCTATTTTCAGTTCATGTGTGTCTTTAGCTCTAAAATGAGTCTTTTTTAGGCAGCATATTGATGTTTTTTGTTTTTTTACCCAATCAGCCACCCTATGTCTTTCGACTGGTCCATTGATATATAAAGTGATTATTGATAGGTATATGCTTATTGCCATTTTGTTACTTATATTCTGTTTTTTTTTTTTTCTGGTATTTCTTCTCTGTTCTTTTCTTCTTCTTTTGCTTTCTCCCCTTGTAATTTGAGGGTTTTCTTTAGTGTTTTTCTTGTGTTCCTTTCTGTCTTGTTTTTGTGTATCTATTGTAGGCTTTTGATTTGTCAGAATACCCCAGGGGAAGACATCACTCATGCTCACTTCAGATCCAGATCTGAATGTGTATGTTGACAAACAACTATATGGTGATCTATAAATATATCTACTTGTTACATTGACTTATAACTATGTGTTGATCTATATTTACTTGTTTTAAATTGATAGTCATATAAATTCAAACACATTCTAAAAGATTTACATTTTTTACTCCCCTTCCCCACATTTTGTGTTTTTGACATTATATTTTACATCTTCATGTCTAACTCTTACTTATTTATTGTATTTACAGGTTATTTCACATTTTTGTCTTTTAATCATCATAGTAGCTGACTTAAGTGGTTGGTCCACAGCCTTTACTATATATTTTTCTTTACTAGAGGGATTTTTCCTTTTCTGTAAATTCTTCTTGTTATAGCCTTTTCTTTTCCACTTAAAGAAGACCCTTTAATACTTCCTGTAGGGTCAGTTTAGTATTGATGAAATCTTTCAGTTTTTGCTTGTCTGATAAGTTCTTTATCTCTCCTTCAACTCTGAATGATAATCTTGGTGAGTAGAGTACTCTAGGTTACAGGTTTATCCCTTTCAGAACTTTGAATATATCATGCCACTCCCTTCAGACCTGCATAGTCTCTGCAGAAAAATCAGCTAATAGCCTTATGGGGGTCTCCTTGTATATGACTCTTTGTTTTCTCTTGCTGCCTTTAAAATTTTCCCTTTATCTTTAGATTTTGCCATTTTATTTATATGTCTTGGTATGGGTCTCTTTGGGTTCATCTTGCTTGGGACTGTCTTTGCTTCCTATACCTGGAAATTTGTTTCCTTCTGCAGCTTTGGGAAATTTCAGCCATAATTTCATAAAATACATTTTTGACCCTTTTCTCTCTTTCTTCTCCTTCTTGGACCTCTACAATGAGAATGTTTGTATACTTGATGTTGTCCAAACCATCCCTAAAATATACTCATTTTTTGAAATGTATTTTTCTTTTTGCTGTTCTGATTGGGTGACTTCTAGTCTATTTTCTAGTTCTCTTATGCATTCTTCGGTATCACCTTCTCTGCTGTTAACTCCTTCTAGTGTGTTTTTCATTTCAGTTATTCTATTCTTCAGCTCTGACTGATTCTTTTTTATATTTCTTAGTTCCTTGTTAAAATTCTAACTGTGTTAGCATTCTTATTACTAAGTGCTTTGAACTCTTTATCTGGCAAATTATTATCTCTTTTTCATTAGGGTTTTTTTCAGGGATTTTCCTTCTTCTTTCATTTGAACTGTATTCTCTGTCTTCTCATTTTTTAACTTTCCCTGTTTATGAAATAAGGTAAAACAGTTACCTATCCTGATCTTGTAGAGATATCCTTTTGTGTGGGGGCTCCTCCTCTGTCTGCATGTGTCCAGTGGCTGTGGTGGGGGATCTGGATCTGAAGTGAGCACAGGTCACATCTTCCCCCAGAGTGTTCTGACAGCTACCACTTTGTTGGGAGGCAGGAATGGAGAGGGAGAGGCTAGAGACAGAGCAAGGTTTGAGCCAGGACTTTTCCTATGCTCAGTAGCAATCACTGCCTTATCGGGGGATGTGACAGCACCCAAGGTGCTGGAGTAGAAACCCTGAAAGTCACATCTGAGCTGGTTCTGTTTCCTCTAAATTGTGCATTCTCCTTGCTAATGGCAGCCTTCTCCCTAGTGGAGAGTTGTGCCTGAGCAAGAGGGACTGGAGTGGATGTCCTATGCATGCTGGGGTACAAGCTGTGATGATCCTGGCAAGCCATTCAGAGTCCCAGGCAATTTCCAATCTACTGCCTCTGTGCAAGCACTGCCAATGGCTGTGTTTGCCATCTTCAGAGGCATGGTGTGGTCAAAGCCAGCTCCATTCCTTCTAATTGTGCACTCTCACATTGGCAATGGCACCTCTGCCCTAGTTGAGAGCAGTGCTGGAGCAAGAGGGGCTGGAACAGGTGCCTGGTGTGGGCTAAGGTTTGGGCTGGAATGGTCTTGGCAAGCTGGTCAGAGCTCAGGCAGTTTTCAATCTACTGCCTCTACGTTATTCCCAGGAATAAGCAAGCACGTGCATGTGCAAGAGTATAGTCTTGGTTTCTTACAGCCCCTGGGCAGTTGTCACTTATTTTCAAACCAGTAAAGGAGAATCATTTTCCCTGTGTCAGACCCCAGGCCTGGGGTGCCCTATACGTGGTTTGAACCACTCACTCCCTGAGCACATCATATGCCCCTCCTCTTCTGTATCCCTTGCTAGGGGCATGGGTCCCAACCTGATAGCTTCACCTCCCTTCCTACCTGGTTTCGTGTGGATCTTTCTTTACAGCCTTGGTTGCAGAAGAGCTTTTCTTACAGTCTCTATGTTGTTTTCAGAGTTGCTCCACATGTAGATGTATTTTTGATGTGTTCATTGGGGGAGGTGAGCTCAGCATCCTCCTCCTCCTCCATCTTGATCTCCCTTCCAGTTGACAAATATTTTAAATACAAAAGTAATGTGCCTGTTAGGCAATTTGAAAAATACAGTTATAACAAATAAACCAATTAAAATCACAGTAATTAGACTACCAAATAATAAATCTATGGATACTAGTTTTACTGTTTTAAAAACACTTATCTGTAAACTATGTTGTGCTGCTTTGAATTAACATTTTATTTTAGGCATTTTCTCAATAAATATTCAAAGATACTGTTTTAATAACCAACTAATAGTTTAGTCTATGGAAGTTAATAATGTATTTAATTAATATTTTATTTTTAAATGTTTTTATTTTTTCCAGTATTAACAAATATAAGTAACAATTTGACCATACTTCTACTTATTTCCATTGGATATGTTTCTAGAAGAATTACTGGATGAAGGAGCATGCACATTTATAGGCTCTTGATACATACTGTGAAATTGTTTTTCAAATAGACAAACATGACCATCAACAGTGTATGATGATGTCCTTTTCATCATAATGCATATTAATTTTTATTCATTTTTTAATTAGATGGATGATTGGTCATAGATAATTATTTTTATTTTGTTTTGCTTTCTTTGTAATGTATTTTTAAATTACATTTCTTTTGCTTAATTTTTACTTTTCCTTTCATCTAACATGTAAAAATAAATTAAATTGGTGTTTTTAAACCTCAAACAGAACATATTTTATAGCATTATTCTTATCCTAATTATCATTTTTATTTTAAATTACTATGTTTAAAATTATGCAACTTTGCTCTGTAAGCTTTTAATGAGCACTTACAAACGTTTATGAGTGTTTATTTATCCAGTATTTGTCATGATAATATTGAATAAACTAAAAGTAAAATAAAATAGAACTTTGATTTACCATTTAAATCTAGAACTTTATTAGCATTTAGTGAGTAAGTAATATAAAATAATTATTACTTCTTTTTTTAATAAAATTCTGAAATTAACAACTATATTAATTCTTAATCAGAATTTAATTTTTATGTAATTTAGATCTAGAGGTCATTTAACCTAAATTTTTGTATTACATTAGGCTTTTGCTCTCTACTCACCCTAGCCGTTATCGTCTCTTCTGAATTTGTTTCCCAGTTCAATCTGGTCACTAATGTTTATTTTAGCAGTTAAATGAGCAGAAAATTGAGAGGAATTTTTCTACTTAATGGTTTAGCTGAGACTAGTAATGAGAGCAATTAAATGGCAACAGACTTGGCAGGTAAGATATCTCTGATATGGGAGATATTTTTTTTAATCTCCAAAGAATCCTTGAATATAACAAGAGAGAACATATCTTAACAAACATATGGGCCAGCATATGATATCATTCTATGTCATCCCTGATTTTGATCACGTGGATCCTATGGGCCCCATTGTGATGTCATTCACCAATTTCACTTCCAGCCCATAGAAAGTTAGCCACCTCTCTATCCTTCTGTAACTTATAGTAGGAAAAATGTTCTCCAGTGCGTGTTGTGTTACTGGTCCACAAAGCAGTGTTACCTGTATTCTGTTTCTTGCAAGATACAAAATTGCCCTTTCTAACCCTTCTTTCACAGGAATCCATATTTGCGGGAGGAGGATTGGACAGCAGACAAGAACACACATTGCATCAAACAAAGTCATCCACTCATCCTGATGGAAACCCATTATTCATGAAACGAAATTGCACACTTTGACTGTGTTAACTATTATGGTGAAATTCTGTCCATGCAGTTGGGTCACATCCAACAATCCTTGGAAAGTTAAGGGGTGACCCTTGTTCCTAAGTAGGGCCCTAAACCTTGACAGTCATATAAAAGCCTCAAAGGTATTAACTAGACTATATCATCAATATTCTCAATTTTTATACAAATACGTAACTGGCAGCAGAAGTCCTCCCCACCTACTTTACGGGTTCCTAAAAAGTTCTGGAAAAGAACAGATGTATCTAAATTCATCTAGACCACATGTCCTAGATCCTAGGTTTAGGCTATCAGACTTCTATTAATTCCAGATAAGTTTGTATTATATTGTTGAATCAGACATATCTAGCTTAAAATATTGTCTATTTTTAATTCTGATGCAAAGCCACATCCTCCATATTCTATAAATATTTAGGTAATTTATTTAAATTAAAGTACAGCATTTTATATTTCTTCCTATGATTTTTGTTTTGAATACAGATCATAGTTCAATACAATATGTTTGATATATTTACCATTTTATCTGCTTCTTGCTTTCTGAAAATATTGTGATAAATATTCAAGGAAATGATAGTAATATCAATGTAGTATAGGAACATGAAAAAGATAAGATACTGTAAAATTTCTTTAAAAATTCTTCCCTTTAGGAAATGTTGATGTCTATCAATTGTCAACAGTCATTTAACCAGTTACAAAGCCCCTGTCTTTTCTATTGTGATCCCATGTTTCCTTATGATTTACTTAGAGATTTTAAAGAGATTCTACCATAAGCACTGCTGGGGTACCAATAAACTAGGTGTAACTTGTTTTCCTGGTCTCCTTCAGTGGAACTGGTGGAGATCATCCTCACTGTAGTAACATAGGTAATACTAGTAGTTATAGAATTAGAAGTAAGACTATTTCTAATATTGTGTTGCACACAGTTATTCCTGCTGCAGTTTAACTGAGTTACCAATATGATTGATGTCAGATATAAAAGTAAGTATAAGAAGAGTTCTGCTTATAAAGATTTTCAAAGGAAATTACTGAAAACCTTATTGCTTTCGCCAAAGCTGAAGAATGATAAAATCCAGATATGCTTCTTGGCAGGGAGTCAACTGATTTGGAAAGAAAGTGGGAAGAAATAACAAACGCAGAATGCAGCTGCCCATTGCCTCAGGCCCTGTTTACACCCTCTTTCAAGCAAGTGAATAACTAAAGCACCCAGTTCAAAGAATGAGGAGAAGATTCCAACAGCATCTGTTTAAACAGGGAGGGGAAATAAAAGACACTATTTTGGGGCAGTCAGCACTATTTTGGGCAGTTAACAGGAATGGATGGAACTTCTCGAAGTCAGAAATAAAGTGTATAAAAACAACAAAAGCAACAAAGAACATCATGGTAACTCTAAAATTTCTGTTACATTGACAAAAGGGAATATAGCATGCAAAGGACAAATGAGGAATAATTATTTAAATGTATATCCTAAGAAATTAGAAGAAAATTAAAAAGCAGGTGTTTGAACGTTTAAGAAAATTTAAGAGACCATGAGATCTAAGAAATGAATTATGAGTAAAGAAGGAAGATACCTCAAGAGATGAAAGGGAGCTGGCAAAATTAAGTAGAGCATTTGATTAGAAAAGTAAAATCATCTCAAAACTTAAACCTACATTAGCAACATCAATAAGTAGAATTAGCAATTTTAAAATAGTAAGGATAAAGTGGAGCAAATAGCACACATTGTAGAGCTACAGAACCAGAACCTAAGTAATGATAGATTACTAAGTAATGATAGATTAGCTATTATAGCTATGGAAGATAATGTTGATCAAATATATAAATAATTGGCATTTTTGAAGATGGGGAAAAGATGCAAGAATGAGTACAAGGAAGTTCCAAATAATGCAACAACGTTCATCTGAAGTTCTGTGTAGAAAAAACTTGTTATATTCTGTGAAATAAAACTCACATTTTATGGCAAAACAAACAAAATTTAAACATAAAAAATTTTCTCTGCCCTTTGGCCTCCTTTCTCCCTCCTAATGTGCATTGTGTATCTTCCTTATGCATTGACCAAATCTCTCCCATCAGCAGAAATACCTGCTCAACCATAAAGAGCAACATTCTCCTAGCATCCAAGGGCAACTCCTTAAAAGACAACATACATTCTTGATCTTGTAAGGGGCTACAATGATGCTTAGATGTGGATCATATAAACTGTCAATAATATTATATGTCATTTAATATACAGCTCTCTGATATTAACAAATTGAAGGATAAAAACCATATGATAATCTCAATAGATGCAGAAAAAGATTTTGACAAAATTCAACATCTATTTATGATAAAAACCCTCCAGAAAGCAGGCATAGAGGGAACTTACTTCAACATAATAAAGGCCATATATGACAAACCCACAGCCAGCATCATCCTCAATGGTGAAAAACTGAAACCTTTTCCACTAAGATCAGGAACAAGACAAGGGTGCCCACTCTCACCACTATTATTCAACATTGTTTTGGAAGTTTTAGCCACAGCAATCAGAGAAGAAAAAGAAATAAAAGGAATCCAAATTGGAAAATAAGAAGTAAAGCTGTCACTGTTTGCAGATGACATGATACTATACATAGAGAATCCTAAAGATGCTACCAGAAAACTACTAGAGCTAAACAATGAATTTGGTAAAGTAGCAGGGTACAAAATTAATGCACAGAAATCTCTTGCATTCCTATAAACTAATGATGAAAAATCTGAAAGAGAAATTAAGGAAACACTCCAATTTACCATTGCAACCTAAAGAATAAAATACCTAGGAATAAACCTACCTAAGGAGACAAAAGACTTGTATGCAGAAAATTATAAGACACAGATGAAAGAAATTAAAGATGATACAAACAGATGGAGAGATACACCATGTTCTAGGACTGGAAGAATCAACACTGTGAAAGTGATTATACTACCCAAAGCAATCTACAGATTCAATGCAATCCCTATCAAACTACCAGTGGCATTTTTCACAGAACTAGAACAAAAAATTTCACAATTTGTATGGAAACACAAGACCCTGAATAGCCAAAGCAATCTTGAGAAAGATAAACGGAGCTGGAGGAATCAGGCTCCCTGACTTCAGACTATACTGCAAAGCTGCAGTAATCAAGACAGCATGGTAGTGGAACAAATACAGAAATATAGATCAATGGAACAGGATAGAAAGCCCAGAGATAGAGCCATGAACATATGGTCCCTTGATAAAGGAGGCAAGAATATACAATGGAGAAAAGACAGCCTGTTCAATAAATGGTGCTGGAAAAACTGGACAGCTACCTGTAAAAAATGAAATTAGATCACTCCCTAACACCATACACAAAAATAAACTCAAAATGGATGAAAGACCTAAATTTAAGGCCAGAAACTATAAAACTCTTAGAGGAAAACATAGGAAGAACACTCTATGACATAAATCACAGCAGAATCTTTTTTGACCCACCTCCTAGAGAAACGAAATAAAATCAAAAATAAACAAATGGGACCTGATGAAACTTAAAACCTTTGGCACAGCAAAGGAAACCCTAAACAAGACGAAAAGACAACCTTCAGAATGGGAGAAAATATTTGCAAATGAATCAACTGACAAAGTTTTAACCTCCAAAATTTACAAGCAGCTCATGCAGCTCAATATCAAAAAACAAACAAGCCAATCCAAAAATGGGCAGAAGACCTAAATACACATTTCCCCAAAGAAGATATACAGATTACCAGCAAACACATGAAAGGATGCTCAACGTCACTAATCATTAGAGAAATGGAAATCAAAGATACAATGAGGTATCACCTCACAGAATGGCCATTACTAAAAAATCTACAAACAATGAATGCTGGAGAGGGTGTGAAGAAAAGGGAACCCTCTTGCACTGTTGTTGGAAATGTAAATTGATACATCCACTATGGAGAACAGTATGAAGGTTCCTTAAAAAACTAAAAATAGCACTACCATATGACCCAGCAATCCCATTACTGGGCATATACCCTGAGAAAGCCATAATTCAAAAAGAGTCATGTACCAGAATGTTCATTGCAGCACTATTTACAATAGCCAGGACCTGGAAGCACCCTAAGAGTCCATTGACAGATGAATGGATAAAGAAGATGTGGCACATATATACAATGGAATATTACTCAGCCATAAAAAGAAATGAAATTGAGTTATTTATAGTGAGGTGGAGGGGCTAGAATCTGTCATACAGAGTGAAGTTAGTCAGAAAGAGAGAAACAAATACTGTATGCTAACACATATATATGGAATCTAAAAAAAAAAAAAAAAAAGGTTCTGAAGAACCTAGGGGCAGGACAGGAATAAAGATGCAGATGTAGAGAATGGACTTGAGGACAAGGGGAGGGGAAAGGGTAAGCTGGGATGAAGTAAGAGAGTGGCACTGTGGCACTGACATATATACACTACCAAATGAAAAATAGATAGCTAGTGGGAAGCAGCTGCATAGCACAGGGAGATCAACTTGGTGCTTTGTGTCCAACTAGAGGGGTGGGCTAGGGAGGATGGGTGGGAGACACGAGGGAGGGGATATGGGGATATATGTATACCTATAGCTGATTCAGTTTGTTATAGAGCAGAAACTAACACAACATTATAAAGCAATTATACTCCAATAAAGATGTTAAAAAATATATATATATACAACCCTCTGTCTCAAAAAACTTACATATTGTGTTTTGACTTCTAACTGGTGGAACAGTTCTTGGAGCTTTCTGAGGTGCTGTTCCCAGGTTATAATTCTCAGTTTGGCTTAAATGAAATTTTCTGTTTCTTTCTTAGATTGATTAATTTTTTTGTTGACAATTCTAAGGAAAATTATTAAAGATTGGCTGAGGCATAGTCTGGTGTATTGTTTGAAATTAGGGTAAGGAAAGATTCCTACAGGGACTTCCCTGGTGGTTCAGTGGTTAAGAATCATTCTTGCAATGCAGGGGATCCTGGTTCGATCCCTGGTCCGGGAACTAAGATCCCACATGCCGTGGGTCAACTAAGCCCGCACACTGCAACTACAGAGCCCACACAGTCTGGAGCCCATGTGCTCTGGAGCCCATGCTCCACAGCTAGAGAGATGCCCAGGCACTGCAACTAAGAGCCCACGGGCCAGCACGAAAGATACAGCATGCAGCAACTAAGATTGACGCAGCCAAAAAATAAATAAAGAAATTTAAAAACAAACAAACAAAAAAACTACCACAATAAAAAAAAAAAGAAAGAAAGAAAGAAAGATTCCCACAAGCCATGAGGGGAAAAGAGGAAGATCACCTACAAGGTAAAAAAAAAAAAAAAATCAGGCTGTTCTCAGACATCTTCTCACCATCATTAGCTAAGAGATGGCAATGTGACGTTATCTATAGGTATTGAGGGGAAAACTGTCAGTTAAGCATGTGTTAACAATTATATGGTAACTCAAATATAAAAGCAATATCAAAAATGCAATAAATCAGGACATAAACCACCACTTTGCTCTTTCTAAAAATAATATTAGAGAATGTATTTCAATAAACAGAAAGTTTTATCAAATACTTAAACTTAGTAGGAAATTTATGGTATTGAAGATCTGGAGGTAAATATAATTATTTAAATAATAATTAGTCATAAAACTCTAATAATTATTGTTGAAAACTGGAAGCAGGTTTAATTCTTAAAACAAAGTATAAAAATAATATTAAATTAAATATAATTCATTGTTACCAGAAAACAATATTTTTCAAAAGTGGACACTAGAAAGTAAATTTCAGAGTGGAGTGAGATATGATAACAGACACTGTTAACAGTTAAAGTAGATACATTAAGAAATAAGCATATTATTTAGAGTTATAAAGGTAACTACTAGTTACCCTCCAAATTACCAGTAGGGGAAAAGGCTAAAGAATATGTAGATTGTAACACAAATGATAGATATAAAAGAAAATATTAAGGAAATCAAGAAAATAAAAAATGTAAAATAGGATGATAAAAATCAAACATTTTGTTATAATATAATTTGATATCTTCAGTTATTAAAATATAATGTTTCTTATATTGTATAAAAATAATACTTTATACTGTGAAGAAGACACAGTCTATTGAGATACCTCAGAGAGTTTAAAAATAAAATATTTGCAGAGATCTTAGGAAATGCAAAAAGAAACCAGGAAAGGAGAGAGGGACAGAGAGAAAGACATGCTGGAATAAAAAAAGGGAGGGAGGGACAGAGAGAAAAAACGAGAAAACTTCTCTAAGCTTTAACAACCCCTTGAGTAGGTACTGTTATTGCCATTTTACAGATTGCAGAATAGATAGCTAACAGCTTTGCCCAGCGTGTCACAGCTTATGAGAGGCAGCTCTCAAGTTCCGGCTTGGGCAGCCTGGCTACACAGCCCATGATCTTCATTGCCATGCTCATGCTCTAGTGCTTATCAGACAAAGTCGATGTTAATGTGAAAAACATGAAATAGGATAAGAAAAGTCACTTGCTACTTAACAGCTGTAGAAATTGTCACAACGAGGTTTTCATAAATCTTCAGACATGAAACATATTATTGACATATAGAAAGCAAAAACTATAAAATAGATTAGGAAGAAAATATAAATACAATATTAATAATAGAGCACAATAGATCAGAGAGATAAGAAATAGAGTTATAATGGGTTGAAAATATAATTAATTCTTCAGTTTACCTCAGCAAAATATCTCTGAGAATGTTTCAGCATTTTTACTTATAAGGTCTTTGAATACTTCAGTATAGAACTTAAATTCATTTAGAAAATAATGTTATTATTTCATCCATTCTTGGCCTTTAATTATACCTTTAAAATGTTGTTTATTATTGTATTGTTCTGACACTTCTTCTGTCTGACAGACAAGATTTAAGATAGAAAAATCAAGCACTTCGGCTTTTTTTTCATTATGTATTAACATTGGCTTGTAAATGTGACCTTTTTTCCTTGTCATAGAAACTAAAAATCACCTATGCAAAAACAGCATGCCAATTCATAACAAATTAGCGAAATTCAAAGAAGGATAAAAGTTAAGCCGTGTGAGATTTCATACATGGGGTTCATCATATACTTCTAGTGGAAGTTTAAATTGGTTTACTTATTCTTTTTTTTTTAAGATTTTTTTTTGATGTGGACCATTTTTAAAGTCTTTATTGAATTTTTTACAATATTGCTTCTGTTTTATGTTTTGGTTTTTTGGCCCCAAGGCATGTGGGATCTTAGCTCCCCACAAGGGATAGAACCTGCTCCACCTGCATTGGAAGGTGAAGTCTTAACCACTGGACCACAAGGGAAGTCCCTGGTTTACTTATTCTGAAAAGCAATTTTATTACTATTCTTATTATTTAACAAGAACTTTTAAATACTCATAACTATTGACCTGTAAATTAATAAATATTTCAGTAACACAGAAGTATATTTCAGCATTATATATAATATTGAAAATTCAAATACAAACTAAATATACAAATACAAGGTAATGATTACTGAAATAATGAGTCACCTACACAGTCAACTCATATGAAGACATTAAAAGGATAATGCTAATAATTTTGAACTATCTGAGAAAATAGCTATGAGCGAAGATATTAATATAAAACATAGAACCTCAAAGACATGTATACTATATGATCTCAACGGTCCCCACTTACAATGGTTCGACTTAAGAGTTTTCCACTTTATGATGGTTCGAAAACCATACACACTCAGTAGAAACAGTACTTCAAATTTTAAATTTTGATCTTTTCCTGGGCTAGTGATATGCTGTATGGTGCTCTCTTGTGATGCTGGGCAGAAGCAGTCAGCCACAGATCCCAGTCAACCATGTCATCATGAGGATAAACAACCAATATAATATTACCCTCTTGTACCCACACAACCATTCTGTTTTTTACTTTCAGTACAGTATTCAACAAATTACATGAGATATTTGACACTTTGCTATAAAATAGGCTTTGTGTTAGATGACTTTGTCCTACTGTAGGCTAATGAAATTGTTCCAAGCATGTTTAAGGTAGGCTAAGCTAAGTTATGATGTTTGGTAGGTTAGATGTATTAAATGCATTTTTCTTATGATATTTTCAACTAACGATGGGATGGGTTTATCTGGATGTAACTCTATTGCAAGTGGAAGAAGATCTGTGTATAAAGAGAAGACATTTAGAAAAGAAAAAAAAAAAAAAGTGCCAAAATATTCACTGAGTCTTTCTGAGTGTTGGGAGAATAAATAAATGATGTTTCATTAAACTGTTCTGCATTTACAAATGTTCCAAAATATAATTTGAAAATGGTGGGAATACTTCCTTTTATTTGGTTTTGCAAGTCTCACCTATTTGGGGACTTTTCCATTCATCGTCTTCATGAGGGAAGCCTTGAAGAGTACAAATCTCTCAAAGAGTATTTTCTCAGAAGAGAGGGACTGCCAGATAAATAAAAGTGTGTCCTGTTTCCATGTAGTGGTAATCCCTAGCATTTACACAGCCCTTCAGGCTTCCTTATACTTAAAGCAGCTTCCTGAGAATGGAAAATAGGATACCAGTTATAATTACTTATAAGATTTAAATATTTTATTGTATAACAACCAAAGAGTATGAAAGAATGTTTCCATTATTGAAAAAGACTACACCAACATGAAACTCTTAAACATCAGACAAAGAAAAACTTTAGAATCTCTGAGTGGGGTGGAAAGGCACTTTAAAAAAAAAAAAGAATTCCTAGACTTAGCCTCTCAAATTTTGATTCAGTTGATCTAAGGTAGGGCACAGGAACTAGAATTTTTTTTTTATAATTTTTTTTGATGTGGACCATTTTAAAAATCTTTATTGAATTTGTTACAATATTGCTTCTGTTTTGTTTTTTTTTAATGTTTTTTGTTATGTTTTTTATGTTTTTTGGCTCTGAGGCATGTGGGATCTTAGCTTCCCGACCAGGAATCAAACCCACACCCACTGCATTGGAAGGTGAAATCTTAACCACTGGACTGCCAGGGAAGTCCCAGGAACTAAATTTTTTTATGAGGGTTCTCAGACTATTTATTCAGAAGGCCCATGAAATACATTCATTTTATAAATTTATTTATTTTTGGCTGCATTGGGTCTTCGTTGCTGTGCGTGGACTTTTTCTAGTTGGGGCGAGTGGGGGCTACTCTTCGTTGCGGTGCGTGCTCTTCTCATTGCAGTGGCTTCTTTTGTTGCAGAGCACGGGCTCTAGGCGCACGGGTTTCAGTAGTTGTGGTGTGCGGGCTCAGTAGTTGTGGCTTACGGGTTCTAGAGCACAGCCTCAGTAGTTGTGGTGCACGGGCTTAGTTGCTCCGCGGCATGTGGGATCTTTCTGGACCAGGGCTCAAACCCGAGTCCCCTGCATTGGCAGGCGGATTCATAACCACTGTACCACCAGGGAAGCCTGGCAGGTGGATTCTTAACAACTGCTCCACCAGGGAAGCCCAGCACATTCATTTTAGACTTTCAAAAGACAAGCTGGCTTTTCCTGTAGAAATCTCAGAAAGGAAGATTATATATAAATATTCTCACTAAAAATAAGCAGTGTTTGAATAATATACAAATTATCTTCAATAGGCCCCTCTTATAACAAAATCAGATCAGTCAGTAGGGTAGATCCAATCTTAAAGTAGTGGCTATTTGAGTAAACATTTTGCAATGTAATCAATTGAAATTGGACATTTATAAGGAATCCAAGTTTTATAACTTTATGTTAAAAAATGATATTTCAGGCAGATCAATATTTCAACATGGATTTTTCTTATGAATTTTCAAGCAATTGATTAAACAAGAAAAAAAAATAATTCCACCTAACTTAGGTAAACATAAAAACTCACAAAATATGCATTTTCATGCCAAATTTATAGTTCATGAAAATACTATTCTGAAATGACAATCAGTATAAATACTATACTTCAAGTGCTATTTTCCTCAAATAATGCTACAGTTTCACTTGGCATGCAGCATCTTTTCAACCTACAGCTACACTGAGTGAACTGAAGCAAACCTGCATCACAATTACCTGAGGTATTTATGAAAATGCACAGATATTCGTTAGACTCAAAAACTTTGCTGAGGAAATGGAAGGTAGGTGGGAGAAGGACACAAATATCTCTTTTTTTTTAAGAAAAATTTCCAGATAATTCTGATGATCAATCATGTTTGAGGACCACTATTCTGAATGTAACTAGCTAGAATGTACTTGAACCATTAGTCCTTCTCTATGAAGACCTATACTTAGGCTTCATGAGATACTGAAGAGAGATTCTCATATACACCTAAATTGCTTATGATACTTTGATAACCTTTACATTGTTTCCATATCACTGCAGTGTTTTCCTCTGCACACTTCCGTTTGGGGTTGCATTAATTTGACTCGATAGATAGTAACAATTATAGTAGTCTGTTGTCATTTATCATTCCCACATCAGCTTTACTGTAGTAGGAATTGCTTCAATGCCAGAAGAATGAGTAATGCTCATCCCTGAGCTAATTAATGGAACTCTGTCACTTTACATCCAAGGTAGTAATTAAGTATTGCTGATGAAACAGGTTTAAATTTCACACACAAAGTGAGCCATTTTACAGACCTTTAACATATTTTGGAGCTTCCAGTAGTTAACTCCAGAATAAACAAATCTGTGCTAAGGAAATAATTATTGTTAATTGATGTAAGCTCAAGCTTTTCCCACCCTTTTTATGGGCAACAATCAAGCTTTTCAAAAGTTACTCATAGTATTCAAAAATATTTTACAAATATTGGAATAAATTTTTCTTTTCCTTAGTAACAAAGGAAATAGCATGATTCTTAGATGTGTTATTGGTCGTCCATTGATTTACCCTTAGTATTATTGGTTGAGAACTGCTAACCCAATGTTAAAAGTGATACCAAAATCTGAAGAATAGATGCAGGGGCTGGTTTATAACCAGCTTAGTCATCACAAAGCCTCTTTAAGTTACTACAAAACTGTTTTTCCAGATCCTTTGGAAAATCTGCTCCAATGTGTCTCAGAGTATTCTGAATGCTGTAATACCTTTTAGGTTCAGGTTCATAATCAGCTACCCACTGATGGCATCTAGCAATGTTCCCAATTTTCATCTGCTCATGATAGTATACTCAACGGTCAAGTTGCCTGAGATATAAACTACATGATTGTACACTGCTCATAAATTTGGCAAGTGGACACAGCAACCTGAAGTCAAATCAAAGGAACAGCACAAGACTTTTTATTTGTAATGTAGCACTTTGAATTTAAAGGCCACTATAGTTCAAAAAACTGAACTAAACTAAACAAAACCAGAAGAGTGTTGTGCAAATAAATAGCAATAAATAGATTCATACTTTAAGGATGAAAACTTAAAAATGGATTCTGTTACCTAGGACATATCCAGTACATTTTCACTGTGGCTTTATTGGTATTGTCAATCAATTGACATGACATATTTACTGTGAACTTGTAAGAGTCAACAGTCTTCACCCTTGACCTTGTCAATTTGCCTGACTAGGATGATACTTCAGAGTAAGTAGAATTGCATTCCATTGTTCCCTTCCACTTTCAAATATTGTTCATCTTCGTAAGGATCTATTTGCTACAACTTTGATATATCTTTGAGACTCTCTACTAAATAGTAATTCAGATTCTCAGAAAATTGGTTCATCTATTCTACTGAACAAGAGACTTAATTTTCATTGGAACAGTGGATGTTGTCACCGATGTAGCTCAATGGCTATGTGAACAGAGAACTAGAATTAAAAATGTATCTCATGTTCAGTACTGAGAAGACAGCTCTCTTCTTCAGGAAAGATAAAATTTTCCTATGAATATATGTGTCCTTTTCAACACTCAGCAAGTTTCTTCTGGATTTATATCTGTATTTGGAGAGCAAAATATTTCCATTATTTAGAGTTAGTAAATACTGATATCTCATCAATAGAGTTACTTTATAGGCATTCAGTTTTGTAAAATCTATGCTTAGAAGGTATGGCAAATTCTTGAAGAGTATATATATTGCATCATAAACATAACACTTCAGTGTGTCTTAGACAGCCACAAAGTAAAGACAAGTAACAAGCAAGAAACAGTGGATTACATGACATAGAGAAAATGTGGACTCTATTCTTAGAAATATTAGAATCTGTTTATTATTTGCTGCTATAAAACTCTTCCTCTATATGGAAATTTCACCTTCAAAGGTTGTAAATTAAAGCAACGATTATGGGGTTAATGGTTTAAATAGTGACATGTATATTATGTGATAAGTGAACAACTTGTACAAAAATATACAACTGTGTATTGGACTTTCTGATTGAAGTTTAGCATGAATCTTGCATTTTATTTAATAACTACATTAATTTAAGAGTCTAAATCAAAGTAGTCTGTTTGAAAGGAATGTGTTTTGTTGTTTATGCAAAATTAGATTAACTTAAATATGAAAAGGAAAAATAAGATTTATATATTTAAAGAAAGTACAGATGGAAGGCATTTTCTTTGTCATCAAAAATAACTTTCGATTTTTATTATATCTTTTAATTTAAATATTTGTGTTTACAACTATTTTATCATTAAATTCTTCATTTTAAATATTATTTTAGAGAAAATATTAACTAACATATTTCATAAATATAGGAAAATTTAAAAGTTGAAGACTATTCATATGAATGTCATATAGTCTCAACTTACAAAATGTTTGTGTCTGGTCTTTCTTAGTTTCAAAGTAATCAACAGTATTACTTAAGTATGTATAGAAATAGATATTATATATATATATATATATATATATATATATATATATATATATATATATCAACATTCAAGTTATGTGTTGGACATCATCACCGTGTACCAGAAAAGATTAAATTTATTAAACAATTTATATACTTATATACTTAAATTTTCAACTTAGTATTTACAGAGAGAAATAGTGATGAAAACATCCTTTACCTGTTTGAAGAAAATGGCAAAACTAATGTTATAAAGTACAAAGTGAATTTCTTAATTTAAAAAAAGGTTGAAATTATTTATTTTTAGTGCTTACTTATGGGTATAGAAATGTTATACTTTCTGCTGTGAATGTATCTAGAAACCTGAAGCATTTATGCAGAGGTAAGATGCTGAGCTTGGACTAAATTGTCCTTTATAAAAAAGCATCATTTTGAAGTGTGTCCATATTTCATTGGAGATCAAAGAAGCCTAACTAAAAGAATTGTGGGCTGACTCACACGATAACTTCTTTTTGAAAGGGCTACTTTATCTTGAAGATTATGAGTTTGGAGGAAGTAAGGTGATTGGCAGTGGAAAGAATCAGAACATGCGAAATTCCTTAAAAATTTATTGACTTGAATAACTTTGTGTTACACATAATTTAAAAAAACTCTTTACACTTAAAAAAAAAAAAAGCATCATGATTTTTCATACAGGAGTACCGTTAATGCAGTAGGTATTATAATAAATTACAAATATTTGGGCTGAATAAATAATTAAGTGCATCTCTTTTAGGTTTAAGTAGTATATTCTGTAGCCTCCATGTGTTTGTATTTTCTACAGATCTTTTCCTGTAATTGATATCTAGTCTCATAGCATTGTGGTCGGAAAAGATACTTGGTACGATTTCAATTTTCTTAAATTTACCAAGGCTTGATTTGTGACCCAAGATATGATCTATCCTGGAGAATGTTCCATGAGCACTTGAGAAAAATGTGTATTCTGTTGTTTTTGGGTGGAAGGTCCTATAAATATCAATTAAGTCCATCTTGTTTAATGTATCATTTAAAGCTTATGTTTCCTTATTTATTTTCATTTTGGATGATCTGTCCATTGGTGAAAGTGGGGTGTTAAAGTCCCCTACTATGATTGTGTTGCTGTCGATTTCCCCTTTTATGGCTGTTAGTATTTGCCTTACGTATTGAGGTGCTCCTATGTTGGGTGCATAAATATTACAATTGTTATACCTTCCTCTTGGATTGATCCCTTGATCATTATATAGTGTCCTTCTTTGTCTCTTGTAATAGTCTTTATTTTAAAGTCTATTTTGTCTGATATGAGAATTGCTACTCAGCTTTCTTTTGATTTCCATTTGCATGGAATATCTTTTTCCATCCCCTCACTTTCAGTCTGTATGTGTCTCTAGGTCTGAAGTGGGTCTCTTGTAGACAGCATATATATGGGTCTTGTTTTTGTATCCATTCAGCCAGTCTGTGTCTTTTGGTGGGAGCATTTAATCCATTTACATTTAAGGTAATTATCAATATGTATGTTCCTATTCCCATTTTTTTAATTGTTTTGGGTTTGTTATTATAGGTGTTTTCCTTCTCTTGTGTTTCTTGCCTAGAGAAGTTCCTTTAGCATTTTTTGTAAAGCTGGTTTGGTGGTGCTGAACTCTCTCAGCTTTTGCTTGTCTGTAAAGGTTTTAATTTCTCCATCAAATATGAATGAGATCCTTGCTGGGTAGAGTAATCTTGGTTGTAGGTTTTTCTCCTTCATCACTTTAAGTATATCCTGCCACTCCCTTCTGGCTTGCAGAGTTTCTGCTGAAAGATCAGCTGTTAACCTTATGGGGATCCCTTTGTGTGTTATTTGTTGTTTTTCCCTTGCTGCTTTTAATATGTTTTCTTTATATTTAATTTTGGATAGTTTGATTAATATGTGTCTTGGCGTGTTTCTCCTTGGATTTATCCTGTATGGGACTCTCTGTGCTTCCAGGACTTGATTAACTATTTCCTTTCCCATATTAGGGAAGTTTTCAACTATAATCTCTTCAAATATTTTCTCAGTCCCTTTCTTTTTCTCTTCTTCTTCTGGGACCCCTATGATTCGAATGTTGTTGCATTTAATGTTGTCCCAGAGGTCTCTGAGACTGTCCTCAGTTCTTTTCATTCTTTTTTCTTTATTCTGCTCTGCAGTAGTTATTTCCACCATTTTATCTTCCAGGTCACTTATCCTTTCTTCTGCCTCAGTTATTCTGCTATTGATCCCATCTAGAGTATTTTGAATTTCATTTATTGTGTTTTTCATCATTGCTTGGTTCCTCTTTAGTTCTTCTACGTCCTTGTTAAATGTTTCTTGCATTTGGTCTATTCTATTTCCAAGTTTCAGATCATCTTTACTATCATTATTCTGAATTCTTTTTCAGGTAGACTGCCTATTTCCTCTTCATTTGTTAGGTCTGGTGTGTTTTGACCTTGCTCCTTCATCTGCTGTGTGTTTTTCTGTCTTCTCATTTTGCTTATCTTACTGTGTTTGGGGTCTCCTTTTCAGAGGCTGCAGGTTCGTAGTTCCCGTTGTTTTGGGTATCTGTCCCCAGTGGCTAAGGTTGGTTCAGTGGGTTGTGTAGGCTTCCTGGTGGAGTGGATTAGTGCCTGTGTTCTGGTGGATGATGCTGGATCTTGTCTTTCTGGTGGGCACGTCCACGTCTGGTGGTGTGTTTTGAGGTGTCTGTGGCCTTATTATTATTTTAGGCAGCCTCTCTGCTAATGGATGGAGCTGTGTTCCTGTCTTGCTAGTTGTTTGGCATAGGGTGTCCAGCACTGTAGCTTGCTGGTCGTTGAGTGAAGGTGGGTCTTGATGTTGAGATGGAGATCTCTGAGAGATTTTCACCTTTTGGTATTACGTGGAGCTGAGAGGTCTCTTGTGGACCAGTGTCCTGAAGTTGGCTCTCCCACCTCAGAGGCACAGCCCTGATGCCTGGCTGGAGCACCAAGAGCCTTTCATCCACACGGTGTCTTGCCAGGTGTTCAAGTTGCCCTGGGCCTGTGGAGCCAAGTGAAGAGCCACAGTTCAAGCTTTGAAAAGGCAGCGTTGTCAGGGCATTGGGTATCAGGTCCTGGTTAGAGGCAACTCCCACGACATCTCAGACAGCTCACTGGCACAAGGTGGCCATACCTTGTTTCACATCAACATGATCAGGCACAAACCTCCTTGTTTTTCCATTTTGTCTTTAAGTTACTTGCTGAAACAACCGGCCAGCGGTCCCCAGGACTGTCACGGCTTTGGCCGCCGGGGCTCCTACAGAGCCGGCAGCCTCAGTGAGGCCGCCCTCCCCTCGGACTCCGGGGCACTTCAGTGACGGCAGAGGGAAGAGACCCCGAGCCGGGAGTTCCAGCTCTGTGGAAACGCGGGCTCCGTTCTGCTCTTTTAGGTTTAAGATGTCTCTAGATGAATATGCTACATGCCATGAGTTTATAGGATAAAGAATGAAAGAACTGAATTTTCATATTTTATCCTGTATAGATTTCTTCTTTTAAAACCTGTAGTCTACATTGTAAAAATAAGGCTCAGAAAAATAAGTAACTGATCTTTAAACAGAGTGTTCTAAATGGCCTGGAATTCATAAAATGATCTATTGTATTACAAAGGAAAATCTGAAGTGTGTCTAGAAAAAGAAGAGAGAAAGTTCACTATTTTAGATAAAAAGATGTGGGATTAAGAGGGGTGATTTCTGTGGGAACAAACTGGTGGAGGTCTATGAATTCAATATGAGTAAATTAATGCAGAAAAAAATAAGGGTCTGAAGGGAAAATTATTGACAAATAAAACAACAGGTATATATGTGCCACATCTTCTTTATCCATTCATCCGATGATGGACACTTAGGTCGCTTCCATGTCCTGGCTATTGTAAATAGAGCTGCAATGAACATTTTGGTACATGACTCTTTTTGAATTATGGTTTTCTCAGGGTATATGGTTTTCTCAGGTATATACCCTGGGATTGCTGGGTCGTATGGTAGTTCTATTTTTAGTTTTTTAAGGAACCTCCATACTGTTCTCCATAGTGGCTGTATCAATTTACATTCCCACCAACAGCGCAAGAGTGTTCCCTTTTCCCCACACCCTCTCCAGCATTTATTGTTTCTAGATTTTTTGATGATGGCCATTCTGACCGGTGTGAGATGATATCTCATTGTATTACTTAGCCATAAAAAGAAATGAAATGGAGCTATTTATAGTGAGGTGGATGGAGTTAGAGTCTGTCATACAGAGTGAAGTAAGTCAGAAAGAGAAAAACAAATACAGTATGCTAACACATATATATGGAATCTAAGGGAAAATAAAAGTCATGAAGAACCTAGTGGCAAGACGGGAATAAAGACACAGACCTACTAGAGAATGGACTTGAGGGTATGGGGAGAGGGAGGGGTAAGATGTGACAGGGTGAGAGAGTGGCATAGACATATATACACTACCAAATGTAAAATAGATAGCTAATGGGAAGCAGCCGCATAGCACAGGGAGATCAGCTCGGTGCTTTGTGACCACCTAGAGGGGTGGGATGGGAAGGGTGGGAGGGAGGGAGATGCAAGAGGGAAGAGATATGAGAACATATGTATATGTATAACTGATTCACTTTGTTATAAAGCAGAAACTAACACACCATTGTAAAGCAATTTTACTCCAATAAAGATGTTTAAAAAAAAAAAAAAAAACCTCAAAAAAAAACAAACAAAAAAAACAGGTAGTCGAAATTATTTTGGCTGTGATATTTGATATTGTCAAGAAAAAATTTAGAAGGATATAGGATTCAAGTATGAAATGAACAACGACTTCCACAAATCTTTGTTGAATTTTTGGAGGAAGTCTCTAAGAGATGTTGTCTATGGAAAAGTAGCAGAATGTAATAAACTCATAATTTCCTCCTTAATTGTGACTTGAAAAGTAGGTTGGTAATTAAAACTCCTGTTGAATTTGAATTTTAAACTTTCAGGTCAAGATGATAGACTGAATTCACACATTAATCTCTTCTTCCAAAACCCTAAAAATGATATTCAAATAACTAAAAGATATAAATCCACATTGATGGAGGTAGTGGGGAAAGGCCATCAGTAGATCCCAAAATGTTCACAGAAACAAAGCCAAAAAGGAACCAATGAATTTAGCCAAACTTTAAGGGGATTCATGAAACAAAAATACCTGGAAGTTCCATAATATTAGTTCGTTCCTCACCCCCATGTGAAAGCTGCTTGGGTTATTAACCCAAATGTCACCTATGTCAACACCCACACTTTTCCTTATTGGAAGAGATGGCTGTCACCATCAAAGGTAAAAGTGCCAAATACTCACTTTTGAAGAATCCCTTATATCTTGGTCACGAGAATTTGACCCAGCCCTGATAAGTTGGATGGGAGGAAGTCTTGAGAGACTTCTGGGGAAGGTTTTTCTCACTAAGATAAAGAGTGTTAGGAGAAAACATCTTTTTTCTTTATCATATTTGTCATGTTTACTTAGTATACCTGGAATTGCCACAGCCTTTTGGGACTAAGGGCTAAGCCTATGACATCTTCCCTAAATAGCATCATTGAACTTATGAATTAACCCTGGAATAACCTACCTTCATATTTCTAGATGTTCCACACTGTTTAAGGCATTTAATTTAATTATTGTGTTACTTCAGGCCAAAATTCTTCCAACAGACAGCCTCAAATAAAGCCTCTATTTGACAAGCTCCTACCATGTCCAGAGTCCCAGTCAATTTTTTATTGCTTTATTCTAAAATATGAACAAATAGGCACCAGGCTTTTGAGGAAATCCTGTAACATAGTATTAAAAGAATATCAGAAAAAATTACCACAAGAAAAAAAGATAATTCAGTGACAAGAACATAAATTTAAGACTAAAACCACTAATTACATCATCAGAGCATTCTTTGTCCCTAGTAACTTCTGAAGTCACAAAAAAATTAAATGTAATATGTAATATATGTATCCTGTTTAGATTCTGATTCAAACAGCCTTTTTAGGGAAAAAAATCATTTTGAGATAAATAGGAAAATAAGAATATGGGCTGGATATTAGATGAAATCAAGGAATTAACTGTGTAGGGAAGATAAGGGCATCATATTAGATGGTGAAAATTTACGTACTTTTAAAGAAATTGATGCTTAATTCCTTGTACAGACTGATGTATAAAAATGATAAGATAACATTATGTCTGGGCTTTGCTTTTAAATATAATCCAGCTGAGACAGGATGAGCAAAAGAAGGGGAATATATAAGTAGTATGGTAAATTCTTGATAATTATGAAATTTGGGTGACAGGATATGGGGGTTAAATAATATTTTTTGCAAGCATAGTTGCCCCTAGAGAAGACTTGGTTAAGGAAAGATGAGACAAGAGATTTTCTTGTCATTATAGGACTTTCTATACCACTTGATTTTTCTGAAAATCATACTCATATATTACAATAAAAAAAACTTAATGAATTTATTCTAGTAGAACCATTAAGGAACTGTAAATTTAAGGTGATAAGACTTTTAACTATGCAAAGTGTGTGTGCCTGTATGTGTGTGTGCACACCAAATGTATTTAAAAATATGAACTCAATAGTATTTGACAAGGTTAAAAGAATGTGATGTGGCAAATCAGGCAAAACTTAACAAAGCAGATGAGATTTTATTTGTCATAGAGTAATAATGGGTCATGTACATTTAAGCTACTCTATACGCAATTAGAAATTTGGCAGTCCACCATATCATCTTATATAACCCTTATAAAATATCCATTTCATAGGGTGGATAAGATGGGAAGTGAGAATAGACCAAAGTGAGGAGGTTAAGTTAAGAAGGAAAGGGGGATTGGTCAGATCAATAGGACTAAACCATAGTAAACAAATCCATAGTAAAGTGAAAGTACTGAATTTTTAGAGAGAAAAAATTTTACTCTATACTCATTCTGAAGTAGAATTTTGAGAAAGATGGAAAATACTACATGGCAAAGCAAATTCTACGTAATGAAAAAGGGATTCATAGAAAGGTGAAAGTAAATGATGTAGGAAAAAGCTGAACATTTCAGAAAAGATAATGGTTGAAGTGAGAAAAAAAGAAGTTACAGGCTGAGGCTGAGATTCCCTCAGAGTAAGTGAAAAGAATGATGGAAGGGCATCTCTATGTTCTTTAAACTACAGATGGAGGTATCATTGTAGTGGCACTCACACTCTGTCTCACACTAAATCCTCTGCTGCTTACAGCTATGACACAGAAAGCAAAATACTACCATAATAAAATAGTTTCTAGAAATTAGTGAACAAAAGCAATTTTTTCAAAAATATTTACATAGCAGATAATACAAAATGTCCTTATACCTTTATGAAGAAACATTGTTATTGAATACCAGTATTATTATAAACTTATGTCTCTGAGAATGAAAAATCTTAAAAAGAATAACTGTCTTGAAAACCATAAACCCTTTATATCAAGTCCATCAACTTACTTAACCAATTTTCAATATGGAGAAGTTTATATATCTTAAGTGCATAAGATTTCTGATTCAAAAGTTAATTGGTTAAGAAAATTCATTATATTATAAAGCTCTCTTCAATACATAAATTCAAAAAAAGGTCTCATTTTAGTTATTTGTAATAGAAATTGTCTAAATTCATCTATTTCTTCAACTAATATTCATTGCAAGTCTATGTTCCAGGCATAAGAGTTATATAGATAAATAAGGCACAGTCATTACTCCCAAGGAACTCATAGTCGCATGTGGAAAATCAACATGTAAATATGTTTTTGTTTTTGTTTTTGTTTTTTAATTTATTTATTTATTTATTTTTGGCTGTGTTGGGTCTTCGTTTCTGTGTGAGGGCTTTCTCTAGTTGTGGCAAGCGGGGGCCACTCTTCATCGCGGTGCGCAGGCCTCTCACCGTCGCGGCCTCTCTTGTTGTGGAGCACAGGCTTCAGACGCGCAGGCTCAGCAATCGTGGCTCACGGGCCCAGTTGCTCCGCGGCATGTGGGATCTTCCCAGACCAGGGCTCGAACCCGTGTGCCCTGCATTGGCAGGCAGATTCTCAACCACTGCGCCACCAGGGAAGCCCTAAATATGTTTTTTTAATAAATTTATTTACTTTATTTATTTATTTATTTTGGCTGTGCTGGGTCTTCATTTCTATGCACAGGCTTTCTCTAGTTGCAACGAGCGGGGGCTACTCTTTGTTGCAGTGCACAGCATTGCGGTGGCTTCTCTTTGTTGCAGAGCACGGGCTCTAGGCACATGGGCTTCAGTAGTTGTGGCACGTGAGCTCAGTAGTTATGACTCATAGGCTGTAGACCACAGTCTCAGTAGTTGTGGTGCACAGGTTTCGTTGCTCCACGGCATGTGGGATCTTCCCGGACCAAAGATCAAACCCCAGTCCTCTGCATGGGCAGGCGGATTTTTAACCACTGCACCACGAGGGAAGTCCCTGTAAATAAGTTTTAAAGTGACAATTGCTTCAATAGACATCTGTATAATATGACATGAAAGTGGAGATGATGATAGTACTCACAGTGCTCAAGTTTTCGTTCATCTTTGCTAGTAGGTTAGTGAAAAAATAAGAGTTCTGGAGCCAGACACACCAGATGGTGAATCTGGGCCCTTACTAGTTATAAATCATAATAATAATATTTACCTGGCAGGGTTGTTAGGAAGACTGAATGAAATGCTGTATGTATCACTAGCAGCACAGAGACTAGCACATAGTAAGTGATTATTCCACTACTCAATAAATAATGTATAGAGTGTCTAGTGTATGGACTGAACTAATCAAGATGTTGGGGATACCTTAGAGAAAAGGCAGTCAAGGTGTTGCTTTCATGGCTCTTAGATTCTAGTGATGGGAGTGGTTAGGAGAGGTCTCTCATTTGAAGTCCATTTTTAGCAAAGATGTGATTGACTCAGAGTCAGACAAGTGAAGATTAGGAAAAAGAAAGTCCAAACTAGGGGCCCTGTGATAAAAATGAGCTTGCTGGTTTTGAAACAGAAGGAAAACCAGTGTTTCCAGCATGAAGACAGGGTGGCAAGTAAAAAAGAAAATGGAACAAGATGAGATACAAGAGGTATGGGCATGTAAGGACTTTGAAAACCAGAATAAGGAGCTTTGATTTTTATCCCAAGTTGGGATAAAGCAGGAAAGCAATATAATCTGATGTATAAATTAAAATGATAACTCTAGCTATATTATATGTATTTTGTAGCTTTGATGCACATTGCCACTAATATTATCTGGCACTTCTGTGGCAGAACCAGTCGTCTTTTCTCTCTGTAAAATAATTTGCTAAAATAACCAATTAAAATCTTATTTTGTTAAACTAGTGTGATTTCATTACCCCTCTGTACAAGACAACAATATTCTGGTCTGTCTTCAGAGGATAAATCATTGTGTGACCAAGTGGTTAAATCATATAAGATGTCAAAGGGGACTCCAATCAAGATGGCGGAATAGGAGGGCGTGGAGCTCACCTCCTCCCACGAATACATCAAAGATACATCTACATGTGAAACAGTTCTCACAGAATGCCTACTGAACACTGGCAGAAGATCTCAGACAGCCAGAATTGCAAGAAAGATCTCCACCTAACTAGGTAGGATGAAAGACAAGGGGGAAAAAAAAGGAATCAGGATGGGACCTGCACCCCTGGGAGAGAGCTATGAAAGACGAAAGGTTCCCTCACCCAGGGAAGCCCCTTCACCAGTGGGGAGGTCAGCTAGGACAGAAAGGTAGCTTCAGAGACTCAGAGGAGAGTGCAGAAGCCAGTTTGCAGCAGGCAGTACCACACAGAAGGTCCCTGCTACCTCCCTGCACTCCCCAGTCCAAGACGTGCATCCACTAGTGTGGGCAAAGGCTCAGTGCTGAAACTTGGGTTTCAGAGGACAGACCTAAGGAAAGGACTGGGATTGACTGCGTGGAGACAACCTGAAGTGGCTGGAGTGTGATACAGGCTGCATCTGGGGGTGCGCATGGAAGAAGACCAGACCCATCATGGAAGGGAAGCACCATTGTTAACAGGCGCATGAAGGGAAGGAAAGGGCCCGCCATAGTAGCCTCTTTCTCAGCACACTCTCAGCCAGCACAGCACCACCTCTACGAGCTCTGGAATCCTGCACATGCCAGCGGGTTGCCCACATGCAGAGGCAGGGCTGAAATCTGAGCTGATTCCCAGGGACCATGTGACTTAGGAAGCAGGGATGAAATCGGAGCCCTCTCCCTGCAGGTGTGTGATCCACAGGTTTACAGCCTCTGGGGCTTTCTGCTGGACATCCCAGTGGACTACAGGTACTCCTGTGGCTGGGACGAGTCTAGCATTAGCAACCGTAGGCTGAGTGGGTACGCATATGTGGAGGTCAGGCCAGGGTCTGTGCTGCTTCCATAGCTCCCAAGGCAGGTCCAGGTGCACGACTGCTGCAGTCCTGGTACCTGACTTCAGTGGAACTGCACTTACAATCTCTGGTGGATTTGTAAACACAGCACCTGAGGGACACCAGGGCTGATTTCCTGCATTCCCATGGTTGAGGCAGTGCCAAAAGCAGTGTACTTTGTGAACCTGTGCAATGGGTGACAGGCAACACTACAGAATGCACTCCTCTGTGGAGAGCAGAGGATTACTCAGTGGCTCCTCTCACAAGAGGAGTGCTCCAATCCCACCTACATCACACCACAGCTCAGAAATGGATCTGGAGGCTTCTACTCCAACAACTAAGGAGCAGACCCTGCCCCTGGCAGGGCTGTGACAACAACAGAACAAAGAGGAAGCTCCATTTAGTATCCAGTGCAGACTTTGGTAACAACACCACCAGTCACACCCACTATCAAGGAGATAAAGGCCAGCATACACTGAGGAAAGATGCAGCAGACATCCATACTAAAAACAGCCCTCACACCAAAAATATTAAAGCCACTCATGCTACACAGGGATGCTCACACATAAAAGTAGCCCTCCAAGACCACAATGGATAACTGTTTCCCCCAAACTCATAGACTCAGTGAAATACAAGTAAAATGAAGAAGCAGAGGAACCACTCCCAATTAAAATATCAAGAAAATTCCCCTGAAAAAACAAACAATGGAAGAGACTTTTTCAGTCTAATAGATACCAAGTTCAAAAAGGAGGAAATGAAAATACTGAAGGAATTAAGAAAGGCTATCAATAGAAAAGCAGATTACTATAAAAAAGAATGAGAAACTATAAAGAGGAACCAAGAAAACTTAGACAACTCACTCGCCAAGACAAAAGCCAAGCTAAAGGCAATAAATAGCAAATTGAATAATGCAGAAGAACGAATAAGTGATCTGGAAGATAGAATAATGGAAATCATCCAATCAGAACAACAGACAGAAAGACAAATAAAAGAAAATAAAAACAATACAAGAGAACTATTGGATAATATAACACTTGCCAATCTACACATAATAGGGATCCCAGAAGGAGAAGAAAGAGAAAAGGATATCAAAAATGTATTTGAAGAAATTATGACTGAAAACTTCCCACATTGGAAGAAGAAAACAGATATCTGTGTATGGGAAGCACAGAGGGTCCCCCAAAAGATGAACCCAAACAGACCTATAACAAGACATATTGTAATTAAAATGGCAAAAGTTAAAGTGAGGATTTTAAAGTCAGCAAGAGAAAAAAAAATAATTTCAAAGGAACCCCCAAAAGGCTATCAGCTGATTTCTCTACAGAAACAATGCAGGCCAGAAGGGAGTGCAAGATATATTCAAAGGCCTGAAATGCAAAAACCTGCAACCTAGGATCCTCTACCCAAGATTATCACTTAGAATAGAAAGATAGAAAAAGAATTTCTCAGACAAGCAAAAACTAAAAGAATACAGCAATACTAAACTTATTCTAAAAGAAACACTAAAAGGTCTTCTCTAAATAGAAAAGAAGCAAAAATCTGTAGGAAAGAGAAAATCCCAGATGGAATGTAAATCACTTAAATAAGCCAGAACACAGATTTTTTTTAAAAAATCAAAAAATTTTTGTGAAAGAAATGATAACCACAATGAACAGCAAAAAGATAAACATAAAGATGTAAAAGTGGACATCAAAAAATCATAAAATGTGGAGGGTAGATTTTTTAAAATATGTTTGCGCCTATATGACTACCAGTCTAAAGCAAGTAGATATAGGAAGGGTTTAACATACTTGAAAAACAGGGTAACATGTTTTTATGTTACCCAATTCAAAAACATACAATAATTTCACAAAAACCAAAAAGAAGAGAACACAAACATAATACAAAAGAAAACCATGAAACCACAAAATGAAAAAAAAAAAAGAGAAAGAAAGGAACATAGAAAAAAATACAACTGGAAAACAAGGTTTAAAATGGCAATAAATATGTATCTATCAATAATTACCTTAAAAGTCAATAGACTAAATGTTCCAATCAAAAGACATAGAGTGGTAGATTGGATAATAAAATAAGAGCCTACAATATGCGGCCTACAAGAGACCCACTTTAGGGGGAGGACACATATAGATTGAAAGTGAGGGGATGGAAAAAGAATAGATTGAAAGTGAGGGGATGGAAAAAGATATTTCATGCAAGCAGAAATGTCAAGAAAGTGGGGGTAGCAACACTCATATCAGAAAAAACAGACTTTAAATCACAGGCCGTAAAGAAAGATAAAGAAGGGCACTATATAATGATAAAAGTATCAATAAAAGAGGATATTACACTCGTTAACATATATGCACCAAATATAGAAGTACCCAAATATATAAATCAAATACTAACTGACATAAAGGGAGAAATTGATGGGAATACAATCATAGTAGGAGATTTTAACACCCAACTCACATCAATAGACAGATACTCTAGACACAAAATCAATAGAGATAACAGGACTTGCCTTTTAAGAGGCAACAGAGACCCTAAGTGATACAATAGAACAGTTAGACTTAATTGATATTTTCAGGATATTATATCCAAAAAAACCAGAATATACATTCTTTTCAGGTGCACATGGAAGATTCTCTAGGATTGACCACATATTAGGACATAAAATAAGCCTCAACAAATTTAAGAGGATAGAAATTATTTCAAGCATCTTTTCTGACCACAATGACATGAAACTAGAAATCAACCACAGAAAAAGAAATGAGAAAATTAAAAAAAAGAAACAGCTACATGGAGACTAAACAACATGCTACTGAAAAACCAGTGGGTTAGTGATGCAATCAGAGAGGAAATTAAAAAATACTTTGAGACAAATGACAATGAAAACAAAATGATACAAAATCTATGGGATACAGGAAAAGCAGTTCTTAGTGGGAAGTTCATAGTGATGCAGGCCTTCCTCAAAAAACAGAAAAAATCTCAAATAAACAACTTAAGCTGCCACCTAAAGGAATTAGAAAAAGAAGAACAATCAAAAACTAAAGTCAGCAGAAGGAAGGAAATAATAATCAGAGAGGTAATAAATAAAATAGAGATTAAAAAGCAACAGAAAAAAGTCAATAAAACCAAGAGCTGGTTCTTTGAAAGAGTAAACAAAATTAACAAGGAATATGAAGAGCAATTATATGACAACAAATTGGACAACCTAGAAGAAATGGACAAGTTTCTAGAAATATACAGTCCACCAAAACTGAATCAAGAAGGAACAGATAATTTGAATAGATTGATCACTAGAAGTGAAATAGAATCTATTACATTATTGCACTGTTTATTACATTATTAACACTCCCTACAAACAAAAGTCCAGGACCAGATGGCTTCACTGGGGAATTCTACTAAACATACAAAGAAGAACTTACACCAATCCTTCTCAAACTCCTCCAAAAGATTGAAAAGGAAGGAACACTCCCAAAGTCATTCTATGAAGCCGTCATCACCCTGATACCACAATCAGACAAAGACACTTACCAAGAAAGAAAATTACAGGCCAATATCTTTGATGAATATAGATGCAAAAATTCTCAACTAAATATTAGCAAAACAAATCCAACAACACATAAAAAAGATCATACACCATGACCAAGTTTGATTCATCCCAGGGTCACAAGGATAGTTCAACATACACATATCAATCAATGTGATAAACCACATCAAGAAAAGAAAAGGTAAAAACCACATGATAATCTCAATAGATGCAAAAAAAGCATTTGATAAAATTCAACATCTATTCATGATAAAAACTCTTACCAAAGTGGGTACAGAGGGACCATATCTCAACATAATAAAAGCTGTTCATGACAAACTCACAGCCAGCATAATACTCACTGAGGGAAAGCTGAAAGCCTTCCTGCTAAAATCTGGAACAAGGCAAGAATGCCCACTCTCACCACTTCTATTCAACATAGTATTGGAAGTCCTAGACACAGCAATCAGACAAGTAAAAGAAGTAAAAAGTATCCAAATTGGAAGGAAAGAGGTAAAATTGTCATTATATGCAGATGACATGATATTCTATATAGAAAACCCTAAAGAATCCACACAAAAACTGCTAGAACTGATAAATGAATTCAGAAAGGTAGCAGGATACAAGATTAACATACAGAAATCAGTTGCATTTCTTTACATTAATAATGATATATCAGAAAGGGAAAGTTAAAAAAAAAATCCCTTTTAAAGTTGCATCCAAAAAAATATTTAGGAATAAACCTGACCAAGTAGGTGAAAGACTTATATGCTGAGAACTATAAAACATTGATACTGGAAACTGAAGATGATTCAGAGAAATGGAAATATATCCCATGCTCTCGGATTGGAAGAATTAATATTGTCAAAATGGCCCTACTACCCAAAGCAGTCTACCAATTTAATGCGATCCCTATCAAATTACCCTTGAGGTTTTTCACAGAACTAGAAAAAATAATCCTAAAATTTATATGGAAACATAAAAGACCCAGAATTGACCAAGCAATCCTGAGGAAAAAGAACAATGCAGGAGGCATAACTTTCCCCATCTTCAGACAATACTACAAAGCTACAGTAATCAAAACAGCGTGGTATTTGCACAAAGACATATGGATCAATGGAACAGAATAGAGAGCCCATAAATAAACTCACAATCCTATGGTCAATTAATTTATGACAAAGGAGGCTATAATATACAGTGGAGAAAAGACAGTCTCTTCAGCAAGTGGTGTTGGGAAAGCTGGACAGCCACCTGTGAATCAGTGAAGTTAAAACACTCCCTCACACCACACACAAAAATAAATTCAAAATGTCTTAAAGACTTAAATATAAGACATGACACTATAAAACTCCTAGAAGAGAACATAGGCAAAACATTCTCTGACATAAATTGTAACTGTTTTCTTAGGTCAGTCTACCAAGGCAATAGAAATAAAAGTAATAATAAACAAAGGGACTTAATCAAACTTACAAGTTTTGCATAGCAAAAGAAACTATAAACAAAACAGAAAGACAACTCCATTTATTTGGACCTACCCATACTGACTCTCACTTCAGGTTTTTAACCATCACTCTTTATGGTGTAGCACTATCCATGGAGAAAGGCATTGACACAGACCAGGTGGGATGCTGCAAGGAACTAGGGCATAATACAAGGTACTGGGAACTGGAAATGAAAGGAGGCCAGAAAGTAGGAAGCACAAGTGTGAAGTGATTTATCTGACTGTAGTATATAAACAAAGCTATTAATTCTTGTTTTTTACAGAGCCAAAATAAAATATATAAAGCACTGCTAATTTCTCAACTCTTACTTGAGTTCAAAAACTCTCCTTTGGGGAACAATTTATGTCAAAATGACTTCATAAATATTCAGATGAAATTAAGAATATGTTAATACATCACATCTATTTGTGATACACTTCCTACAATGAATTTAATGCTGATAAAGTATTTTCACAGAATGATAGTACACAAAGTTTGGTCTCCATGCCATTTTTTGAAGAACGTTTATGCTTAATTGCATGCAGGTATGTGACAGATGGATGCTTTTGGCCAAGAAGGATCCTAGTCATAGTTTTCACCTGAACATGGAATAACAACTAGGAACAATCAAGTGAAATTCAGTTATTTATCAAAACCAAGGGTCTTTCCACCTTTTTAAAAAAAAAATTTGCGTTATTTTAATGTTTTTCTGTTTAGAGGCAAAGTGAGGGCTATGAATAGGTGAGACTGTGTACTTAAATACTTTGAACCACGACCTGAGAGTTCTTAAAATGTAGTTATTAATGACAGTGTGTTAATAACCATTGTTTTACTCTCTCAAGGGACAAAAAATGAAAGAAACCATTTTATTTGATATAAATCTCAAAGAACAACTTATTTTAATTTCTATCGATTGTACCCTATTTTTCACTGATCCATTCAAACAATATTTTTTGAATATCTATTATGTGCTGTGTACTATGTTAGTGCTAATATATATTTCCATAAATGTTTATGATGTCCTTCCCAACTCTCTATGGAAAACTATGGGGGAAAGATGACAAGAAATATACTATATTTTATCAAAGATTCATTCATGTAGATATTAACATGAAAGTACTCCTTCATGACTTCTGAATTGACTCATTTAAGCAGATATTCTGGAAAACTTAATCTCTTTTTTAAAATATGAGATAATGATTATACCTAATTGAGTCAGTGTTTGGCATAGATGTTTATTGTTATTTTTGTTGGTATTGTTCAAATTGTATGATTAAATTACTGAAGAGAATCCTTAATATCTGGTATGTGTTATTTTGATCATTTTTGAATTAGTTATTCATAAAAGAATAGCTAAGTAGATGTTGTGGTTACCTTACCTAAATTATACTGGCTTTCTTTCTTTTTGGTTTTAACTTCTTAACCTGATCATCATCTGCCTTATATGAAACATTATTTAATTTCTTCCTTTGTTTGTTTTTACTTCTGAACACCCCTTTTGACTTAAAAAAAAGTCATGCTTCTTTTTGGTCAAGCTTAAACTGTCAATTTCTTAAGCATCTTCCTGAATTGATTATCTACTCTCTCCACTGAGTATTGAAACACATGGTCTCAAGATCACTCAGTCTCTTCAGGTGTTCAAGTGGAGCATGAAACAAAAGGCATTAAATACTTCCTACAAACAGGCTTCTCTAGCTATAGTGAAAATACTTTCAAAGCCACTCAACGTAACTACCCATATTCAGAGCCATCTACGCACATATTGCAGGCAGGGTAATTCAACTTTCATACATTTTTTTTAATTAAGAAAAGGCCAAGTAGCTATGTACCTTGTGCTGGATTCTGTTTGCTTCCACCAAATAAAGCAGATTTGATGGCAAAGTACCTTGTATGAAAATACCCTACATTTATCTTCTCTGGATTTAATGTTTATTAGAGGTTATGATATAAACTACTATGGTGATAAACATAGAGAATTGATAACTGCAAAAGGCAGTCAATGCCTAGAAATCGAAGTGGTGTAGAATAGAAATGAAAATGAGGGTGTCAAGGACTGGTGTAACCCATATCATTAGACTGTTTTGAAAAATATCTCAGAAAGAAATGACCTCTTGTTTTATTTGTTTGATTTCTACTATTCTTAATTGCACAAGTAATCATTTGCCACACAGTAGAGATTATCATACTAAGTGAAGTTAAGTCAAAGACAAATATCATATGATATCACTTATATGTGGATTCTAAAAAAAATGATACAAATGAACTTACATGCAAAACAGAAATAGACTCACAGAGATAGAAAACAAACTGATTTTTACCAAAAGGGATAGTGGTAAAACAACAAGGACCTACTGTATAGCACAGGGAACTATATTAATATCTTGTAATAACCTATAATGAGAAAGAATCTGAAAAATAATGTGTGTGTATATATATATATATGTATATATATGTATAACTGAATCACTTGCTGTACAGTTGAAACTAATACAACATTGTGAATTAACTATACTTCAATTTAAAAAATCTGAAAATATTAAAGAACTAATAGTCTCCTTTGAGCTTAGTTTAAAAAGTGAATAAAGGGAATTCCCTGGTGGTCCTGTGGTTAGGACTCAGCACTTTCACTGCAGTGGCCCAGGTTCGATCCCTGGTGAGGGAACTAAGATCCCACAAGCCACACGGCATGGCCAAAAAAAAATTAAGTGAATAAAACCTGAATTCTTAATCCCAGTATCTTTCCTGAGCTTTGTTCATCTGTTTCTAACCTTCTTCTGCTGGACATGGCCAACAAGATGCCCCTGGCACAATGTCCAAAAAAAAATTTACTCCTCCATCATTTGCTGCTTTTTTTAGAGTACATACATTTCAGTCACATATGCTAGAAAACAGGGAGTCATTTTTATGTCTCCCACACTTCCTACACATTAATCAGTCACCAAACCCATGATACCCCCAGAATTTCTCTCTTATTTTGTGTCCTTTCTTCCACTTTTACAGCCTCTGTTCTAATTTTGTCTTCTCGCTGAATTATTACAATAACCTTTTTCACATGTACCACCTTTACACTAATCGTTTTGGACTTCAGTCATTTTTCATACCAGCGTAAAAACATCTAATTTAATATGTATAATAATATATAATATATATATAGCCATATACATATATATGTTATTTCTTCGTTTGTTTAAAACGAAAACAATATCCTTGCCATATGATCACCTTCAAAATTCTTCCTTTATCACCTTCAAATTCAGCCATACAGGATGTGCAGTCACTGTGCTTTTATTCATGCTGTTCTTTCTGACTGGGAATACTTTAACCAAACCCTTAGACAAACAAATAAAATCTCACAATCTCTCACACAAGCCCAGCTTCACTTTTTCACTCAGAATGTAAAATGCTATGCTTTATTTCCTCACAGATCTATTTTGATCCTTTATCACAGGATAATCACAATGCATTGCACTTCATGGTTAACTTGTTGGTCTCCCCAACCCTATTCCCTTATCAAACTTGGAGATCAGAGACTTTAAATATATGTGTATATTTTCCTGTATATCAGGTACCCAGCAGAGTGTCTGCTGACATTAAGGAGGTTTGTGAGTGAGTGAACATCATGTGTTTCGTATCCACATGATCTTATATTGTCAGTCTTTAGTCCTTCCCAAAGAACTCCCTTAAGTCCCCCTTAAGTGGGACCAAAGATGTACATTTTCCAAAATTGTTTCTACAGGCTGCTGATCCTATATGAGTACACCTGTTTTACATATTTTATTTTTATTTTTTTTAATTAATTAATAATTTATTTATTTATTATTTTTGGCTGTGTTGGGTCTTCGTTTCTGTGCGAGGGCTTTCTCCAGTTGCGGCGAGCGGGGGCCACTCTTCATCGTGGTGCGCGGGCCTCTCACTGTCGCGACCTCTCTTGCTGTGGAGCGCAGGCTCAGTAGTTGTGGCTCACGGGCCTAGCCGCTCCACGGCACGTGGGATCTTCCCAGACCAGGGCTCGAACCCGCGTCCCCTGCATTGGCAGACAGATTCTCATCCACTGCACCACCAGGGAAGCCCACATATTTTAAATAGATAACTGTGTTTCTAACCCAGTGAAAGAATTGTTCAGAAAGCACTTTATGGACTCCCAAGCCACCACTTCTTCTCTTTAGATTCGATGGGCATAGTAAATACGAGGCATTATAAAAATTTAAGACAACCTCCAGAAAAAATGAGTTATTAAAAGTATCATTTATTTAGTAAATTTACTTCTAGATCCTAGGAGCGACCAAGACCTTAAGATGTATTGTGCCTATATATTCAAGTATAGGACGCACAGAAAATCCTTCTGTTGTTTCCTTTTACATTGATTTATTTTGAGGTAATTTAATTCCCATGGATATTTTACTATAATATTTTTATATTTTCAGGACATTTTAAAGTTCATCAGTTGGCTTTTGTGTAATTGCAAACAGAGACCCTAAGGATGAGGGACAGTCATTATCATATTGATTTTCCAGATGAAGAATGATGTACACAGAAAGGTGGACTGTTTGTCCAAGACAACCAGAGCTAAGAAGTGGTAAATGATCTAGATCAACTTTAAGATTATTTCTATTAAATTATTTCAGCATCTCAGCAGTTAAAAGTGTATGCAACAAAGATATTTTTGGTGATAGCCTTCAGTTCTAAATATCTTTGTGTGTTACATGCAATTGTGTGTTTTGTAAATCTCTAACAATCTTAGCTAAAATTTGAAAAACTGAATTGATAATAACTAGAATATCTTTTTCTCATGACAGATACCAGTCATACAGGTACTTGTATCCTAAATAAATAAACATAGCCAATGCCTTCTATATTCTATTTCTGCCAAAATAAATTACCATAAATTCAGTGGCTTAAAACAGCAATTTTTTTCTTATAATTCTGGAGATCAGAAGCCTGGTAGGGCTCTCACTTGGCTAAAAATAAATGTCAGGAGGGCTTCATCCCTTTCCAGCAGCCCAGGTCTGTTTTATTAGTTTCCTTGCCTTTTCCAGCTTCTAGAAGCCATCTGCATTCCTTGGCTCCTGGTTCCCTTCTTCCAGTTTAAAAAATAGCAACAATGTATCTTTTTTTGAGGTGATTTTTTTTTTTAATTTAAGTATAGTTGAATTACAATTTTGTGTTAATTACTGCTGTACAGCAAAGTGATTCAGTTTTACATGTATATATATATATATATATTATATATATATATAAATATATATATATAATATATATATATATTATATATATATATACATTCTTTTTCATATTCTTTTCCATTATGGTTTATCACAGGCTATTGGATATAGTTCATCACTAATTATTAGAGAAATGCAAATCAAAACTACAATGAGGTACCACTTCACACCAGTCAGAATGGCTGTGATAAAGTCTACAAATAACAAATGCTGGAGAAGGTGTGGAGAAAAGGGAACCCTCCTACACTGTTGGTGGGAATGTAAGTTGGTACAGTAACTATGGAAAACAGTATGGAGGTTCCTCAGAAAACTACAAATAGAATTACCATATGATCCAGCAATCCCACTCCTGGGTATATATCCAGACAAAACTGTAATTAAATAAGATACATACACCCCTATTTTCATAGCAACACTATTCATAATAGCCAAGACGTGGAAACAACCTAAATGTCCATCAACAGATGAATGGAGAAAGAAGATGTGGTACGTGTATACAATGGAATACTACTCAGCCATAAAAAAGAACGAAATAATGTCATTTGCAACAAGCAGATGCATCCTTATGCCTTTCTTCCACAGTTACTTCTCCCTCTCTGACCACTTCTGGTAAAGGTCCTTTGCTTTCATTTGTTCATGTGATTAGATTAGGCCTACTTGGATAATACAAGATAATCTCATCTCAAAGTCTTTAACATTAATCATTTCTGCAAGGTCCCTTTAGCTCTGTAACCTGTATTCACAGGTTCCAGGGATCAAAACATGGATGTCTTTGTGGAACCATTTTTCTACCTACCATGCCTTCTTTTCAAAATAGAGAAATGGTTTGGAGAAGTGTGAGAGGGAGTTAAAAGGACCATACAGAGGAGGTGGTTAACAGAAGTTTCATTTCTGATGTAGATAATAAATCAAATGAGGTTCAAAATAAGAATTTAAGTACCTATGGAATTAATTGTATGGTCAATATCATATTAGGGGAAGAAAAGTTAGATAATTATTATAATATCAACTACTCTTAAGGAAATATCTATTAATACTGGTAAAGTTCTATTCCATTATTACACTGATATTTACAGACTCTGTTAAAATGTACATCCCAGACTCCACCCACCACAGATGCTGACTCAGGAGGCCTTTGCTGAAGAGCAGAATTTTGCTTTTTAACAAGCATATCAGGTGATTTCTGATGACTGTATCCATTTACTACCATCCTTCAAGAAATGATGTTGTAGTATTTATTTCTTTACCACTGGAGCTAGAACAGCTTAATTGCTCTAACTGGAATTTTGAACTGCTGACTCTGGAGAACATATATTATTCAAAAATGACATTTAGTATGAAATAGAATAGCACAGTATAGAATTTTAAGTTAATGTAAATAGAATGACTGGGGCTTATGAAAAATACAACTTTTTAATCAGTTCCTACAATTCTTTTGTCATTAAGGATTGTGTACAACTAAAATGAGTTGAATATCAAAATAAATTCATTGATTGGCCACTCTACACATAAATCTGGGCCAACTGCTCTGTGAGGATCAAAGGAGTATTCTCCGGAGTCACACCTTTAGAAAGCATATTTGATCTTACCCATTCTGCTTTAAAGCTAAAGAGAAAATAATTTCTTTAATGGAATGTTAATGGAAAAATAGAGTTAATGTAGCTCAAAAATTACCAAAGAAAATATTAGTTTTAATATTACTGTATTTAGTTTACTATAAATATAATACAAATTGAAGGACAATTTCTAATACTAAAGCCCAACTATGGAACTTTCCCAGGAAGACAAGTACAGTGGTCCAGCAGAAATAGATTGACTTTTTAACATAAAATTGAGAACGACTTTCTGATGCAGAGCTTAATATTGCTTTGTAGTGACAATGATAATGGCATCCTCAAAGCCAAATAATTGGGTATAATTTTATTTTACTGAATTATCACCTGTTATTTAACCCAGAGATGCAGTCATCTCCGTGAGTTAGTTAACCTGTGAGTACTATAAGAAAAAATATATGTTAATTAAAGGATTATTAGAAAAATTAATTTCTGATTATTTTTACCAATCTAAAACTTGTTTTCTACTTTTATAGTTTTGTTATCAATTTTCATACATATTACAGATATTTATTAAATACCAGCATTCATTTAACAATTTATTTTTAGATTAGGTCACATATTTCCTTGTAGCTGAATTGAACTTTCCTAATTGAAAATCAGATTGGATAGTTCACTTAACTTTTCTAATTAAACTATTCTGATCTATCCCCTTTGCTCTTAGCATAACTCTAACCACCTGAACGGGGCTGAAAAGGTCAACACCATCTGACTCCTACTCCCCTCTCCAGCCTGACTGCATACATTTACCTCCACCCACCAAAGTTATAGCTATTATAGTTCAGTTGCTGGGAGCCATATTTTCTGTACCTTCTCTGGACCTATGTGCATGCTTTTCTATACAAAGAACACTCCACTCTTTCTCCATGTCTTGCCTGGATACCTACAACTACATCCAAATTAGCACTATGAACTCAGTGCAAGTTATCATCTTACCCATCTTACTGTATTGTATTTGTCTACACTGTCCCTAAATTAATGTTTGTTGAAAATAGAACCGAAGAATAAGCTAACTGAAAAAAGTGCTGTCTTGGTGCTGAAGAGGTGATTAAGGCTAGGTTCCTGGCTCCAAGTAGCTCACAAAATAATGGAAAAAAAAAAAAAAAAAAGGAAGACACCTTGAAAGCACAGATTAAAGTGTTATATGGCAAGTGACATTAACAGAGAACTATTCATATGTAAAATAAGGTGTACAAATCCAAATAAGTTTCCTGACCTTTGCACTGGAGTTGGCAAAATGTAAAAGTAGAAGGAACCCCTTTATAAATTGATACAAATAAAATAAATATTTTCTTCTATATGAAAAAGAAGCAGTTTTACTCTTTACTACCCCTTTTATTAGGACTTGAAAAGGGCTTTTATCCATTTGCTATGAATTTTATGAAGCATGACAAGATGTCAGCTCACAATTTACCACTCTCATTTTTTCCACAATCATCTCTCATGAAATAACTCTATTGTATTTATTTTAAAGTTCCCCATCTTACTTAAAAATAAAGATTGGACTATTAATTAACATTGGTTTAATTAATTAAAGACAGGAAAGTACTCAAAACAGGTGTGCAAGTTATTTATTATTACATTCAGAAACTTTATGACTGATAAAACTATTTCTTAAAATTATCTACATCGAATTATGAGATCAACTGAATATAGTTTTAAAGGCAAAATTTTTAAATAGCAGGGTATATCTAATGTTTTTTAAATGTAAGTGGATTTTCATGTGTTCCTAGATTTTTTTTTAATGTAGTGAGATTCAAGGAAAGGACTATTTAACAACCACCTGCATATGCAATCCATTTAAAGTTATCTCTATATTTGAAGTATAGTGTGTTACTTACCTGAATGACATAAGAAGCATGAAGAATGTGAAAATATATGTGGAAATGGAGAAACAGCACTTGAAATATTTATTTCTTCTATCTAATAGTGAAATATTCTACCAATTTCTTGCAATCATGTTTATGTATGTATTTTGATAACCTGTATATTCCATGGTGTATTAACATTTTGCCGTGCAAGTAAATCAGTATTATAATTAATTTTAACAATGTTGGATTAAGATGAGTTTAGTAGACAATGTGTGTGAGTATGTGGCAAGAGAATTGGGTAATCTTTAAATTTATTCAAAGAAGCCAAGTCCACATCTCTATAACTTGATACCTACTAGATGATTTAGAAATCCATTTGCCTAGGATGATTTTTGTTGAGAGAAAAAGGATGGAGTAAACTTTTGAAGATAGTAGTAACACTGTGGCCAAATACAGGCTACGTCACAATTCAGTCGTGGACAAAAATTATGAATTTCTATCTGGTGGACAACATGGCTTCAGTATGTCAGCAAATTTGAAATTGTCTGCATAAGTAGTAAACCCAGCTATTCCAGCATTTCCATTAAGATATGTATACCGCCTCTGAAGCCCATATATTGTATTATCACATTTATTTCTACTGGGAATTAAAAGTATGCATCAAAAGGAAAGCCTAGTTTCCAAGTTTAAAAAAGGAGTATTGCAAGAAGAAAATGGAAGGTTGCTTTAGTATACCTATCTGTAAATATGAAACAAATCTTTTACTCCATGAAAAATAAAACACATGCTGATTCAGGTGAGAAGCTCAGTTGTAAAATCAAAACCTCAGTAGCACTAGGCCATCATCTCAGATGAAAGTATTAACCTTCTCTTAATCTTCAGGGACTTGTAGAGAATTAAAGATATAAGTGCCTATGTAAAAAAAAGAAATCTCTGCATGGAGAACATTTTTAAAGTACTAAATGGGCTCCTTGGGGGATATGTTCTTACAATAGCTGACAGGCAGAGAGTTCATGTTCTTTTCAAGATTTTCACTATAGCTGAAACTCAGGAAAGCTAGTCAATTAATGGCACAGACTTTGAGTTGATTTCTATTTTCAGGTAGTTCGGTATGAATTGATGTCAACATATAAAAATTCCCATGGATAATTGCTTCCCCCTTGTGCTGATGCTTTCTTTGTAAATAGCTATCTGCCACTTATTTGTATGAAATTTTTTTAAATGTGTGTTTTTTGTGACCCAGGGTAACTCTTAACTGAAATCTTCTGCACATTTTGAATTCCATAAGAATATAATTACTCGAGTCATCTGCTTATTGACATGATCAAAGAACAATAGTTTAATATTTAGGAGTCAAAGCCCAGTTTATTGAGCAGTAGGTTTAATTAATCTTTAGAATTCCTCTCTTGCTTAATTTTTAATAGAAAACACTGAGGAATTTTATAGAAAGCATAACCTGACACTTAAAAACTCTATCTCAGGGCTTCCCTGGTGGCACAGTGGTTGAGAATCTGCCTGCCAATGCAGGGGACACGGGTTCGAGCCCTGGTCTGGGAAAATCCCACATGCCGCGGAGCGACTAAGCCCGTGAGCCACAATTGCTGAGCCTGCGCATCTGGAGCCTGTGCTCCACAACGGGAGAGGCCACGATAGAGAGAGGCCCGCGCACCGCGATGAAGAGTGGCCCCCACTTGCCGCAACTAAAGAAAGCCCTCACACAGAAACGAAGACCCAACACAGCCATAAATAAATAAATAAAATTAAAAAAAAAAAACAAAAAACAAAACAAAAAAAAAACTCTATCTCAGGTGTCATACTCTTCCCCAATTGGAATTCAGTTTTAATTTTTGAACTGTTTTCTTAAGAACGAGATCTATAAGGATCGTCAAACATTAGAGTTATTACCCAATTAATTTCAGTGTTTTTTATAATCTTGAACTCAGAAAATCTACTTCTCTGTAATATTTGATTGCCTATAATAGTGCTGTCTTATTTTCAGAATCCAAAAATCATTTTTTAAATTATGGAATCACAGGTTTTTGGCAAATGTGAGTATTTATATGTTCTGATATTTATACTATTTCAATTATCCAATTTAAAAAATATGATACGTAGCTATATTCCAGATATATTTAGTCGTTTTATTAATATTTGTTCCTAGACTAACTGTAGTGATTCTAAGAATACATGAAAGACATTATCAGTATGCCTTTGATCCTTTCACAGTAGTCTTCTCACATTTATAAATCTATTAATTTATTCAACAAGTATTTAATAAACACTCAATGACCAAAATATGTTAGGCACAGGGGATATGTTAATAAATAAAATAGAGAATGTTCTTTTTAAAGTGTAGTATATAATAAGGATGTTACGTATTGGAAAGAATAAGAGGAAGTAGGTGAGTACTTATGCTACTGATGGATAAAAAATTGTTATAGCCACTGTATAAGGAAATTTGGTAGTAAATAGCATTGTTAAAAATGGGTGCATATTCTTTTGGAACCAGCTTCTGGTATCTGCTCTAGAAAAATACCTGCACAAGTATACAGAAGGCCATTTCATTATTTTACAGCAGAATTGTTTGCATTAGATAAAATAGAGAAACAAACCAAATGTCCTTCCATCAGTAATGGCTAAATAAACTACATTGTAATACTATGCAAGAATTTCAGTGAATAGGACAAAAGTTTCTTTTGGTTTGTAGAACATATTCACTAGATACCTTATATTTAAAAATATCTATAAAAACAAATCAAGATATTTACAGGGGTATGTATGTGTGTATAAATTCATAGTAAGAAGTCAGAAAATGTATACATGAACTGATAATAATAGTTCCTTGTGGGGAAAGAACTAGGTATGTGAGTGATGGTAAAATTTAACTTCATGATTATTTCTCATATCATAATATAATATTTGTAAAAATTAAAAATAAATACCAAAAATAAAATTTAGTGTGATGCATGCTGTAGAAACATGCATGAGTGAAGAACAGTAAGTGACTAATTTTAGGTGGCTGTAGAGCAGGGAAATAGTTCACATTACTGAGTTCAATGGACATTCACTGTATGTGTTACGTTCCAAAGTGCATTTTACCAATTTATATCTTAAAGATTTCATAGAGGTATGATGTAGGGTTTGTGCAGCTTTTCCCATGGCAAAACTTCCTAGAGTGGCATTGGATATTGTTTACCCCAAAGTCTCACACTTAGGGCAGTTACTCCTCTCCCTCTCCACTGCCCACCCTGCACCCTATGCTGTTTCCTCTTTGGTGTCCTCCTTCCTGGTCCTATGAATCTCATGCAGCCCTCTCTTACCAAAATCTTCTAGATGTCACACATGACCCTCCCACCTCAGTGTACCTGTGGAATTAAAGTATCCTATTCTCTAGTCTGTTGCTTTTCTCATGAGGAAAAGCTCTCTGTGGAATTCTGGCTGCTGAAATGTTTCACCTTGTTATGAAGTGTATCTGCTAAACATTGCAGTGGGTGCTGTGCCTACCAAACGAGTTGGGTAAAATCTCATCTTCAAGAAGCTCCATTTCTAAGAGGGGAAAAAAAGACAAGTTGACCAAAAAGTGTGCTAACGTTGTGTAAATGTAAAGACAGAAGTAGGTAAAGAGGACATTGATCACAAACAGTTAAATTTAAATGGAAAGGATGGAAAAAAGTTTCACAAAGAAGGTGAAATTTTAAGTGAGCATTGAAAGAGCAAATGTTGCATTTTCTGGACCCTGAAGGATGAGCTTAATGATTCAGCTCAAGATAATATATTTTAATAACCACAGAAATGTTCAAATACTTCAGTATTGCTAGAGAAAAGAAGTCTTGGGGAGCAGAAATAGAGGGAGGTGAACATTTCCCTTTGCATACCTGCTATTGAGTACTTGGTAATTACATACAAATATAAGTATATTACATAGGTCACATGCTTTTAATAAGAAAAATGAGCAATTTTTAAAATTCAGTTATACTAAGTACAGAATTTGTAAAGCACAGAAGTAGCCCTATATAATGTTATTGTTAAATAAGTACATATATGTGAATAAATCAGACTTAAAGATAAAATTATTATCTTCAGTATTTCCAGATGAGTGACAAACAAGTGATTCAATCTCTAAATTTTATTTATCTTTAGAATAAATAAATAAAGTTAATCTTTAAGCTATAAAACCTTAAATATAAACTGCTTTTGAGCAATCATTGTAACTTTCTGGTGTGTCCTCTGGTGAAGTTAAGAGAAAGACAAAGTGATAACCACAGTCAAGCAATGCACTCTTGATGCATGTAATGTTAACTGAACAAGCAGTTAACGGGGCAAAAATAAGTTGAGGTAGCTTTCTTCTGTTTTACTCACCAGGAAACATTCCTAAAGAACTGCATTATCAGTTAATAAAGTATCAACAAATTAAGAAGATGCTAAAAAACAGGAAATAGACCATGCAATACAACTAGCAATTTTTTTGAAAAGGAATTTACAAATTCAAACAAAGAAGAGTTTACCCTCCCTAAACGAAACAAAGCAAAACTTCAGTTCAGATCTTGAGAAAGTGCTGTATATTGTAACTATCTTTTTAATGTGTTTTAGACCACCACCTCTCAGATTCCTTCTTGTCTTTCATACCTAGTATTCCCTAGTAGTCACTTAAAAAATAGCATAGCCATGCAGCAATTTCAGTCTAGAAAGAAGATAATATTTGAGTTGAGACCTGAATGAGGGAACTAGCCAAGCAATGATCTACAAAAAGAATTGTAGGTTCAGGAGACAGCCATTGCAAAAGCCAATCTGGCTTGTGTGCATGAACAATGGAGGTATTCCTAAAAGGTGAGGTCACAGAGGCAGATAGACTAAATAAATATTTGTAAATTATGATAAGGAATCTGGATGTGTTGCACTGTCATCATCTATTTGTCTACATCTTCCATAAGCCTGTTCAGAGACTAACTCCATCTCATCTCCCAGTGTATCACTGAGGTTCATACTGTGCCTGGCACTAAGTAGACACTCTGTAGATATTTTTTGGATGAAATGATAGATGCACAACCTATTTTATTGGAATTTGGTACTGCCATATATAACTTCTATTCAAGTATGTACTTTAAAAAATATTATAATTTATGTATTTGAAAGCCTGGGAGCAAGCTATATTTAAGCCAGGATTTGGGTCACTAACAATAATAAGAAAGTTCTCTATGAGTAAATGTAAAGGTCATGTGGGGGCCCAATTATGTAGATGCTTTAAGCTAAATCTAGTTCAGCATTGACTATGATGTTTCCTTTCTCACGTAGAACTCTAATGAGCTTTACCCATTATCTTGATCATTAGTGAGCAAGCATTTCAGGAGATTAAAGACAGTGGTCAGAGCTGAAAATTGTTCTCACTTGTCTTATTCACTTTAATTCTATATTTAATTGGGGAAGCTAATGCTTTTCTATTTCAGTTTTCTATTCATAATTGTTGCCTCATGAATGCAGTACGGTGTTTGACATTTCATGTATGCCACACAGAATTTGTATTCTACGTTTATTTAAGCAACTCTCATAACCTGTTGCTTCATGAATAAGCTCTATGTTTAGCATCCAAAATTCACCTCTGAATTTCAGCTTTTGAAATTAATTTCTGAGTGTTTTTTCACAGAAACTTCTCACTGAAATTGCCATTCAGACTGATGGCAATGAAGCACATCAAGAAATTTTGAGATGAGACTCTGAATAAGTCATTCTAGATAATTTTTTAAAAATATATTTAAGCTAAAAGCATATTTAAAAAGCATAGTGTTTGCAGAAATAAATAAAATGAAGCTGATATTTAATCATAGAGGGTGGGATGTGAGGTTTTTGGGGGATCAAGGGGTAAGTTAGGAGAGAACTGTAGTTAATTTTCCCACTTGAAGAGATTTCAACCCTGAATTGTCAGAATGCCTTCGAGAATATTGTTTAATGTGAAGAAAAAGACAAGATTTGGAGATTCCACTAAGGAAATTGTGGTTTAGTGAATGATTAGTCAGGGTTCTCTAGAGAAATAGAACAGATAGAATGTGTATTTATATATGGAGAGACAGAGAGATTTATTTTAAGGAATTGGCTCACATGATAATAATGGAGGCTAGCAAATCCAAAATCTGCAGGGTGTGTTGGCAGGCTGGAGACCCAGGGAAGAGCCATGGTGCAGTTCAAGTTCAAAGGCCCTCTGCTGGCAGAATTTCTTCTTGATTGGGGAAGGTCAGTTTTTCTATTAAGGCCTCAACTGATTAGATGAGGCCCACTCACACACAGCAGAGGCCATCTGCTTTACTCAAAGTCTACCAATTTAAAGGTTAACCTCATTCAAAAAACACTGTCACAGAAATATTCAGAGTATTGTTTGACCCAATATCTGGGCACTTTGCTCAGCCAAGTTGACACATAAAATTAACCATTACAAATCTACCCCTTGTCACCTTGTCACCTATATGCATCTCCTAAACTATACTTAATCTCTCAATAAGGACAATAATAAGGTCATAATTCTGCCTAACATGATACAACTAGCCTGCATACAACTGAAAATGGCTAACCCTTTTCCAAGAAAAGGATGCAAAGTCCTTGAGTGATGCTTACTCTTCTCCTTGACATCCTGTAACTTAAATATTATGGTGTAAAGTTAACAATACTTGAATACTATAATATAAAGTAAATGCATCTTCTGTTACATGATAAGAGGATAAGATAGGACAGAAAACACATTTGTTACATATGAAAACACATTTGTAACAAAATAAAGAAAATATTCATGACAATTATAGTTCTGATCTCTATATGGTCATGTGGTCAGAGCAAGCATCTCAGCTGGTCATGGTTCATTACTTGGTGGGGAGACCCAAACCTTCATTCCTGAGACATAGATATTTGGATGTTGTATGATACAACCATTCAGGTTTTCTAGGAGCTTCTAACTGAAGACAAAGTTATTTTTGACTTTCTTAAGTACTGTTTCCAAAATATTAAAAAGGAAATACCATTAATGGTAGAAAACAGTAAATATACTGAACCATTTTATCCCCCATCTCTCTTCAGGTTGGAATCCCTCAGTGGCCAAAAACAGGACATTTCTTTGAAATTTGTAATTTTAGCAACAAAGTGCATACAAAACTACTATTTAACTCCATCAACTTTTATTTGCTTTACAAAATAGTGCGTTTCAATGACTCTCTATCAAGTAAAATGAGCACTTCAAGGGTCGTACACTGCTCTTTTCATTGGAGACCAGTATAAGCAATGTGTTCAGAAGATATACTTAGGGTCTGTCTACTTAGCAGTGGGATTTTAAACAGATAGCAAATAATGCACTTCTTGACTAGAGATGTGGTCAGCCCTACTCTTACTTACAGTTCCAGCCATGGGCATTTCTTAACCCTGTGTACCAAAAGCAGTCATGATCAGGTTTTTGCTGTTTCACACTGTTACTTTAACCCAGCACTGCAGTTGGCTCAGATGATTAATTAAGCAACACTACAACTTAAAGAAGAGCAGAGCTTGGAACCCCAACACTAATCTCTAGGAAATGACAGTCGCTTTCACAGTAATAAATGATTGGACAGCGACTATAGTTGTCTTTAGCAAAAACTGTATGCTTGAACTGATGATGCATATTCCTGGTGTGAAGAATGACAAAACCTTCACCCATCATATAAAAATATCCCATAATCTATCCATTATTTTTGATAGGTCAAATCCTCCCAGAGGGGAGAAAGATCTATCCTCTAATATTAATAGTACCTTTGAAATACATAGCCTATTTATAATAATGGTAGGTCTTAGATTTTTCTAGTCTTAGAACTCTAAGGAAATAAATTGACAAACTAAGGTTAAAACACTTAAGATAGAGTGGATGTATAAGAAATTTAAAAATCTATGTTTTTTCTCTGTATATTAAACATATATATTAATTTTTCAGGCATTTCATTCAATGATATTTAATGTTATATTTTAAGTTTGTATTGCACTTGATATTTTGCAAATGAATCATTGTATATGGTGGCCCCTAAAATAATGTCATTAATTAATATTAATTAGTTGTTTTTTTATTTGCTCATACCCAGAATCAATCTGAAGCAGCAAATAACTAGTATCTTTGACACTTTAAAAAATCTACAGTTTGATTGGAAAATGTGTGATAACAGACAATATTTACTTAACTTGGAACTAAGCTTAAAACCAAGGCTTCTGAAAACCAAAGGAATGTTTTTTTCTAGTATAAAATAATATATAACCAACTTTTCAGGAACTTCCTTAGATTTTAATTTATGACTCATTTATGCAATATTTCATCAAAGAGTATTTATATATAAAATATTTCATTTCATTTGTTATTCATGGGAGTATTTGCTACTACTTTCTAATTCTTGTCTGGTGTGAATAATAACATGTAAAAAAAAACCCTTGCATGACTACCATCATCTTTATCAAATAATATACAATACATTGATTTGACTATTTGATCATAATATTTGGATAGTGTGGTGTTGTTCAGTACCATACAATTATGAAAAAAGCAGGGAGGAGAAAAATGAAAGTCTTAAAAACCTAATGGAAAGAGTGAAAATGGGGAAAGTGAAAGATATAGAGGAAATGGAAATAAATGCATATTATTGGAGTGGGGGTGTGCCACACAGACTGTTTCAAGGGAAGCTTAGTGTCAGTATGATAGATTTTGTGTCATCAGGATATTCTTAGCTTAAGAATTTCATGGATGATATTATACAAATAGGGAACACAAGGTTGCATGATTTGTTCATCATTATACCATGTATCTGTTACAACTGTATGTAATCCTAATGCTTTGTGTCTCAGTCATTTGTTTAGATGAATGAGTTGCTTTTGTTTCAATTGCTAAAATAAAAGTATATGAAGATTTTGTTGGCTTAGAGTGACCACACTAAAACAAAAGAAAACAAAACAACCTTAGGTGATTTTCTTTTCTGAGGAAAAATAAGGCAAATAATGTAACCTAGGGGAAAAAAATCAGTCCTGCTTAATCTTACTTCAGCAGAGAAGGAAAAGAATTTAGCTTACTCAAACTCTGTCTATTCTAAAGATGGACACTTTAGAAATAGTATTAAATTTTCAAGAATTGTTAATATTGCTTAAGTTGATGCATCAGTATTTCTTAATACACTAGAGAATAGTAGACTAATGTTCTCATAAAGTATATTTTTTTAAAAAAATCCTTTATCTTAATTTCATTATAAAGATTACTCAGTATTTGGTGTATGCCTTGTTTCCAATAAGTCAGGTAAAGATTTGGAATCTTGAACAACTATTTGCATTGATTTTTCTTGTGAATAAAAATAATATGACTAATCTCCTGGCTAAAAAAGAATATTCCTCATATGTCTGGGATATAGCATTTATTATTAGGTAACATATCTATTTATCGATTATTTGTCACCTGAATTCCTTTGAGTCTGTGGCTTTGCCACCAATATCCTAGCTACAAAAACAGAGGGAGAGAGAGAAGGAAGGAAGGAAGGAAAAAGGGAGAGAAAGAGAGAAAGAAAGAAAGAAAGAAAGAAAGAAAGAAAGAAAGAAGGAAAGAAAGAAAAAAAGAAAGAAAGATAAGAAAGAAAGAAAGAAAGAAAGAAAGAAAGAAAGAAAGAAGGAAGGAAAGAAAGAAAGAAAGAAAGAAAGAAAGAAAGAAAGAAAGAAAGGAAGGAAGGAAGAAAAGAAGGAAGGAAGGAGAGAGGCCAGGAGGAAGGGATGGAAAGAGGAAGGAAGAAAGAAAGAAAGAAAAATTCTTCACACACCCATAAAACTGAAATATGCCCACTGGCTGTAACCTATCTTCAGAAATGGATGTCACTTCATAAAAGTGAGATTCTCAGCCAAAGCTCTAGTTTTAAAATAAAACGTGAGCTTTAAAAAATTTTGTGTTCAAGCTTACTGGACTTGGCCCCTGGTTTGAAATCACTGCCAATTGACTCTCTGACAGCATGAAAATATAATGTTAAATCCTATGGATTTGCCATTTTAAATGTCAAAACTGACAAGTGTCAGCACTTTGATATAATTCAACCTAATAGAAGAGTAATAGTCACTACAGGGTATGAGGAGACAATATAAGATATGTTTGTCTGCTAATAGTTCTTAATTACATAAGAGAAAGAAGTCAAGTATGAAAATTATGTTTTATATATGATCAGAAAAGTTTTAAAGTGGATTAGCTTGGATTGAGAATGGAAGTAGGATGGAAGACGTTCTAAGAGAAAAGAGAAATACCAACAAATATATGAAGGTAGGAAAATGTAGACTGTATTGGGAGAGTTATAACAGAAAAAGTAGACTTCTATTGGATGCATGTGAAAGAATAGAGAGAGGCAAGAATCTAAGGGCCAACAGTGGCCAGATTTTAAAGATCTTTGACAGTTACATGAAAAATATATGAATCTAATATATAATAGAAAAAGTAATAAAGGCTTTTCATTCAAAAAAGTCACATGAGCTGTCCTGAACTTTTTTAAGATGGGTAAAGCAATGGTGTGTATATTGGGGAAAAGGTGTATGAGCAGACCCTCAAAGCTGAGAAATAAAATTGAAACTATTTTAGCAATAATAATCTGGCAATAACACTACAACAAAATTGGCAGAAGAAATGGAAAAAAAAGAGGGACTTGAGAAGCACTGTGAGGAGTTAATCTACATTCGTTACTCTCTTCTATGGACATGGTTAAATGCTATGAAATATCTAGATTTGGTCTCCAAGGATCTTAGAGTGTAGTAAACAGTATAACAAATGTAAGTCAGTGTCTATTATTAGTATTATTAAATTTTGTGGCCCTTCTACATGCCAGACTACTCCTAGTGCACTAACATGTAGAAGGCAGAAAGTGATATTACTGGAGAGACAGTGCTAGGGAGCTCCTTCTGGGGAAGAGACAAGAAAGGCATTGTGAAGAAGAGGAAATAGTATTTACATCTTCAAATATTTGTAGACTTTGGACACATCAAGATGACTTGGCAATTAATTCAATATGGGGGAGTTAGCAATGAAAAAAGAAGAATTAATGATAACTAGGTTTCCAAATCTGAATGACAGTGCTCTCTAGGGAAATAAAGATATCCTGATTGAAGGGTGAGATAGTTTTCAGAGGAATGATGATGACTTTGTTTATAGCCAGGCTGAAGGTAAGAGATGCCAGTGCAAGTGCAGGGTTGTGAGTATTGAGAGAGCTGAGTTAGGCAGGAGACACTTGAAATACTAAGACCTGCTCAAAACTCCAGACACTCAATATCACTATAATATATCATTTTCCCCTTAAAATGCAATAATGTATGGCTGATCCTTAATGTTTATACATATATGTTTATATATCATATGTTTATAAAATCATTTTTATCAGTTTTTTAGTTCCCTGCATTTTACTTCATTTTCATCATCAGCACCAACAGCTGCATTTGTTTATAAGAAATGAACTTTTTAATCACCATCAAAGAATGGTTTCATATGCAGCACTAAGCAGAGAGCAAGAAACTGGCCTTATGAAGAAATTAGGTTTACTTCCATTCCAAATCAGTCTCAGTCTGTGACTGTATGTCTCTGTCTCTGCCTCTGCCTTTCTCTCTTCTCTCTCTCTCTCTCTCTCTCTCTGTCTTTCTCAAATATCTGGTAACTGACACATTCCACATTTCAGGGTCTTGGAAACAAATCCATACTCTCAACAATATATATTAACTACCAATATGCAACAGGATTGCATAGTGCTAGAGATACAATGTTTAATGGAATAGAGGGTTACATTTTTATGGTACTTACAATCTATTCACCATTCCTTCAACACAGTTGCATTTCACACATCTGCTATGAGAAAGAGATTTTGGTAGCAGAGAGGTAGATAGTAATATACAGCTAATACACCATTAACAAAGATGGCTGTGCTAGAAAGAAAAAGTCTCAGATGCTATTTATATCAGGAGGATCTGACCTAGCCTAGTTGATCAGGGAAGGTATTTTTGATGAGGGGACATATAAACCAACAACTGAAGAGTGACTTATCCAGTATATTAATTGTGACAAACATATTCTAGACAGATGAATAGCAAGTGTGAGAGAGTGGTTTAGGTAAGGTAAGAGAGGATATATGTTTAGATTTTCTGTTATAAAAGAAATTAAACAAAATATAAGATTATTTGCTTTTTAAATCAATACATGTATTTTTATGATGAAGTGGTTTAATTATTCATGGCCCTGGTTATTTGGAGGGGACACAAAGGAGGGGTGGTATTTGGTTAAATTGGAGACATTGTAAGTGGGCAAAAGGAATAATGTATTAGAGTCGGGGACAAAACTTTTGCTGTCATTTAACACACAATGAAAGGCTCAATTGGCTTTCTCCAAGCCCTTGCCTGCTCTTCGATGCCAAAATTTAAGGCATTGTGTTTGACTGAAAAGCACACTGTGAGTTGTATACATCCTTCCTGATCCCTTTTATGACCCAGAAGTTGTATTTCAGTTCTATTGTAAAACCAGACAACTGTGAATTAAACTGAATTTTGGGTAAATTAAATCTGATTTTATACTTCTCCTTCTGTAAACAGGCCTCTAAAATTCACAGGGTATTTAATCCATTTTGAGTTTATTTTTTGCACAGTGTTAGAGAATGTTCTAATTTCGTTCTTCTGCAGGTATCTGTCCTGTTTTCCCAGAACCACTTATTGAAGAGACTGTCTTTTCTACACTGTATATTCCTGCCTCCTTTGTCATAGATTAATTGACCATAAGTGCATGGGTTTATTTCTGGGCTTTCTATCCTGTTCCACTGATCTATGTGTCTGTTTTTGTGCCAGTACCATACTGTTTTGATTACTGTAGTTTTGTAATATAATCTGAAATCAGGGAGTATGATTCCTCCAGCTCTATTTTTCTTTCTCAAGATTGCTTTGGCTATTTTTTTTCTCAAGATTGCTTTTGTGTTTCCATACAAATTTAAAGATTATTTGTTCTAGTTCTGTGAAAAATGCCATTAATATTATGATAGAGATTGCATTGAATCTGTAGATTACCTTGAGTAGTATGGTCATTTTAACAATATTGATTCTTCCAATCCAAGAACATGGTATATCTTTCCATCTGTTTTTGTCGTCTTCAATTTCTTTCATCCGTGTCTTATAGTTTTCAGAGTACAGGTCTTTTGCCTCTTTAGGTAGGTTCATTCCTAGGTATTGTATTATTCTGATGTGATGGTAAATGGGATGGTTTCCTTACTTTCTCTTTCTGAGAGTTCATTGTTAGTGTATAGAAATACAACAGATTTCTGTATATTAATTTTGTAGCCTGCAACTTTACCAAGTTCGCTGTTGAGCTCTAGTAGTTTTCCAGTGGCATCTTTGGGATTTTCTATGTATAGTATCATGTCATCTGCAAACAGTGACAGTTTTATTTCTTCCTTTCCAATTTGGATTCCTTTGATTAAAGACCTAAATGTAAGACTGTATATTATAAAACTCCTTGGGGAAAACAGACAGAACACTATTTGACCTAACTCACAGCAATAATTTTTTGGATCCATCTCCTAAAGTAAAGGAAATAAAAGCAAAAATAAACAAATGGGACCTAATTTAACTTAAAAGCTTTTGCACAGCAAAGAAAACCATTGACAAAATGAAAAGACAACCTACTGAATGGGAGAAAATAGTTGCAAATGATATGACCAATAATAGATTAATATCCAACATATATAAACAGCTCATAAAACTCAATATCAAAAACAAACAAACAACCCCATTAAAATATGAGCAAAAGAACTGAATAGACATCTTTCCAAAGAGGAAAGGCAGATGGCCAACAGGCACATGAAAAGCTTCTCAACACCACTAATCATCAGGGAAATGCAAATCGAAACCACAATGAGATATCACCTCACACCTCTCAGAATGGCTATCATCAAAAAGAACACAAATAACAAATGTTGGCAAGCATGTGGAGAAAAGGGAACAATTTTACACTGTTAGTGGGAATGTAAATCGGTGCAGCCACTGTGGAAAACAGTATGGAGGTTTCTCAAAAAACTAAAAATAGAACTACCATGTGACCCAGCAATTCCACTTCTGGGAAAAACACTAATTTGAAAAGATACTTGGACCCCAGTGTTCACAGAAGCATTATTTACAATAGCCGAGGTATGGAAACAACCTAAGTGTCCATCAACAGATGAATAGATAAAGAAGATGTGATATATATATATATATATATATATATATATATATATATATCTCACATATATATAATGGAATGCTACCCAGCCATAAAACAGAATGAAATTTTGCCATTTGCAGCTACATGGATGGACATGGAGGGTATTATGCTAAGTGAAATAAGGCACGAAGAGATAGACAAATACTCTATGATGCCACTTATATATGGAGTCTAAAAATATAACAAAATATAACAAAAAAGAAGAAGACTCACCAATATAGATAACAACCTAGTGGCTACCAGTGGAGGGAGGCAATACAGGGGTGGGGGAGTGGGAGATATAAACTATCAGGTGTAAGATAGGCTCAAAGATGTATTTTACAACATGGGGAATATAGTCAATATTTTGTAATAATTGTGAATGGAAAGTAACCTTTCAAAATTGTATTAAAATTTTTTTCAATTAAAAAAATGAAATTATCAGTCATAATTATTTTCTTAAGCAGATTTAAAATTGTATTGCCAAAATATTGTCCTGTAATTTACAGAAGTAAATCATAATTGATACCAAAAGAGTACCACCTTCAAGAGAAGGCTTTTCAAAACATCAAGCAGAATACTTCGTTTCTAATCGGTCTAGTTCACCTTTATTACAATTTTATTCTCTCTCTTTTACTTCAGTGTCAGCAAGTCATGTGATAGAATCCCTCTCATGCAGTCCGCTCAGAACGTTGTGCTTCAAAGTCCAACCTCTCTAGCAACTAGCCTTTTTGAAGTAGGACCTCAGGAGGTTGTAACCGAAGCACAATTATTTCTTAACTTTGAAACTTAGTCCATCTGTGCAGAAAAGCCTTCAAGTTCCTGCCAGCAGCTTCTGGTCTAATCCTTACACCTTAGCTATCCTTAATTAGTGCTTAACCTTACACCTTAGGTAGCCCCCTTTTCTAGAGCAGCCTTCTGCTACCCATGGCAGAAAAATCATTTTGCTTGCATTTTTCCCTGACACCTATCCTTATATATTTTTTTTCTTCAAAGTTAGAGATTGGAAGTATGAGAGAGAAAAGAAATGCAGTGTTTCCATCCCTCTTGATCTCATGATTTTTCTACCCTTTCAGAAAAGGAGTATAACTTGATTTCCATGGCAACCCCACTGCTCCAGCCTTTAGCAAGTTTATACTTAATTTTTCCTTATATTTAATAGAACTGACATTATTTTTCTTAACTGAGCTCATGTTCATTTGCTGACAGAAGCTGCTTTTTTTTAAAAGGATCTTACATTGCCATACTGAGTGAAGTAAATCAGACAGAAAAAGACATATCATGATATCATTTACATGTGGAATCTAAAAAAAAAGGTACAAATGAACTTACCTACAAAACAGAAATAGAGCTACATATGTAGAAAATAAACTCATGGTTACCAGGGGGTAGGGTGAGGGAAGGATAAATTGGAAGATTGGGATTGACATATGCACACTACTATATATAAAATAGATAACTAATAAGGACCTATTGTATAGCACAGGGAACTCTACTCAGTACTCTGTAATGGCCTATATGGGAAAAGAATCTAAGAAAGAATGGATACATGTATATGTATAACAGATTCACTTTGCTGTACACCTGAAACTAACACAACATTATAAATCAACTATACCCCAATAAAATTATTAAAAATAAATAAATAATAAACAAACAAATAAAAGGATCTTACAGTTTGGGGGCAACTTTAACATTTGAACATCCTGCAATACATATGTGGCTAAATTTGCTCTGTGTAGGTTAATCAGTCACTTTTACCTTAGTGGACATCAACAAATTCTGATAGGTTTACTCTTAACAGAGTTAGGGGAGAGTAGGGTCTAAATAGGGCTATTAACATAGAAAGGACATTCTTAAAATAAGGATTCAAAATGAAAGGACTGGGGATGAACATAAAGCTTATTTCACAACCTCTGTGGTCAAGTTGTTTAAATAACAGAAATATGTATGTATTTTAAATAAAAAGATGTATGCATGCTCTATCTCAAAATTTTGAGAATATTCACCCACCCACCATGGATAGTCATTTTCTTGCCAAAGGTGGAGATCGATCCAAGTGAACTTTTCTAGAGATTTTTAAAAAATCACATCTCAGATTCCACTCATATTTAATAAAGGCAAAGTTACTAAAGAATTACAATAATTTCAAGATTAAATATTTAAACTATGTGGGTTAATTAATTTGCCCATGTCTTTTCTTCCTCTTTCTCTGTGTGTCTTTTATATTCAGTTTTTATTTCCTCATTTCCTCTCAGATTCCACTCATATTTAATAAAGGCAAAGTTACTAAAGAATTACAATAATTTCAAGATTAAATATTTAAACTATGTGGGTTAATTAATTTGCCCATGTCTTTTCTTCCTCTTTCTCTGTGTGTCTTTTATATTCAGTTTTTATTTCCTCATTTCCTTTATTTCCTTTAAAATAAGAAAGTTGAACTTGTCATAAGAACCTGAGGTTTGCATGGAGATTAGTTAGAACTGGGCTTTTATGATGCTCTGTGTGGTGTGTATGTGTGTGGGGTGTGTGTGTTTGCGTGTGCTTGCCTATGTGTGCATGCATGTGGGGAAGGAATCCTTGTTACCATTCTCTTATATACAAATAAATGATTGTATCAGTTTTCTTTACTATTAAGGACTTTTAAAAATCTTGAAATAGAAAATAGATGGGTATTTTACTTGGGTGAAGCATGTCTTCCCCTTATGTTAGTACTTCATTTTAACAGCCAAGGGCAGAGAGTGGAAATCAAGAAGTGCGGTGATAGAACCCTGAGGCGAATAAGCAAGATCAGGTGCTTCCTGCATAGTTTGTACTGACTCAGAAGAAAATAATCACGGTGCTAAGACAAAGATGAGAGGAAAAATCACCTACTCCTTGGTAAGGGTTTTTATTTTTCTAGTTACTCAGTAGGTTAGTTAATTGGCTAGTTAATGAGTTAGTTCTTTAGCTTAAGACTAGCATGCTGAAAAGTGCATGCAGGTATGATTCCTTGGTACAGATTTTTGTAAGTAAGTTACAGCAGCCAAGCTAGACAGACTGACTGATGTGTTCCTGCTGAAGATGACAAGATTGAGCAATCAAAAAGAAATGTAAGCTTCCAGATTGTGTTGTTTAAATATAGAAAATAAAAATGAGGAAATAAGAACAAGACAGAATATGAAATTTCTTAGAAAGAAATACAGTCTATTTCCTTTGTAGAATTTAGCCAGAAGGAGAAGTTAAATTTTCTTATGAAAATCAAACATGCACTCTATAAGAGTCTGAATAATACTTTGCTTAGCTTAATTAAAATTTAGTTTTAAACAACTGAGCCTCAGTTTCCACATCTATAAAATTAAGATAATGATAGTAGTTACATCATAGGACTGTTTTGATGATTAAATGAATAATTTTATTGAAGAGTATTTTAAAATGCTATCACATAATATTAAATAATAGCTATAGAAATAATTGCTAAGTTCTAAAACCATACACCTAAGAGAATACCTAAAATCAACAAAAACTGAGTTACAAGTTAACCCCATGGTGCTGACCTATTTGAAAGATACATGATCCCTAAGATGTACAGAATGCAGAGATTGTATAAATTTGATGGTATTGTGATGTTGATGATGACAAAGACGATGATAATGGTGAGAAAAAGAGTAATAATCACCATTTATTTTTTTAAATAAATTTATTTATTTATTTATTCATTTTTTGGCTGCGTTGGGTCTTCGTTGCTGCACGCGGCCTTTCTCTAGTTGCGGCGAGCGGGGGCTACTCTTTGTTTCGGTGCGTGGGCTTCTCGTTGCGGTGGCTTCTCTTGTGGAGCACGGGCTCTAGGAGCGCGGGTTTCAGTAGTTGTGGCTCACGGGCTCTAGAGCACAGGCTCAGTCAGTAGCTGTGACACACAGGCTTAGCTGCTCTGCGGCATGTGGGCTCTTTCCGGACCAGGGCTTGAAGCCGTGTCCCCTGCATTGGCAGGCGGATTCCTAACTACTGTGCCACCAGAGAAGACCTCACCATTTATTTAAGTACCTTCCATGGGTTAGATCTGTACTGGAAACATCGTATATGTAATTACTTATTTTTTTCTTTTAAGTTGGCATTTACTGAGTGATTTTTAGGACTAAAGCACCATAATAAATATTATTGGAAACACAAAGACTCCAATGGTGCCTCTGATCTCAAAGTACCCAGTGTTATTGGAGAGATATGATATGTACTAGGACAAATTAAATATCAATGAAATATTTGCAATTGCTCCAAACTTCCGTAGCTTCATCCCTTCGATTGGAAAGTAGTACTGTATTCAAATGTAAATAACTCATAAAATCAACTAGGGAAAATTTCCATCTTAACATGTTCCCTTGAAATCCAAATCAAAAGGATAGACTATCACCCATTTCACTGCTAAACTCAAAATAGCTATTTGTCTAACTATGCTTTTACATAACTTTTTGGTAACTTATTATTTCAGCTTTAAGTATGGAAGATATTTGAATTATCTGAGAGAGATATGGAATTCTGAATTGTAATCATCCAAAACTACAATGATCTCATCTGTAACGTATCAATTGGGTAATTTTTCCTTTAGAGGTTAATGCAAATAATTTAATATAAATTACTAAACTAATTTATAGTATTCTTTATTTCAGCTAAATGATGCAGATTTGAGCATTGCAAAATATAAATGGATATGAAACATGTAAAAGCAAATTACAGCACTTTTGGCATATATTGATTGTCCTTTTTGGAAAAAAAATATGCTAGACTCTAGAGCCATAGTATTTTGCTGTTAAGTCACTTGGTCATCATCTGCCAGAGACTTCACTGAAGGCAGGGAGTTGAAAGCTTCAGCTATACACATACGACTTTATGTTATTAATATTAATAGATTGTATTTTTTAATATTTTCAATCACCCAAGATTAAAAGTCATAACTAAATAAAATAATGAGTCAAATCAAATCAAAGTTCAGAAAAAATGAGTGAAAATATAACTAATAATAATGTCTGCTGTTTAGTTTCTTGCAAACTGAAATATTTGTGCATGTTATGAAAATAATTGTTATCTATGACTCCATTCTTGCACCTGATAAATATGCAGTTTATCAGCAAACTGGCAAATGGCAACGGGTCAAGGGAAAAGGAAAAAATTGTTGGGGTTTAGGATTTCTAAAATTAGTTATTAAAAAAAATCTCAATTGATGTTTTTGAGTTTTAAAAAAATAACTTTAAAAAATATTTGATTGTAGAGCAATCTATATATTTTTAAACTCTAGGATTTAAAAAAGAGAGGATGTAAATATTCCTAGAGACGTGCTGTCCCTAATGGCCAGAGGGAGAAACTGGCATTTCTTCCTGTGTGTTCACACAGTGCAGTACTCTTTATAGCATGTTATTACACTCTTCTTTTTTATTATTGTTAGCTTACCTGTTTATTCATTGTAAACCCTTAAACTGTGCATAGTATTGATTTCGGACGCAGGTGGCAGTAAGCGGCAGCTTGCAGCAAGCAGCAGCAAGCAGTAGCTGGAAGCAAAATCTCAGCTCCCTGATGGGGAATCAAACCCAGGTTGCCTGGATAGAAACCAGAATCTTACCCACTAGACCACACGATCAGCAGCCAGAACCTAAAACCCCAGTGCTTTGTATACCTTGAAATGAAGAATCTGACAAGGTGTTGGAAGGTATAGAAGAAAGTAAAATATTTATTAGAAAAGCAGAGTACATGCGAAAAGATGCACAGGCAAACTCAGCGGGAGAGTCGCGAGAGCTGTGCCTTTGGGAAGTTTATATCCTTTTTTAAGGGGGCAGTCTTCCGGGTCTTTGTCTTCTTCTGGGCCAATCATATTGTTTTGACCCCATGGCTAATTTGCCTCTGAACCCTCCCCTGGGTGTGCACGCACTCCTCAGTCAAGATGGATTTCATCACAAAGGCCTCTGGGAGGGAGATAGCAGGACTTACTATGGTCTGGCATCCCCTGCCTTTTTGACCCTGTGAAGGTTTTTGCCCATGCGTAGTGTCTCCCTTGCCCCAAGGATGGGAAATGTATGAGCTCTTGATCTTTTAACAGGGTTTAGGTCCTCTCTGTCCCTGCCATAAAAGTGTCCAAAGTCCGGTTATCTACCCTATTCCTGTTGCTGTTTCTTATATTGAGGTGCACATATCGAAATATAGACAGGGGTCTGGTCATAAATATGTAGTCCTGGAGTCCGTTTGTTTCTTGCCTAGGGAAATGTAAACAGGGCGCTGGTAATGAATGTCCGGTCTGGAGTCCATCTTCTTCTCACCCCAGGAGGTGTGAACAGGAGGCCAGTTGTAAATGCTTAGCCTGGAGCCCGTCTATCTCCTACCTCATTATTTTAGATTTATTTTCTTCCTTTCTTCCTTCCTTCCCTCCTCCTTCCCCTTCCTCTCTCCAAAAGCATGTTCTTACAGTCTACCTAGTCCAGACCTCTAATCTCTTGTTTCTGTGTGCTGTGTATACTCTGTGTTGTGCCTTCACTACTGTTTACCATCCCTTCTTCCTGTGAGACTCCCAGTTTGCCTCTAACTCTAGGCTATTCCAATGTCTGAATATAGTATCCTACAATATAAGAATCTAACTAAAATTTTACTGCCTGTGGAAATAACTTTCCTCAAAATATATTTATTTAAGGACAACTATGTGCCAGGTATTCTTTGAGGTGCTAAAGATACAGCAATGAACAAAACAGAATCCTTGTCTCCTAAAGTTTATATTTTATATTTTGCCTAGAGGAGTCAAACTCTGAGTGAACTCTTGTTTGTATTGCCTGTGGTGTTTGTTTCTGAATTCAATTTAGAACACTTTTTAAAACTGTAAAGCATTTTTAAGTTCTAGCACCCATTTACTTTGGAAACTTCTTTTATCTTTCTGTGTCATCAACTAAATTAATAAAACTGAAGAATTATATTTACCATGCCCTAAATTGAATGTTATAGTCTTAGAAGTAAGATACTATGTGTGTGTGTGTATGTTCAGTATATGTATATGTATATTTGTGTATGCATGTATACATTTATCTTAGGAATTTTTTTTTTTACTTCTAAGTATGTAAACTTAGGTAAATTTTTTAACCTTTACTAAGTTTTTCTTATTTTGAAAATGTAGATAATAGGGTCTATTTGACAGTGTTATTGTGATGATTAGAAATATTGTATGAAAATGGTCAATGAAGGACCTCTTACTATGTCACAAAAACCTAAACTGACGTGGAATCTAGGGGTTAAAGTTAACAAAGTAATTTGCCCAAGGGTGTAACTTGCTCAAGTAAGTAGCAGATCTGAACTCAAGATCTTGCCTTGTTATATCTTTTCTCCAACTTCATACTCAGAAAACCAGTTTATCTTTTATATGCTAAAGCATTGTCTACATGCTTGTTTAATTGGAACTAAAAATCTTTAGGAAAAATATTAACTACACATTTCCCACTTGTGTATTAGCCTTGCAGAGCACTACATTTCTCATCTCAGGCTTTTTGGTTTTATTTTGCTTTGTTTTTGAAAAGCTCAGTTATATCTGCCATCTATTCCCAAGTGATTTTCTTCTCTGCTGTGACGGTGTCTGTCAGTCACTGCCCTATCAGTCTTTCTCAATCCATGGAATGGCTCCATAGCCAATGTCACTGCTTTTCAGCGGCATTGCCTTCTTTCCTCTTATTTCCTCTTCTTCTTATGTTTTCATCCTGGGGAGAGGAGGAATTGATGGGGGGAGAGGTCTTTTCTTGCTTCTCCCTTTTTTCTTACTTTAATTTGAAAAGAGTGGCCTTTCCTAAAAACGCCAGTTAATCAGTGTTTCTTTCCTAACCTGTGTTTGGAGCACAGCCTTAAAGTCCTTTATTCTTTATAGTCACATGTATTTGGTTTTGACTGCTAAATAGCTATTTCTTTAACAGGAAATGAGAATTTAGTTTAGGGTTTTTTTCACTTATTTATTGACTAGGAGCCATTCCTTACATCTGAAGATTATGGAAAACAAATTCTAGAGGTCTGAAGTATTCAAACTAATTTTGCTCAGCTATTAACTTCTAAACACTTTAAATGTTGAATAGCATTGCATTCCTGTCTCCAATTTGCATCTCCTTTCTTTTTTTTAAGTCTTTAGTGGATCCCCATTGCCCTCTGAATAAGGGGCAAGCAAACTCTTTTAATAAAAGACAGAATCCTTTGGCATTTCAGTTCTCCTGAAGAAATCTTTAGTTCTCTGAAGGTGGCAACCTCCCTGGCAGTCTGGACTTTTTATGTTGGCTGCCCCTACTGGTGGTTCACTGATCTCACACCACCTCCTCCCCATCCCATCTCCCTTGGGAGATACTGGTCAAGACAGGAGTTACTTCCTCTTTGAAACTTCCCCTAAGCACCAAAGACTTGTTAGGCATTTGACCTTGGTTCTTATAGGGTCCTGTGTATGCCTTCAGAATAAGGCTTCTGCTACACTATAACCCTGAAGACAAGGGAGTGGTGTCTTATTCTCATTGTACTTCTAGTCTAGCATATACCATAGAGACCAACAAAAAAGCAGGATCTCAGTAAATATGTATTGAGTCAATTGAACTATCTTTAATGTGCAAATAAATTGCTGTTGTATATAGTCATTATATTATACTTGTGGGCTTCCTAAATGCATTCAGAATGCATTGAAATGAAGTGTTTATTAAAGGTGTTTAAAATTTAATAATAATAATTACTCAATAGTTTGCAAGATACTAATTCTTACTAAAATTTAATTAAATGTTTGCACCTGATAAGGACTTTTAAAGTGTATTTTATTCTGCATAAAATGTAGTTCCAAGAAATATAAGAATAGCATTTTCCTGATAACATATTTTATATTCTAAACTAACTATAGTTCATATTTTCTAGCATACTTATTACTTTATTACTCTCTGAAAAATATTATTTTCTGGAAACAAGCACTTAGAACCCAGTGAGAGACTTTTTGTTGATGTGTAAAGGCATTTAAGGGTAGTTCTTGTGTTGGAACACAACATCCTTTTGAAGACTTATAAAAGCTATAGGCTCTCTCTCTCTCTCCAGAACAATGCCCAAATGCACATATGCTCAACAATTTTGCCTACAATTTTAAGATTCTTGTGTTTCATTCAAGAAAAATAGGTTAAGAAATCCCAGGCTAAAATCAACCTGAAAAGAACATGGACTCAGCCAAGAGGTGGGACAAAGGTGGAAGGACAAGAGTGTTAAAAATGGTCAAGAAGTATGTGCTTCAGAAAAGATTGCACAATGGTTTATAAATCTGAAATACTTCCTAACTTGAATGCTCCCTAAAAAGATGATTTCAATTGTTTGGAATCAAAACAACTTGTACTCATTCATGCATCCACCCATTCAATTAGCCACTGTGCTAGGAACTGAGAGAGTGGAGGGGAAGTGCAACTGTGGAAGAATAGTTATTATTTTAAACTAGGCAATTTCTCTGTGTTTCTCACATAAACAAGCATATCATGCTAGAGATAAGGAAAATGAATTCATTTGTTTGGAAGTTTCTGCTTACTATGACACTGATTTTATACCCAGTAGCCATTTTTCATTTCTAATTACTATTGCTATTACATGCAAATAAATGAAAATTTTAATGAATTCTAGAATCACAAAATATGATTTAATTATATTAATATTAAATGACTAGAATGAAAAGTATTAATGTGACATATAATCAAGGCAGTAATATTGTAAGGTTATCATTTTAAGCATCATAACAGTGCCCAAAATAGGATGAATATTTTTATAGAAATTTAATGAAAAACATGGCATCTTTTGATTACCCTGAAATTATTTACATGCAAAGGGGTATCTCAAATTAAGATAGCAGTTTTTGTGCCTTCAGCCAAACTCAGGTGGGGTTAGAGGTAATTTTAATTCTCTGTGACATTCATTGAGACTCAGGCTTGGGTCTGTTTTCCTAGTAACATGGAACTGCTTTGCAATGAGACACCAGGGGAAACTTTGATCAAATCATTGTAGAAGTAATTGTGGCCTCAAGTAAATTGCAGTGGAACCAAGGAAAACTTTCTGTATATAATCTGTCAGAAAACCAGAGAGAATGTGGGTAAACAATCACCTTGGAAAGGAGGGCACAGCACTACGTGTATATGATATTGTTATCCACCATACTTGGTGACATATTATGATCCATGTGCGGGTGTGACTGAAAGACCTATTTGTGAACAATGGGCCTTTTCATGCTGCACATGCTAGGATGATTCTCTGGTTTTGCAGCTGCAACTGCTATTCGCAAAGCATGCTGCTGTTTAAAGGGCATCCATTTAAATGTGAAGCCAATCCCAACTCTGCACAAAAGAGCCACCCAATTCCTGAATATACCATGACAGTTTGATCTGTCTGTGCTGAGTTACCTAACTTTCTACAGCTCCATCATATTGCTTTCCCCAAATACTCCTGTACTCTTTACTAATGCTGAAATTGGCAAGAATTATGTTTTCATGAATATCATTTAAACTCTGGGCATTTGTTTTCTCTTCACTCATTTATCCATTCATTCAGAAAAGATTTTTGAAGACCTATCATGTCCCTATCTCCTTCCATGTGCTGCATGTGAAGAATAGAGCAGGAAGAAGACACATACTTTCCCTGAACACTGCTCCAAACCTGCTACTTGATTTTAAAGATGGCTTATAAATAAGGTTTATAGATTTACTCAAGAAACAAGCAGCCCTCTCTGGAACAAAATCATGTCACATGACAATACCGAAATTTGAACAGAGCCATAACTTCAGGTATTGTCAACCTTCTGTGATGTTTGGATATGGATACAATGATACAAATGATGCAAATACATTTATGTCATTTGTTACTCCAGTTTTTAATCAGTGGTTTGTTTCCCAATCCATTCTGCCAGAAATAATACCATAACTTTTCTTTATATTGACACCTTCTACTTTCTACCTTTTTATCTTCTGCATTAAGGTGTATGTTCCTTAGGGGCAAGGGCTTCTTTATCTTTGTTTCCTTTGTTAAACCTTGCACATAACCTGGCATATATATAGTTGGTGCACAATAAAACTTCTTATTGTTCCTTGACTACAGGAACATGTTCCTGCTTTGATTTTGCACAGCCTCTGCAATTACTATTCCCTCTGCCTGAAATACTCATCTCATGGATATCCACATGGTTCACTCCCTCAACCCTTCACTCTGTTTGAACATCATCTCATCAGAGAGGCTCACCATAACCAACCTACTTAAATTAGAAACTTCACAACTCTCCTATTCCACCACCACCCACACTTCCTATCCTATTCTCCTTACTCTGATTTATTGTTCTTCATAGCATTTATCACTATCTGTCACATTTGTTTATCATTTGTTTTCAACTACCAAAAGCTCTGTGAAGGTAGGAACTTTGTTCTATTCACTATTTTATTCCCAAAGCCTGGAACAATGCATAGAACCTAATGGAATACTCAATAAACATTTGTTGAATAAATGAATGAATGAATGAATGAATGATACAAATCCATGCATATCATATACTGCCTAACAAAGCATAGAGATGTGATGGTTTATTGTATGACACTGGTAGTATGTGAAGAGTTCAGGTAGATGCTTCTGTAAATGTTCCTCTGGGATGATGACACAACTCCCAGTAGCAAAAACCTTTTTGACAATGATTGACTTGATGTGATGCAATAATTGCATAATTGCAGAAAGAGAAGAATGAATCTGCTCATTTCTGGTATAACACTTGAACCATAGATAGGTGAATACATTTCCAGAATTCTACCATATCGTCTTCCTCTTGTTTGATTAGTGAAATGATTGCTTTGACAATTGCAAGCTTATGCCAGGCACATTTTGCTAAACTAGAGTAGATCATTTCTATTGGTAGTTTCAGTCCCATGTGGCCCTATTACTTTCCCCCATATTTATGCCTCACTGTGAACAGAAGTGCTCAAATCCCATGTGATAATTAGTTAGATGCTGGCAAATTTTCAATGAATCTGTCTAATCCTGCACTGAATGTCTCTTTCCCTTTTCCCTTATTTGTCAGAAGATATCTATACACTAATGGTAGCTTACACTTACCCATATGCCCAGGCCAGAAGCTGGAGTAACATCCTTGATCCCTCTCTCTTCTTCAGCCCCAAATCCAAGCATTAAAAATGGCAAGTCAGTTCTGTCTTGAAACTGACCTCTTTTAATTCCCACTGACATTAAATTAGTGTAAGCCAACATCACCTCTTGTGAAGACTAATGCATTACCTTCTCACTGGGTTTCCCGCCTCTGGTCTAGTTTCTCTCCAATGCATTCTCCTAACAGAATAAAAGATAGTTTTTCAAAAATGCAAATCTATACTGGCTTCTCTTAATCTTCAGAATAAAGTCAAATTCTTCAGCTTGGCATGAAAGGTAATTTATGAATAGACATCTGCCTCATTTTCGAGCTTCCCAACTACTTCTAATCCCTTTGAGCTCCAGTCCTTCTGAGTTATCTGCAAAATCTCTGAAAAAGTCATGTTTTTTCTTGACTCTGGACTTTGTACACGTCATTCTTTATACTTGGTAAAACTTCTCTCCCATTTTTAGTGGGGTTTATTCCCCCTTCCTGATTTCAGTTTGGAGACTATCATATTCATAGTTTTCTTGATCCCCTGAGACTGAATTAGGTGCCTTTCATCTGTGCTTATTTGTCACTCTGTGATCACCCCTATCATAAGATTTAAAACAAACGGTGCTGAAATTGCCTATTTACTTTCTTCCTTACCCACTAGCCTACAGATATATCTTCTGTGTTCAGCACAGTGCTTGACACACAGTAAATGTTCAGCATCATTTGTTGAATAAGTTCTTAACTGCAATGAAAGTGTATTTATATTCATGGAGATGGTACGTTTCCATATTACGTCTACCTATAAGTCACTTTTGGAAGTTCACAGATCCTTCAAGACAATCAGAGGCTTTAGAATATATACAAATGTGATTTTAAATTAAAGCTTTTCTTTATTTCAAAGCAGAATGTATCCATTACATGTTGATCAAAAATTCACTTTGATTATTGGAGACAGTACGTGTGTTCATATGAATATGAAACGAGGTTTATTTAAAGTATTGGCTAACACTTTCAGCAAGTGTAAGGCAAACATAATTTTTAACCTCCTTGAATGAAATTAAACAGTGTGGATAAATCATTGATTAAGATTACACTTTCATTTAGCCTCTTCTACCTGAAAAGTGTTAATTATTGGATTTGTGACAACACCAGAAAATGAGTAAGAATAAATTAATAAGCATAATACACATTCAAACCTGATACTATCAAACTTTAAAGTGACTTCCCCTAAAGTTAGGTGTGTGACTTAAAACTGTAAATTTTTTCATTTTTATTTTTTGCTGTAGAGGAAATATTTGACCACAGTAATATATATTAATTTTTTCTCAAGGCACTTTTATTCTTACACACTTTTTTCCAGTCATTGAAGAAAAGTTAACTTATAGCTATCTACAGCTTCAAAGACAAACCACAATAAGTTCAAATTAAATAAAAATAAAATAAAACAATTGAAAACAAAATTTAATATCCAGGTCATTCAGAAGATTCTGAAGTAATACAGGAAAATACAAAGGTAAACTGATAAATATAATTGTAAGATATTTAACCACACACACATATATATATATATATAAAACTAAAAAACCAAATAAAATAAAAATAATAATAATAAAGATAAAGATAATAGGAAAACCAAAGAATGGGAAATATATAACTAATGGCTGATGGAAACAGGAATAGAAAGAAATTCATATAATAAAAATATTTTTTAAAGTATTAACAAATCACAATAATGATACTAACATGTATAGTTTTTAAAATTTTTTTATTGATATATAATTAACATATAGCATTATGTAAGTTTAAGATGTACAATGTAATTTAATATATTTATATATTGCAATATGATCACCACCATAGAATTAGCTAAAACCTGTATTATGTCTCATAATTATAATTTCTTTTTTGTGGTGGGAACAACTAAGATATAGTCTCTTAGCAACTCTGAAATTTATAATACAGTATTGTTGTCTGTAATCACTATTCTGTGCATTACAGCTCCAGAACTTATTTATCTACTAGTTGCTAGTTTGTACCCTTAAACGTTTATCTTCCCAATTCTCCCACCCTCCATCCTTTGTAACCATCATTCTACTCTCTGTTTTTATGAATTTAGTTTCTTAGATTCCTCATATAAGTGATGTCATACAGTATTGTTTTTCTTTGTCTGACTTATCTCACTTAATGTAATGCCCTCAGGTCCAACCATATTGTTGTGCAAGTCGCAGGATTTCTTTCTTTTTCATGGCTGAATAATATTCCTGTGTGTGTGTATAATACTAGCATATCTCATTTTATTGCTCTTCATGTAATTGTGTTTCATTGATATTGCATTTTTTTTTACAAATTGAAGGTTTGTGGCAACCTTGTGTAGAACAATTCTGTTAGCACCATTTTTTCAACATTTGCTCACTTTCTGTCTCCATGTCATATTTTGGTAAATCTCTCAATATTTCAAAATTCCATTATATTGTATTTGTTAAGGGCATCTGTGATCAGTGATCTTTGATGTTATAATTGCTTTGGGGCACCGTGAACCATGCCCATATAAGACAATGAATTTAATTGACAAATGTTGTGTGTGTTCTGACTGTTCCACTGACTGACTGGCCATTACCCCATCTCTCTTCCTCTTCTCAGACCTCCGTATTCTCTGTGACACAACAATGTTGGAATAAGTCAATTAATAACCTTACAATGGCCTCTAAGTGTTCAAGTGAAAGGAAGAGTCACATGCCTCTCACTTTAAATAAAAGGCTAAAAATGATTAAGCTTAGTGAAGAAGGCATGTTGAAAGTCTAAATAGGCAGAAAGCTAGGCCCCTTGCACCAAACAGGTAGCCAAGCTGTGAATGCAAAGAAAAAGTTCTTGAAGGAAATTAAAAGTGCTATTCCAGTGAACACACAAATGGTAAGAAAACAAAACAGCCTTATGGCTAATACAGAGAAAGTTTTACTGGTCTGTATAGAAGATCAAACCAGCCACAATAGTCCCTTGAGCCAAAGCCTAATCCAGAACAAGGTCCTAACTCTCTTCAATCCTGTGAAGGCTGAGAGAGATGAGGAAGCTACAGAAGAAAAATTTGAAGCTTAGCAGAGGTTGGTTCTTAAGGTTTAAGGAGATAAGCCGTCTCCATAACATAAAGTACAAGGTGAAGCAACAAGTTCTAATGTGGAAGCTGCAGCAAGTTATCCAGAAAATCTAGCTAAAATAATTAATAAAGATAGCCACACTAAACAACAAATTTTCAGTGTAGATGAAACAGCCTTATATTGGAAGGAGATGTCTTCTAAGACTTTCAAAGCTAGGGAAGACTTTAAAGCTTCAAAGGACACACAGTAAATGATTCTCTTGTTAGAGGCTAACTTCAACTTTAAGTCGAAGCCAGTGCTCATTTATCATCCCCAAAATCCTAGGCCCCTTAAGAATTATGCTGAATCTACTCTGCCTATGCTCTATAAATGGAACAACAAAGCCTGGATGACAGCACATCAGTTTACAACATGGTTTACTGAATAGTTTAAGCCCACTCTTGAGACCTACTGCCCAGAAAAAAAAATCCTTTCAAAATATTACTGCTCATTGACAATGCATCTTGTCACCCAAAATCTCTGATGGAGAGGTACAGTGAGATTCATGTTGTTTTCATGCCTGCTAACATAGCATCCGTTCTGCAGCCCATGGATCAAGGAGTAATTTTGCCTTTCAAGTCTTATTATTGATAGTGATTCCTCTGATGGATCTGGGCAAAGTAAATTGAAACCCCTTTGGAAAGGATTCACCATTCTAGATGCCATTAAGAACATTCATATTCATGGGAAGAGGTCAAAATATTAACATATATAGGAGTTTGGAAGAAATTGATTCTAACCCTCATGGATGACTTTGAGGGATTCAAGACTTCAGTGGAGGAAGTAACTGCATATGTGGTGGAAATAGCAAGAGAGCTAGAATTAGAAGTGGAGCCTGAAGATGTGACAGAATGAATTGCTGCAATCTCATGATAAAACTTTAACAGATGAAGAGTTGCTTCTTATGGATGAGCAAAGAAAGTGATTTCTTGAGGTGGAATCTACTTCTGGTGAAGATACTGTGAAGATTGTTGAAATGATAACAAAGGGTTTAGAATATTACATAAACTTAGCTGATGAATTAACAGGAGAACTTGAGAGGATTGACTCCAATTTTGAAAGTTCTATTGTGGGTAAAATGCTAGCAAACAGCATTGCATGCTACAGAGAAATTGTTTGTGAAAGGAATAGTCAATTGATGCAGCAAACTTCAGTGTTGTTTTATTTTAAGAAAGTACCACAGCCACCCCAACCTTCAGCAACCACCACCAATCAGTTAGCAGCCATCAACATCAAGGCAAGATCCTCCACCAGCAAAAACATTAGCACTCGCTGGAGGCTCAGGTGATGGTTAGCACTTCTTAGCATTAAACCATTTTACATTGAGGTATGTACATTGTTTTTTTAGATATAATGCTGTTGCTCACTTAATAAACTACAGTATAGTGTAAGGATAACTTTTATCTGAACTCAGAAACCAAAAAATTTGCGTGACTTTCTTTGTTGTGATATTCACTTTATTGCAGGGGTCTGGAACCGAACCAGCAATATCTCCAAGATTTGCCTGTATATCCAGAAATGGAATTGCTGGATCAAATGGTAGTTCTATTTTTAATTTCTTGAGGAACCTTCATACTGATTTCCATAGTGGCTTCACAAGTTACATTCCCGCCAATAGTAAACATCTCCACATCCTCGTCAACACTTGTTATCTCTTGTCTACTTGATGACAGCCATTTTAACAGATGTGCAGTGATACTTCATTGATTTTTTATTTGTATTTACCTGATGACTAGTGATGTCAAGCATCTTCTTATGTACATGTTGGCTATTTGGATGTCTTTTTTGGAGAATGTCTAGTTCCTCTGCTCATTTTTTAAACATATCTTTTTAATCAAATTATATGAGTTCATTATCTATTTTTGGATGTTAACCCCAATCCAATATGATTTGCAAATATTTCTCCCATTCCACAGGTTGCCTTTTCATGTTAATTGTTTCTTTTGCTGTGCAGAATCTTTTTAGTTTGATGTAGTCCCACTTGTTGATTTTTGTTTTTGTGCTTCCAGTGTCTTATCTAAAAAATCTTTGCCAAGACCAATGTCAAGGAGCTGTTCCTTATGTTTTCTTCTAGGAGTTTTATCATATCAGGTCTTATGTTTAAGTCTTTAATCCACTTTGAGTAAATTTTTCAGAGTGAGGTAAGATAGGGGTCCAATTTCTTCTTCATGTGGTTATCAAGTTTTTACACCATTTGTTGGAGACTATTCTTCCCTCATTGAGTGTTCTTGGCTCCCTTGTCAAATATTAGTTGACTGAAAATGTGAGAGTTTGTTTCTGTGCTCTTTATTCTATTCTGTTGGTCTATGTGTCTATTTTTATGGCAGTACCATACTGTTTTAATTGATTACTATAGTTGTGTAATATGAAATCAGAAAATGTGATGTCTCCAGCTTTGTTTTGCTTTTTCATGATTGCTTTGACTATTTGGAGTCTTTTGTGAAAACATACAAATTTTAGGACAGTTATTTTTCTATTTCTGTGAAAAATGTCACTGGCATTTTGTCCGGGATTGCATTGAATCTATAGATGGCTTTGGGTAGTATGTACATTTTAACAATATTAATTCTTCTGATCCATGAACCCAGCCATCTTTCCATTTATGTGTGTCTTCTTCAGTTTCTTTCATCAAAGTCTTGTAGTTTTCATTGTACAAATCTTATACATCCTTGGTCAAATTTATTCCAAGTATTTTATTGTTTTTGATGCTACTATGAATGTGATAGTTTTCTTTATTTACTTTTCAGCTGTTTTGTTGTTTGTATATGGTTGTTAGTGCAACTGATTTCTGTATGTTGATTTTATACATGGTACTGATACATTTATACATTTATACTGATAGCCTAATGGAGGTTTCTTCGTAGGTTACAATCAATCCCTGGCTGCTTTTAGAATTTTTCTTTATCTTTGATTTTTGATAGTTTCCTTACAATGTGTCTTGGAGAAGGTCTTTTTGCATTGAGATAATAGGGTGATCTATCGGCTTCATGAACTTGGATGTCCAATTCTCTCTCAGGTTTGGGAAGTTCTCAGCTATTATTTCTTTAAATAAACTTTCTATCCCCTTTGCCCTCTCTTCTCCTTCTGGACTCTGATTATTCTTTGTGCTTTCTATGGAATCCCATAGGTCACATAGACTTTCTTTGTTCTTTTTCATTCTTTTTTCTTTGTTCTCTTCTAAGTGAGTTATTTCAACATCTATGTCCTCTAACTCATTTATTACGTCTTCATTTGTCCTGCTCTACTGCAGATGCTCTTTATTGTATATTTTACTTCATTCATTGAATTTTTAAGCTTCAGAATTTCTGTTTAGTTCTTTTATATGTTTTCTGTTCTTTTTGTAAATATCTCATTTTGATCATGTATTTTTTTCATGATTTCATTGAAATGTCTCTCTAAGTTTTCTTGTAGCTTGTTGAGTTTCTTTAAAAACAGCTATTTTTAGTTATTTATGAATTAGATCATGAACCTCCATGCCCTTGAGCTCAGTTATTGGAGAATTATTTTTATCTTTTGATAATAACATTCCCTTGTGTTTTTTTTTAATATTTCTCTATGAATTAGTGACTTTATGTGTTTCTATTTTCCACTGTGTTTGCTTGTTTATTTATTTATTTATGGCTGTCTTGGGTCTTCGTTTCTGTGCAAGGGCTCTCTCCAGCTGCAGCGAGTGGGGGCCACTCTTCATTGCAGTGTGCGGGCCTCTCACCATCGCGGCCTCCCCTGTTGCGGAGCACAGGCTCCAGACGTGCAGGCTCAGTAATTGTGGCTCACGGGCCTAGTTGCTCTGCGGCATGTGGGATCCTCCCAGACCAGGCCTCGAACCTGTGCCCCTGCATTAGCAGGCAGATTCCCAACCACTGTGCCACCAGGGAAGCCCCCATTCCCTTGATTTTTGATGTTCTTTGTAGTTTTACATGGCTGCTTTCATATTTGACATAACAGACACCTCCTTAAATCCTTGCTAGTTTCCTTCAGCTGGGTTATTCTGTTCACTGGTGCTGTATCTTTTCCAATATGAGACCCCAAGAAAAAAATCTGCCCTTTTCTCTGCCTTTGTATAGGTACATTCTACTCTTCTTGCTCCCTCTTGTGGCAGAATTCTTAAGCTTTGATGTCTTATCTGGTTCTTACAACTCACCAGGCTGCTACTGGAAGCCTCTCTTTTGTTTTTCAAAAGGTGGCACCATAGCTGAAATTTGTGGTTTCTCACTTGCCCACAGACCCTGGCCTGTTTTCTGAGTGTATTTCCTGTCTGCTGTAGTTCACTCTTCCCTCTGCACTTTGGAACATGCACAAGAAGCTGCCTCAGTGTGGTGGGTGGTGTGTGTTTACCACTTGTGGCATTGGGGGTGCCTGCAGACCTAGTAGGGAGATACTCAGGTGAGGTACTCCCAGAAACTCACAGGTGGGCTTCCTGATGAAGTCTGCAGGGACTGCATCCCTTTAATCCCTTTGATACCATTATCTTCCTCTTTCATGATCAGCTCCCTCCTCCCAGTCATGGAGATCCTGCCTCAGTACTCTGGGTGCTGCTGGAGAGAAATGGGTTTACTGCTGTCCTTTTCCCTTGCAAGAAAGGTGGCCACTGCCTGATAGGTCATCCCCATGTGGTGTTGCATGGGATGGCAGGGGTGGGAGTGGGGACAGCACTGGTAAAGTTCTTACCATCTTCACTGAATTCTATAACTCATATACATTGTTTTCTCCAATGGTGTGCTAGAATTTCCCCTTAAGAGGCTGGACTTCTAAAGTTTCTCTCTCATATGTGGGTATCTTACCAGGTCAGCACTCTCCAGGTTTTTTCCTGACCTTGGCAACAGGGGTTGAGGAAGGTTGGCTACTTTGCCAGCTCCACAGCCTGAACAGCCTGTCTGCCTGTTTTGGATGCACAAATGGGCAAAACTTCTCTTAGGTCCCTTGTCATGTAATGTTGGATCCCACAACTCCCAGAAAATGTACTTTTGTTCATGGAAGGGTGTTTAATTCTTGGTTGAAAAGGGGACAAAAAGTAGAAACATCTCATGTCACCATGATGCTGATATCACTCATACATAGTGTTTGAGGTATGCCAGCCATTGTTCTAAACATTTTGCATATATTAATGCATTTAATCCTATAAGATATGTGATATTATCGCCATTTAAAGATAAGGAAACTGAAGAACAAATAGGATAAATGACTTGCCTGGTGTTAGCAGGGATTCTTATCCACATCTAATCATGTATTTAAAATAAGGACAATCAAACTACCCATGTGAAGATGCAATAGAACAGAGAGACTTATGAATAAATATCAACTAAATAGTAATTTGTTATTGTTCTCTTGGAGAAGAATTTAATATTAAAACAAACTGATTTTATTCAACCTTCTGATTCATAATGTCATTTCTTATAATTTATTCCAAAGAAATAATTCAAAAATTAAGTAATTAAAAAGTTCTGTAGAAAGACATTACAACATGTTTGCACAGGGAGCTGAGTAGGCAGGGCTGTGTAGTTGCAATGATTCCTAAAAAAAAAAAAAAAAAAAAAAAACCTCAAAACTTGATAAATTGTTAAATAGATTGGAGATGTCATTGTAATGAGACTTATATTTCCATTAAAATGATATATTTCAGGGACTTCCTTGGTGGTCCAGTGGTAAAGGATCTGCCTTACAATGCAGGGGACGCAGGTTCAATCTGTGGTCAGGGAGCTAAGATCCCTCATGCCGCAGGGCAACTAAGCCTGCGTGCCACAACTACTGAGCCCGTGCACCTCAATTAGAGCCCATGTGCCACAAACTACAAAGGCCATGTGCTCTGGAGCCTGCATGCCACAACTATAGAGCCCACGCACCCTTGAGCCTGTGCACCACAACTAGAGAGAAGCCCGTGCACTACAACGAAGAGCCCACGTACCGCAACTAAGACCCGATTCAGCCAAAAATAAAAATAAAATAAATAAATAATAAAGACAATTTAAAAATGATAGGTTTCAAAAATATAAAGCAGTACTGAGAAGTATTTGTGAAATAACATTAAGTGAAAGGACAAAATATAACTTTTTTTGGAGTATAGTTGATTCATAATTTTGTGTTAGTTTCAGGTGTACAGCAAAGTGAATCTGTTATATATATACATATCAACTCTTTTTTTTAGATTCTTTTCCCATATAGGCCATTACAGAGTACTGAGTAGAGTTCCCTGTGCTATGCAGTAGTTCCTTATTAGTTATCAATTTTATATATAGTAGTGTGTATATGTCAATCCCAATCTTCCAATTTATCCCTCCCCTACCCACCCTTGTCACCTGGTAACCATAGTTTGTTTTCTACATCTGCAACTCTATTTCTGTTTTGTAGATAAGTTCATTTGTACCCTTTTTCTCAGATTCCACATATAAGCAATATCATATGATATTTGGCTTTCTCTGTCTGACTTACTTCACTCAGAATAACAATCTCTAGGTCCATCCATATTGCTGCAAATGGCATTATTTTGTTCTTTTTTTATGGCTGAGTAATATTTCATTGTATATATGTACCACATTTTCTTTTTTTCTTTTTTAACATCTTTATTGGAGTATAATTGCTTTACAATGATGTGTAGGCTTCTGCTTTATAACAAAGTGAATCAGTTATACATATATATATATATATCCCCATATCTCTTCCCTCTTGCGTCTCCCTCCCTCCCACCCTCCCTATTCCACCCCTCTAGGTGGTCACAAAGCACCGAGCTGATCTCCCTGTGCTATGTGGATGCTTCCCACTAGCTATTTTACATTTGGTAGTGGTTATATGTCCATGCCACTCTCTCACTTTGTCCCAGCTTACCCTTCACCCTCCCCATATCCTCAAGTCCATTCTCTAGTAGGTCTGCGTCTTTATTCCTGTCTTGCCCGTAGGTTCTTCATGACCAATTTTTTTTTTTTATATTCCATATATATGTGTTAGCATACGGTATTTGTTTTTCTCTTTCTGACTTACTGCACTCTGTATGACAGACTCTAGGTCCATCCACCTCACTACAAATAACTCAATTTCGTTTCATTTTATGGCTGAGTAATACCACATTTTCTTTATCCATTCCTCTGTTGATGGACATTTAGTTTGCATCCATGCCCTGGCTATTGTAAATAGTTCTGCAGTGAACATTGGGGTGCATGTATCTTTTCGAATTATAGTTTTATTTGGATACATGCCCAGGAGTGGGATTGCTGGATCATATGGTAGCTCTATTTTTAGATTTTTAAGGAACCTCCATAATGTTCTCCACAGTAGCTGTACCAGTTTACATTCCCACCAACAGTGTAGAAGGGTTCTCTTTTCTGGACACCCTCTCCACCACTGATTGTTTGTAGATTTTTTGATGATGGCCATTCTGAAGGGGGTGAGGTGATACCTAATTGTGGTTTTGATTTGCATTTCTCTAATAATTAGTGATGTTGAGCATCTTTTCATGTACTTTTAACCATCTGTATGTCTTCTTTGGAGAAATGTCTATTTAGATTCTCTGCCTATTTTTTTGATTTGCTTGTTTGTTTTTTTGATATTGAGATGCATGAGCTATTTGTATATTTTGGAGATCAATCCCTTGTTGGTTGCTTTGTTTGCAAATATTTTCTCCCATTCTGAGGGTTGTCTTTTCGTTTTGTTTATGGTTTCCTTTGCTGTGCAAAAGCTTTTAAGTTTAATTAGGTCCCATTTGTTTATTTTTGTTTTTATTTTCATTACTCTACGAGGTGGATCAAAAAAAGATCTTGCTGTGATTTATGTCAGAGAGTGTTCTGTGAATGTTTTCCTCTTAAATTTTTATAGTATCCAGCCTTACATTTAGGTCTTTAATCCATTTTGAGTTTATTTTTCTTTATGATGTTAGGGAGTGTTCTAATTTCACTCTTTTACATGTAACTGTCCAGTTTTCCCAACACCACTATTCGAAGAGACTGTCTTTTCTTCATTGTATACTCTTGCCTCCTTTGTCATACATTAGGTGACCATAGGTGTGTGGGTTTATTTCTGGACTTTCTATCTTTTTCCATTGATCTATATTTCTGTTTTTGTGCCAGTACCATATTGTCTTGATTACTGTAGCTTTTTAGTATAGTCTGAAGTCAGGGAGCCTGATTCCTCCAGCTGTGTTTTTCTTTCTCAACATTGTTTTGGTTATTCATGGACTTTTGTGTTTCCATACAAATTTTAAAATTTTTTTGGTTCTAATTCTGTGAAAAATACCATAGGTAATTTGATAGGGATTGCATTGAATCTGTAGACTGCTTTAGGTAGTATAATCATTTACAATATTGATTCTTCCAATCCAAGAACATGGTATATCTCTCTCTGTGTTTGTGTCATCTTTTATTTCTTTCATCAGTACCTTATAGTTTTCTGAATACAGGTCTTTTGCCTTCTTAGGTAGGTTTGTGCCTAGGTATTTTATTCTTTTTGTTGTGACAGTAAATGGGATTGTTTCCTTGATTTCTCTTTCTGATCTTTGTTAGTGTATAGGAATGCAAAAGATTTCTGTGTATTAATTTTGTATACTGCAACTTTACCAAATTCATTGATTAGCTCTAGTAGTGGCATCTTTAGGGTTTCCTATGTATATGTCATCTGCAAACAGTGACAGCTTTACATCTTCTTTTTCAATTTGGATTCATTTTATTTATTTTTTTCTTCTCTGATTGCCATGGCTAGGACTTCCAATATTATACTGAATAACAGTGGCGAGAGTGGACATCCTTGTCTTGTTCCTGATGTTAGAGGAAATTCTTGTAGTTTTTCACCATTGAGAATGATGTTTGCTGTGCGTTTGTTATATATGGCTTTTATTATGTTAAGGACGATTCCCTCTATGCCTTCTCTATGGAGAGTTTTTACCATAAATGTTGAATTTGTCAAAAGCTTTTTCTGCATCTATTAAGATAATCATATGGTTTTCATTCTTCAATTTGTCAATGTAGTGTATCACATGGACTGATTTGCCGATATTGAAGAATTCTGTTATCCCTGGGATAAATCCCACTTGATCATGTTGTGTGATCCTTTTAACGTGTTGTTGGAATCAGTTTGCTAGTATTTTGTTGAGGATTTTTGCCTCTATGTTCATTGGTGATATTGGCCTGTGATTTTCTTTATTGTGATATCTTTGTCTGGTTTTGGTATCAGGGTGATGGTGGCCTTGTAGAATGATCTTGGGAGTGTTCCTTTCACTACAATTCTTTGGAAGAGTTTCAGGAGGGTAGATGTTAACTCTTCTCTAAATGTTTGATAGAATTTGCCTGTGAAGCCATCTGGTCCTGGACTTTTGTTTGTTGAAAGATTTTTAATCACAGTTTCAATTTCAGTAACTGTGAAATTATTGAATTTACAGTGATTGTGTTCATATATTCTATTTCTTCCTGGTTCAGCCTTGGAAGGTTTTACCTTTCTCAGAATTTGTCCATTTCTTCTATGTTGTCCATTATTTTGGCATATGGTTGCTTGTAGTAATGTCTTATAATCCTTGTATACCTGTGGTGTCAGTTATAACTCCTGCTTTTTCATTTCTAATCTTATTGATTTGAGTCCTCTCCCTTTTTTTCCTTGATGAGTCTTGCTAAAGATTTATTAGTTTGGTTTATCTTCTAAAAGAACCAGCTTTTAGTTTCATTGATCTTTGCTATTGTTTTTTTCTTCTCTATTTCATTTATTTCTGCTCTGATCTTTATGATTTCTTTCCTTCTACTGATTTTGTGTTTTGTTTGTTCTTCTTTCTCTAGTTGCTTTTAGGTGTAATGATAGGTTGTTTATTAGAGATTTTTCTTTTTTCTTGAGGTAAGATTGTATTCTTATGAGCTTCCCTCTTAGAACTGCTTTTGCTGTGTCACATAGGTTTTGGATCATTGGGTTTTTGTTATCATTTGTCTCTAGGTATTTTTTTAAATTTCCTCTTTGATTTCTTAATTGATCATTTGATTATTTAGTAACATATTTTTTAGCCTCCATGTGTTTGTGCTTTTAACTCTTTTTTTTCCTGTAATTGATTTCTAATTTCATAGTGTTGTAGTCAGAAAAGATGCTTGATATGATTTCAATTTTCTTAAATTTACCCAGGCTTGAGTTGTGATCCAAGATATAATTATCCTGGAGAATATTCCATGTGCACTTGAGAAGAAACTGTATTCTGTTGCTTTCAGATGGAATGGCCTATGAATATCAATTAAGTCTATCTGGTCTAATGTGTCATTTAAGGCTTCTGTTTCCTTATTAGTTTTCTGTCTGGATGATCTGTCCATTGGTGTAAGTGGGGTGTTAAAGTTCCTCACTATTTTTCTGTTACTGTTGATTTCCCCTTTTATGACTGTTAGAATTTGCCTTTGTACTGAGGTGCTCACTATGTTGGGTGCATATATATTTACAATTGTTATATTTTCTTCTTGGATTGATCCCTTGATCATTATGTAGTGTCCTTCCTTGTCTCTTGTAACAGTCTTTATTTTAAAGTCTATTTTATCTGATATGAGTATTGCATGGAGTATCTATTTCCATCCCCTCACTTTCAGTCTGTATGTGTCCCTTGATCTGAAGTGGGTCTCTAGTAGATAGCATATATATGGGTCTTGTTTTTGTATCCCTTCAGCCAGTCTGTGTCTTTTGGTTGGAGCATTTAATCCATTTACACTTAAGATAGTCATCAATATGTATGCTCCTATTGACATTTCCTTAATTGTTTTGGGTTTGTTTCTGTAGATCTTTTTTCTTCCCTTCCTCTTTTGTTCTCTTTTCCTGTGTTTCTTGCCTAGGGAAGCTCCTTTAGCACTTGTTTTAAAGCTGGTTTGGTGGTACTGAATTCTCTTAGCTTTTGCTTGTCTCTAAAGCTTGTGATTTCTCCATCAAATCTGAATGAGAGCCTTGCTGCATAAATTATTCTTGGTTGTAGGCTTTTCCCTTTCAATATATCCTGCCACTCCTTCTGGCCTGTAGAGTTTCTTCTTTAAAAACAGCTGATAACCTTATGGGGATTCCCTTGTATCTTATTTGTTGCTTTTCCCTTGCTGCTTTTAATATTTTTCTTTGTATTTAATTTTTGTTAGTTTGATTAATTTGTATCTCAATATGTTCCTTGTTGGGTTTATCCTGTATGGGACTCTCTGCACTTCCTGGATGTAGATGACTATTTCCTTTCCCATGTTAGGGAAGTTTCCTAATATAATCCCTTCAAATATTCTCTCAGTCCCTTTCTCTTTCTCTTCTTCCTCTGGGACCCCTATAATTCTAATGTTGGTGCGTTTTTCTTGTCCCAGAGGTCTCTGAGATTGTCCTCATTTCTTTTCATTCTTTTTTCTTTATTCTCTTCCATGGCAGTGGTTTCCACCATTCTATCTTCCAGCTTACTTAGCCTTTCTGCCTCAGTTATTCTGCTATTGGTTCCTTTTAGTGTATTTTCATTTCATTTATTGTATAGTTTATCACTGTTTGTTCTTTAGTTCTTCTAGGTCCTTGTTAAACATTTCTTGTATCTTCTGGATCCATGCCTCCATTCTTTTTCAGAGATCTTGGATCATCTTTACTATCATTGCTCTGAATTCTTTTTCAGGTAGATTGCCTGTCTCCTCTTCATTTTGTTGGTCTTATAGATTTTTACCTTGCTCCTTCTTCTGCAGCATATTTCTTTGTTGTCTTACTTTGTCTGCTGTGTTCGTGGTCTCCTGTCCACAGGCTGCAGGGTTGTAGTTCCTCTTGCTTCTGGTGTCTGCCTCTGGTGGGTGAGATTGGTCCCAGGGATTGTGTAGGCCTCCTGGTGGGAGGGACTGGGGCCTGCCCTCTGGTGGGTGGAGCTGAGTCTTGTCCCTCTGGTGAGCAGGGCCATGTCAAGCGGTGTGTTTTGGTGTGTCTGTGAGCTTAGCATGACTTTAGCCAGCTTCTCTGCTGATGGGTGGGGCTGTGTTCCTGTGTTTCTGGTTGTTTGGCCTGAGGTGTTCCAGCACTGGAACTTGCAGGCTGTTGGTTGCAGCTGGGCCATAGTGCCAAGATGGGGACCTCTAGGAGAGCTCATGCTGATTAATATTCTCTGAGGCGAGGAATTCCCTGGCAGTCCAGTAGCCAGGACTTGGTGCTCCCCCTTAGGAGCTCAGGTTCAGCCCCCAGCAGGGGAACCTAGATGCCACAAGCTTTGTGGCACAGCCAAAACAAAACATTCAAACAGACAAACGAAAACCAAGACAAACAATAAAAACAAAAAACAAGACAAAAACAAAATAAACAACCAAACAAAAAACCCAGAAACCAAAACAAACAATAAAAACAAAACTAACAAAAACAAAAAACAGAAAAACCCAAACAAAAAAGCAAAGAAAACAAAAACAACAACAACCAAAAAACCTCCCCAAATCAAACCCCCCAAAGCAAAAAATAATATAAAAATAAAGAAATAAAAAATATATTTTAAAAAATGTAAGAAATAAAAATAATAAATAAATAAATTTAAAAATTCCCTGGGTCCTCTGCTGTCAGTGTCCTTGTCCCCACAGTGAGCCACAGCCAACCCCTGCCTCCCCTGGAGGCCCTCCAAGACCTCTAAGTAGGTCTCTGGACCCACTGTGGGCACTGTAGGGGCAGCTCAGACTCTGACCTGGCCCTACTTTCATCTATACGTGCCCACAAAGTCTACAGCTGCTAAAGCTAGACCAGCCTCAGTTCTGGAAGCACCCATTGTCCATTCAGATGTTCTGCAGTTGCTGGGTTTACCAAGCTGATCACAGGGGTTTAATCTGCAGCATGTGCAGGTGCAGTGAGAGATTTCAGTTCTTCTTCCTTAGTCGCACTGCCCCTGGGGCTCAGCTTTGGTTTTGGTCCCACCTCTGCATGTGGGTCACCCTCAGGCATCTGCTCCCCACCCAGGAGAGATGGGGTGAAGTCAGGGACTGGGGGCATGATGGCCCATTTTGGTGGGATGAGGCATGGCAGCTACTGACTGGGTCACTCTTGCTTGCTTAGGTGGGGGAGCAAGGGGCAGTGACAGACTGGGGCATGAGTGCTTGCTTTGGTGGGAGTCCCTCCCATTGCCCATGGAGCAGGGGCTGGTGTGTGAGGAGAGAGGCCTCGATGGTGGCCCTGCCCTTCATGCGCCACTCAGCACTGACGCCTTCCATTGCAGTCCGTGCTTCCTCCAGGAGCATTCCTAGCTGTGGAGCCCCTCGCTCCCATCCCCTCAGGCTGTCTCCACGCAGCCAACAGCAGTCCTCTCCTTGGGTCTGCTCTCCAAACCCCAAGTTTCAGCACCCAATCCCAGCCAGCACTGGCGAACCCCTGTCTCAGGCTGGGGTGCCCAAAACTGTGGCACGGACTGTCCGTCAAAATCTCTCTCTGTCCTACCTGCCACAGGCCGGCTGCTACAATTTCCTCCGATAGCCCATGAAGCTTCCCTCCATCTCAGCTGATTGAGCTGCCAGTGAGGGGGCCTCTCCAGTTGTGTTAACCTCTCATCTCCTTCAGTTCCTCCACCAGAGGTGCGGATCCAATCCTGTTTCCTCTTTTCTTTTTCTTCCTTTTCTCTCTTTTGTCCTACCTGGTTCCGAGGATCTTTTCTTGTCCTTTTAGGTGTCTGAGGTCCTCTGCTAGTGCTCAGCATGTGCTCTGTGTGAATCGTTCCACTTGTAGATGTATTCTTGATGTACTTGTGGGGAGAAGTGAACCCCAGGTCCTCCTATTCTGCCATCTTGACCTAAACTCTGCATGACTCTTCCAGAGTACAATTTTTAAGTGTACTCTTCTTAGATCTATTTTAAACCTATGTGTACCAAAACATAACTATTGGTAAACAGAGACAGTAGTTATTCCATAATGGAGACAAAATGATAGATTATTGTTAAATGTTCGTTTTAAATATTTTACATTTCTGAAAAAATAAATTCACTTTTTGATGCACTTACAAACATAAAAGAAAATTAAGACTATGGCTTTATTTTTAATTTGCCATATTATCAATCCCATTACCTTCTGCCTTTTCTGCATTAGATCCCAAAGTCTATTGGGATGTATAAAGAATGAGCAGTTTCTTGTGAATTTTTATAGGATTAATCTATTATACTTCATCTAATATTTTAGTCATAGCACATTCAAGTGCTGACAATGTTTTTCTGTAAGAAATAAAATAAAATAAAATTACTAGTACTTAATTGATTTTGCAAAAATACTCAAAAAAGTAAAGAGGAGGACCAAAAACTTCACTGATATTTTATAATTATACGTATATCTTTGTTATCTAATTTATCTCAAAAGCTTACAGATACCTCCAGCTCTGTAAATATAATAAATACTTATTCAATACAACTTAACATGTAATACTTGTTTAAAAGGACACGTTTACTTTCTTCATTCAGTGAGGGTCTATAATACACAACACTTTCTGGCAGTCACCAAAGAAATAATTCTTTCTCCATAAGTTTTTATTAATCAATTTATAACCTAATTAACTATTTAATTCCAATTGCAGGGAATGCTAATAAAAATTACAGGTTCTATGAGAGCTTGCAAAATGTTTGCTGAATTTAGGGATCAGGAAAGATATCCTCAAGATAGTGACTGACCTGAGTAATGAAAAGTGACTAAGAGGTCACTAGGTGAGTGAATAGTGGTTAAGTGCAGAGGAACATTTCAGGCTGAGGGAGTAGGGCGCAAAGGCCCCACAGAAAGAAAAATGGCCAGTGTGGTCAAAGTTCACAGAGAAGTGGCTGTATAGGCCAGAAGGTGGAAGACTTGTTAGGCCTAGCTAGGAACTTGGTCTTCATATTAATGTAGAAGCTCCTGAAGGACTTAGAAAGAAAATGAACAAATTTACATTTTTAAAAGATCACCCTGGATCTGGTATAGAGAAAGGATTGAAGGAAGATATGGATGATTGCTGGGAGTTTCTTAAGTAGTCTAAGAAATATATGAATGGGTAGAGAAAACCCCTTTAACAACTGCCACAAAGAAGATTAAATATTTTGGAATAAGCTTAAAAAGAAATATGTGCTACCTCTATAAGGAAAACTTTAAAACATACCTGAAAGATGTAAAAGTATATTTGAACAAGTAAAGAGACATCCCCTCTTCCTGTATGAGACTATTCAACATTATAAAGATGTCAGTTCTCCCTTAATTAATTTATAAAATTAACTCAATCTTAATCAAAATATTAGCAGGCTTTTTTACAGTGTAGAAAATAATAATAAAGTTCATATGGAAAAACAAACATACAAGAAGAGGCAGGAAAACACTGAAAAAGAAAATCTATGAGAGGATATTAGCCCTGCCAGATAGAAAGCTATAAAGATATACTTCAAAGTAGCTGTAATTAAAATAGTGTGATACTGGCACATGAATAGATAAAGAGAACAGAGGAACAGACTGGAAAACCCAGAAGTAGATTCAAATACATAAGAAAGCCTATTATATGATCAAGGTAATCTGTGGGGCATCAATGAGACAAAGGTAGACTTTTTAATTAATGGTTGTAGAACAACTGAGTGGCCATTTGGAAAAAAATAAAATTTGATTAATATCACATACCATATACCAGGATAAACTCCAAATAGATCAAGAATGTAAATATAAAAAACTGAAAACAAGATCTAGAAGAACACTGGGATGAATTTCTCTTTATCCTCACAATAGGAAAATACTTTCTATTTCACAGACTCTAGAGGAAATGAAAGAAAACATTGATAAATTTGACTATGTGAAAGTGAAAGTTTAAAAAAAGAAGCTAAGACAATAACATAAGCAATATCACAGACAATTTATTAACTGGGAGAAAACATTTGCAATGTGTAACACAAGAGCCAATATCCTTAATACTTAAAGAACTCTTAAAACTGAAGAAAAAGGGATCAAAAACCCAATGGCAAAATAAGAAAAAGACCTAAGCAGACATTCACATACAGAGACAGAAAATGCGTATTTGTTAAAAATATTACCAATGATACAAATGAAAAGACTGTAGGCCCACCACCACTGCAGCCTTACTGATATACTTTATTACCAAAGACGGCTTAGAGAAGATTAGCAAAGGTGTTAAGCCAGTGGAAATCAGAAGAGGTGTAATGTTAGCTATAGATGCTGTAATTGCTGAACTTAAGAAGCAGTCTAAACTTGTACCAACCCTTTAAGAAATTGCTGATTGCTAAGATTTCTGCAAACAAAGAAATTGGCAATATAATTTCCAATGCAGTGAAAGAGATTGGAATAAATGGTGTAGTCATGTTAAAGGATAGAAAACTCCTGAATGATGAGCTAGAAATTATTAAGTTGAGGTTTAAGTTTATATGTCTTCATATTTCGTATACATCAAAAGATCAGAAATGTGTATTTCAGGATGCTTGTTTTCTATTGAATGAAAAGAAAGTGTCTAGTCCATTATACTGGCCCTTGAAATTGCCAATGTTCATTGTAGCCCTTGATAATAATTGCTGAAGATGTTGATGGAGAGGCTCTAAATACGCTCCTTTTGAATAGGCTAAAAGTTGGTCTTCAGATTGTAGCAGTCAAAGCTCCAGGTGTTTGTGACAATAGAAAAAAACCTGCTTGAAAACATGGGTATTGCTACTGGTAGTTCAGTGTTCAGAGAAGAGAGAGTGACCCTAAATCATGATGATGATGATTTTCAGACTCATGACTTGGGAAAAGTTGGAGAGGTCATTATGACCAAAGATGAAGTTCTGCTCTTAGAAGGAAAAAGTTAACAGTCTCAAATTGAAAAACATATTTAAGAAATCAATGAGCAGTCAGATATCATAACTAAAGAATATGAAAAGGAAAAACTGAGTGGACTCTGGCAAAAATTTTAGTAGAATAGCTGTGCTGAAGTTATGCTGCAGTGAATGAAAAAAATTTACAGATGCCCTTGATGTTCCATGAGTTTCTGTTAAACAAAGCATTGTTCTGGGAGGGGGTTGTGTTCTGCTTTGCTACATTTCAGCCTTAGACTCACTAATAACAGTTAATGAAGATTTTTAAAAATGATATAGAAATTATTAAAAGAACATTCAAAATTCTTTTAGTGATCATTGTTAAGAATGTAGATGTTGAAAGATTATTGATAATTGAGAAAATTATGCTAAATTCCTCAGAAGTTGGTTATGATGCTACGCTTGAAGCTTTTGTGAATATGGTGGAGAAGGGAATTATTGATCCAACTAAGGTTGTAAGAACTTCTTTATTGGATGCTAAAGAAGAGAAAGATCCTGGAAATCAGTGGAATGGGTGGGATAGGGGGTGATAAGTTCTAATTCCTAGAACAGTGCTTCACCATTACTAATGAACTATGACAGGATGCTTGAGACAATGTTTCTCACCGATAATTTCGGAGAAGTCAGTTGAAGAAAATGAAGAAAAGGCTGTCTGATATTTAAGAAACTCACTATAAACCTCAATTACTAGTTTCAGTTGACAATATATAATGATTTTCATTGTCCATGCTTATAGATAATTTATTTTGTAATTTTAAATAAAAAGTCATTTGTACAATCATGAAAAAAAAGATATGTGAAAGAGTACCTATAGTATGCGATCCTTTATAAGAAAAAGAGGGCAATGAAAAAAACACATTTATCCACTAATCTCTTCAAAAGAAATATCAGAAAGATAAATCAGAAACTAATGAGATTGGTTACCAATATAAGGCGGGTAGGAATGGAAGTGAAAGAATGTAAAAGGAATGATACTTCTTTAAGTATACTTTTCTGTGTAGCACTGTCTTATAGGATGTACCCTCAAACAAAAATATAAGATAAAACCAGGATGTAGGGGGAGCCCAAAATGGAATACAAAAAATAATAATACTACAAAAATACCTAACTATGTTACAAATGAATGGCATAACCATACTTGAAGGGGATAGAGAAAAAAATAATTCACTTAGTAATTTGCGGAAACATTTTGATTGTATACCATACACAAATATATACTACTGTTGGCTTAAAAAATATTCACAGCCTAAAAGTTGAGAGTTATGTTTTATTTGGTGGGAATTTTTAGGACTTCAAGCCTGGGAGGCAGCATCTCAAGTAACCCTGAGAGAACTGCTTCAAGGAGGCAAGGAGGGAAGCCAGGTTATATATTATAAAAGTTTTGCAACAAAGGGCAGGTAGTCTGAATGTCAAAAGATTATTGTTAATTAAAGAAAACTAGATATCTCAAGTTAAGGAATTTAGCGCTTTCCTATGTATGGGAAGATGCAAGAGTCTGGGCTCACTGAAATCATTCCTCATGATATGTACCTCAGCTACCTGGGGCCACTATCCTGTATTTTCACATCCTGAGTTTCCTCAGGGCTCACCAGCTCACCGTTGGCAGTGGCTGCAATAGCTGATGACTGTGACATCCTTTGTTTACTGATATGGCAGTCAGTATTCCATTTATCAGCCACATTATTAAGCAAACATCAGTTAATTTATTTATTTGAAGATCATAAATATCAATATAGTGAATCATTGCTAAAGCAGACAGATTATTGTCAAAGTATACACAATACACCTCTGACCTGTGTAACTCAAATTTATTCACCTAATTTGGTTCAAACCACATTCTAAAAATAAAATTATGAAGAGAAGAAAAATTATTCCTTCATGTGTTACAGCATACTTGTGTTTTAGTCTGTCCAAACTTTTTCTCATTATATAGAACTTGATTTATATAGATTTCATCTATACATTCCCTTTGGGGAAAAAAAACTGAAAATGAACAAAATAGCAGCCACTCTTTGAAAATATCAATAAAATACTCTTCTTTAACTCGGAACACTATTTCTATGAGAGCAACTTTAAGAAGATATTACAAGGATGGTGATACAGGAAAGAGAGGTTATTTCATGAAATAAATATTAATTAAGCATGGTCCACACATTATAGGCAATTTTGTTGATATAACCTTTTTAAGATGTGGCATCAGTCCTTAAGTGTTTTGAACTATATAGGCCTTGAGGCTCAGTTCTATTCTGGCTCAGCAATTTACTAAAGCTGTACTATTGGACAAGTTTAAAACCTCTCTAAACTGCTGTTTCACCCTCATAAAATGGGGATACCACAACACTTATTTTGAAAACTTGTGAGAATTAAATGTAAAATATTCTGAAAATAATTGGCTGGAAATAAATGTGTTTCTTTCCTTTACCCTTTATGACAGCAATTTTTGAGAAGATTCAGCTTTAAAATACATGGATGTTATAGGTTATAAATCATTATATATGTAAAGAATTGTTATTATGAATAATTAGAAAAATGGCTTCAATTTACTCTTATTTATCAAGAAAGCCAATCTCACCAAATGAATACACATATTGGTCTGTGCATCTCTGTGGCCAACATCTCGTACTAGGACACTGGAAAGTATTGGTGGATTTTTTCCCCTATAATAAAGAACTGGTGTATCTAATTCATGTTAAACTGTCCAAGAGATTTATATCTAGAATATCTGGATAGAAAAAGTAAAATCTTCAGATAACAAAGATAAACTAAAGGGAACTGAAAAGGTCTATAGGCATATTCCTATTCATGCTATGTCAGCCATTTAATTCACTAAATTTTTTATCTTATTTGGAATGAGAAAATATCATAGAAATGGAAATGCAAACGTCCTCCCATAACATGAAGATTTCAAAGTCAATTCATATTTGCTTCTCAATAAAAAGATTATTTCAACACTTCAAACAATCCTATTTTTGTGCATAATTTAAAAATCACATTACTTGTACCCTTTACCATACTTAGTGAATCTTTTACATGTAGGTTTTTTTTTTTTTTTAACACTGAAAAAGCTTTGAGTGAATTACCTATGAATAAATCATTGCAGTCCAGATTTAAAAGTACATTTGACCTCAGGCCATTCCTCATAACTAGTGAATGCTCAAAAAATATGAAAACAGTGTTTAAAAAAGGCACTGGAAAAATGATTTCATAAACAGAAACCATATATTAAATTTAAATACAATTTAGAAAGGTAAATATTACTCAGTATTTTTTTGTATATGATGAGATGTTTAATTTCATGATGGAGATATAAAAATCGTGTTTATCATTAAAAATCTAAGCAAAACTCTTCTACTAAGTAACATGTTACTCTTGCAACATAGTACAGAAAAACATTCTGAATACATTTAATTGTGTACCTATGGACACATACTCAAAGGAAATTTATAAAATGAAATTATTTGTTAAAATGATAGGATTATGGAAACTTTCAAATTTTTCTCTAATGCTTTAATAAATTAAACCCATGCTTAATTTACAAAAACACCATCATGAGTTATATGTTCCAATTTTAACTGCAAGTGTTTTTTTTCTTTCATGAATGATCTGTGGGAACACAAGCTTTCAGTAAATTTTCAACTACCAGTTTCTATCTTGTATGAGAAGCTTTTATTTTATTTTATTTTTATTTTTTTATTTTTTTTATTTTTTATTTTTTTAATTTTTTTTGAGAAGCTTTTAAAATTGGGTTTGTTGTTAAATTACTCAGGGAAAATAGTTCAGGAATTATTAATTAATATATGCTAATTAAGAGCATAAAATATTTTAAAGATGCACAAACGGAAATCAGAATGGAAATTTAAAGTAGCTCGTGACCATTAAAGTAACAAAAGGACAATTTAACAATTATTAGCAACTGACCCAGAGGACCAGTAGTAGGTACAGCTGTCAGGAAAACAATTAACTTGTGCAGTGGCAGGCTTTGGAACTTGTATGGTACTTAGTGAGCGCAGCTATGCTAAGCTAATTTTCTTTGTTATAATGATACTATAGAAACCACTAAACTTAGAAAGGCCTTTAGACAAAGTCTACATTATTTAGGTTCTACAAAATATTTTTTGAGCTTCTTTTATGTGAGAATTGTAGAAATTATATCTCAACTTCCAAATTCAAATTCACAGAAACATTATTTAGAGGCTACATTTGATAAACTAAATTAAATATTTTTTGCTTTTTTAGGAATTGATGATCTCAATCTTATTTTTGTGATTTTTAAACTAAGAATTACAAAAATTAGTTGTGAAATACTTTAAATTCTAAAAAACAAAAAGAAATCAAATCAACATACAATTGAGACTTAAAGTTATTGGTGCAACTTTTATATATAAGAAATTGTGCTGAAGAATATGTGTCACAAAATTAGACTGTGTTCAATTTCTTAACATTTTAATGATCTGATACCACTTCTACATAACCTTGTTGACATTTCCCTATAATAAATGATGGACAAGTCCCCATAGTAGAATAATGATATGTCACAAATTAACAATGCCCTCAATCAACAGTTGAGCCTGGTACCTAAATATTGTTAGACCTAAGACTAATATAATCTATTATAAAATAACATCAATTGTCTTTCAAAATGTAATTGGTTCATATTTAGTAAACCCATCTTAGTGGATGTATTTCCAAATAATTATTTTATTCAGATTCACCAGGAATCTGTATTGCTCAAACTAGACATGCCAATGCAAATATTTATTGAACTGCAATGATAACATCTGCTTTAGAATGTAATACAGTTATACTGCCCAGAATGACTCTGTGATCTTAAGCAAGTTGGAACAGACCCAGAAATCTGTGTGTGTCTGTGTGTGTGTGTGCATGTTTGTGTGTATTCTGACTGTTTCAACAGGTGTCTTTGAAAGCCTTCTATTAATAAAGAGTCTAGATTAGGTTTGCTAATGTCCACAAAATGATAGCAGTCAAAGCATATGCTTTTCTGGTCTCAAATGCAATGGATTCACCATCAACCAACAACTCAGAACTTGATGTCATCGAGGTCAGACTTGATGACAATCACAATCACAATTGATAGCTGTTCAGTTCTTTTTTTTTTTTTTTTTTTAATCTGGCATACAGATATTATATCTTATGGAGAATTTCTAAGCAGTGTGTTGTCAAATAAGTATAAGACTGATTTTTGGATTGAGGTGGGAAAAGATCAATTAGTTGTTTACTATGTTTCACCTTGGCACCCTGCAGAGCTGCCAACCATGACAATCAAAAGGTGCTATAACTTACCATACTATTGCATCTATTCATTACATTTGTTGCAGACATGTTGTTGAGCGCGTTTTCTATTATATATCACTGTCTTCCCTATATGAAGTTCCATGTTTGAAACATGTTTTAGAATTTAACACTAGAGAAATCTTTCTTTCCATCCATGATCTGGCATGTTTTGTACCCAGTGGAAGTAAGAATATGGATCTTTTTCTGTTTTGATGGCCAAGAAGCCTACAAGCAGATGTTTCACTCTAATTAATAGTCAATAGACTAGTATAAGAAATCTGATCAGGAAGATACCACTTACATCAAGATAAAAGTAATAGGAAGTCTGCACAGAAGATAATGAATTTGAGCCAGGTCTGAGAATATGGAATATATTTGGATGTTAGACAGGCATAAAGGACCCAATATAGCTCTGTTCTGGCTAGAATACAATAGGTTGCTATAACAAAAAGAAGACCCAAACATTTCAAGATCAAGAAAAGAGAAGTCGTAACTCAGAAGTGGGTTTTCAAGTTAACAGGAGAAGGACTTTCCTCTACTTGGTGTTTGGAGACCCAGGATCCTTTCATTTTGTGGTGTTGGCATCCTAAAAAGCCATCCCTTTCATCTGCCGTCAGCTAGCAGGAAAAATTACAAAGTACACATAAGAGGTGAAATGTGTCAAGCCTGAAAGTGGCTCATATCATTTCTACTCGATTTCCATTGGGAAAGACTTACCCGCTCAGCCACCAGTAACTGCAAGTGAGACCTAGAAATGTAGTGTAACTGAGTGCCAGGAAGAAGAAGTGGATAGATTCTAGTGGACTCTGCCACAAATATTAAAAATAATAAATTACATTTAAAACATAAATAGTTGGGCATAGTAACAAGCATAATTTTTTCTTAGACAATGACTATAATTTCTCTGTAAATTTCTTATCCATTACAACTATTTCTTTTTCCTTATATGCAAAAATTTTAGCTATATTCTCAAAGGTTTTGGTTCTACAAAAAATCCTAGATTGACAGGACACCAGCCTATACTATAGCACATTTTATAGCTCTGATTAAATGTAGATTTCATTTAGAGCATAGAAGAAAGAACAGACTTCTGATTACATACAAAAGTAAAATAATTTTCTTACTTCTACAGTCCAATTTGATAATATATACATTTCAAATGTTTTTCAGAGGTTTTATTTATCACTGGACTCTCAACTACCTTAACTTTAATATTTTTTAACATCTTTATTGGAGTATAATCGCTTTACAATGGTGTGTTAGTTTCTGCTCTATTACAAAGAGAATCAGCTATACGTATACATATATCACCATATCTCCTCCCTCTTGCGTCTCCGTCCCACCCTCCCTATCCCACCCCTCTAGGTGGTCACAAACCACCGAGCTGATCTCCCTGTGCTATGTGGCTGCTTCCCACTAGCTATCTATTTTACATTTGGTAGTGTATATACGTCCATGCCACTCTTTCACTTCATCCCAGCCTAACCTTCACACTCCCCATGTCCGCAAATCCATTCTCTAGGTCTGCGTCTTTATTCCTGTCCTGCCCCTAGGTTTCTCAGAAACATTTTTTTCTTAATTCCATATACATGTGCTAGCATACGGTATTTGTTTTTCTCTTTCTGACTTACTTCACTCTGTATGATAGTCTCTAGATCCATCCACCGCACTACAAATAACTCAATTTCTTTGTATGGCTGTGTAATATTCCACTGTATATATGTGCCACATCTTATATATCCATTCATCTGTTGCAGGACACTTAGGCTGCTTCCATGTCCTGGCTATTGTAAATAGAGCTGCAATGAACATTGTGGTGCATAACTCTTTTTGAATTATGGTTTCCTCAGGGTATATGCCTAGTAGTGGGATTGCTGGGTCATATGGTAGTTCTATTTTTAGTTTTTTAAGGAACCTCCATACTGTTCTCCATAGTGGCTGTATCAATTTACATTCCCAACAACAGTGAAAGAGGGTTCCCTTTTCTCAACACGCTCTCTAGCATTTATTGTTTGTACATTTTTGATGATGGCCATTCTGAATGGTGTGAGCTGATACCTCATTGTAGTTTGATTTGCATTTCTCTAATGATTAGTGATGTTGAGCATCCTTTCATGTGTTTGTTGGCAATCTGTACATCTTCTTTGGAGAAATGTCTATTTAGGTCTTCTGCCCATTTTTGGATTGGGTTGTTTGCTTTTTTGATACTGAGCTGCATGAGCTGCTTGTAAATTTTGGAGGTTAGTCCTTTGTCAGTTGCTTCAGTTGCAAATATTTTCTACCATTCTGAGGGTTGTCTGTTCATCTTGGTTATGGTTTCCTTTGCTGTGCAAAAGCTTTTAAGTTTCATTAGGTCCCATTTGTTTGTTTGTGTTTTTATTTCCATTTCTCTAGGAGCTGGGTCAAAAAGGATCTTGCTGTGATTTATATCATAGAGTGTTCTGCCTATGTTTTCCTCTAGCAATTTTTTAGTGTCTGGCCTTATATTTAGGTCTTTAATCCATTTTGACTTTATTTTTGTGTATGGTGTTAAGGAGTGTTCTAATTTCATTCCTTTACATGTAGCTGTCCAGTTTTCCCAGCACCACTTATTGAAGAGGCTGTCTTTTCTCCATTGTATATTCTTGCCTCCTTTATCAAAGATAAGGTGACCATACGTGCATGAGTTTATCTCTGGGCTTTCTATCCTGTTCCATTAATCTATATTTCTGTTTCTGTGCCATTACCATACAGTCTTGATTACTGTAGTTTTGTAGTATAATCTGAAGTCACGAAGCATGATTCTTCCAGCTCTGTTCTTCTTTCTCAAGATTGCTTTGGCTATTCGGGATCTTTTGTGTTTCCATACAAATTGTGAAATTACATGTTCTAGTTCTTTGAAAAATGCCATTTGTAGTTTGATAAGGATTGCATTGAATCTGTAGATTGCTTTGGGTAGTATAGTCATTTTCACAATGTTGATTCTTCCAATCCAAGAACATGGTATATCTCTCCATCTGTTTGTATCATCTTTAATTTCTTTCATCAGTGTCTATAATTTTCTGCATACAGGTCTTTTGTCTCCTTAGGTAGGTTTATTCTTAGGTATTTTATTCTTTTTGTTGCAATGGTAAATGGGAGTGTCTCCTTAATTTCTATTTCAGATTTTTCATCATTAGTGTATAGGAATGCCAGATATTTCTGTGCATTAACTTTGTATCCTGCTACTTTACCAAATTCATTGATTAGCTCTAGTAGTTTTCTGGTAGCATCTTTAGGATTCTCTACATATAGCATCATGTCATCTGCAAACAGTGACAGCTTTACTTCTTCTTTCCGATTTGGATTCCTTTTATTTCTTTATCTTCTCTGATTTCTGTGGCTAAAACTTCCAAAACTATGTTGAATAATAGTGGTGAGAGTGGGCAACCGTGTCTTGTTCCTGATCTTGGTGGAAATGGTTTCAGTTTTTCACCACTGAGAATGATGTTGGCTGTGGGTTTGTCATATATGGCCTTTATTATGTTGCGGTAAGTTCCCTCTATGCCTACTTTCTGGGGCGGGGGGGGGGGCGGTGGTTATCATAAATGGGTGTTGAATTTTGTCGAAAGCTTTTTCTGCATCTACTGAGATGATCATATGGTTTTTCTCCTTCAATTTGTTAATATGATTTATCACATTGTTTGATTTGTGTATATTGAAGAATCCTTGCATTCCTGGGATAAATCCCACTTGATCATGGTGTATGATCCTTTTAATGTGCTGTTGGATTCTGTTTGCTAGTATTTGTTGTGGATTTTTGCATCTATATTCTTCAGTGATATTGGCCTGTAGTTTTCTTTCTTTGTGACATCTTTGTCTGGTTTTGGCACCAGGGTGATGGTGGCCTCGTAGAATGAGTTTGGGAGTGTTCCTCCCTCTGCTATATTTTGGAAGAGTTTGAGAAGGGTAGCTGTTGACTCTTCCTAAATATTTAATAGAATTCGCCTGTGAAGCCATCTGGTCCTGGGCTTTTGTTTGTTGGAAGATTTTTAATCACAGTTTCAATTTCAGTGCTTGTGATTGGTCTGTTTATATTTTTTATTTCTTCCTGGTTCAGTCTCAGAAGGTTGGGCTTTTCTTATAATTTGTCCACTGCTTCCAGGTTGTCCAATTTATTGGCATATAGTTGCTTGTAGTAATCTCTCATGATCCTTTGTATTTCTGCAGTGTCAGTTGTTACTCCTTCTTTTTCATTTCTAATTCTATTGATTTGAGTTTTCTCCCTTTTTTTCTTGATGAGTCTGGCTAATGTGCATGTGCATCTCTTAGCCAAGATGGATTCTAGCAAGAGGCCTATGGATAGTTGACATCACTTACGATGGGGTGGCACCCCCTCCCTTTTCGACCTCCAAGGTGTTTTTCTGCACATGTGTAATCAGGGAGGTCTCCTTGACTTTGAGAATGAGGAATATGTGGTCTTTTATCTCTTATCTGAGCAAGACCCAGCCTCCTCCATCATTCTGCTTTCATGGAGTTTCTGTCCACAGGGGACGAACTTCAGCTGTTTGGCCTGGTGCCCATCTATCTCCTACCTCAAATTCCCACTGAGAGACATGAACCACAAGAAATCTTTATTGGGAGGATGAAGGGCAAAGGTCTGTCTTCTGTAGCTTCTTCAGCCTGGCAAGGGGCTTACGGACCCTACCTAGTTGGGTCACAGAGCTCTCGCTCTGTCTTGTTAAGGGGCCCAGGGTGACTTCTGTTGTTATTCCAGCAGGATCTGTTTCAAGGAGTGGCTGGAATCTCTGCATAACTGTCATCTTGTCTGGAAAACTGTTGTGCTCTTAGAAAGAACAAGCTAGACAAGTATATTAAGAAGGCACGGGCCAACAATCAGTAAAAGAATTATTGTAAGCAGGTGCCAAGCAGGAGTAAGAACCAGGTTACATATGATAGCAATTTTGATCCTGGTCCAGACAGAGTCAGTGTTTGGGTTACCCTGAATAAAGGAATGGAGCCATTTGGGATAGTCATATACATTTTTGATGTACTCTTCTATTAGCTCAGTATGATTTATATAGGTGTAACAGACCCAGTTAGATGTAGTTGGACAACTCGAACATTAGTAGACAAAATAGATCTCATTTCTTTTCAGGAGAATAAGGCTGAAACCCAGTCTGGACCTGGCACTTTGGAGAGACTTGTAGCCAGGTAGCCAGTTGTCTAGTTTTCTTTGTTTGTTTTTTTTAAACATCTTTATTGGAGTATAATTGCTTTACAATGGTGTGTTAGTTTCTGCTTTATAACAAAGTGAATCAGTTATACATATACATATGTTCCCATATCTCTTCCCTCTTCATTTCCCTCCCTCCCACCCTCCCTATCCCACCCCTCTAGGTGGTCACAAAGCAAAGAACTGATCTCCCTGTGCTATGCGGTTGCTTCCCCCTAGCTATCTATTTTACGTTTGGTAGTGTATATATGTCCATGCCACTCTCTCACTTTGTCACATCTTACCCTTCCCCCTCCCCATATGCTCAAGTCCATTCTCTAGTAGATCTGTGTCTTTATTCCCATCTTGTGACTATGTTCTTCATGACCTTTTTTTTTTTTTCCCCTTAGATTCCATATATATGTGTTAGCATACGGTATTTGTTTTTCTCTTTCTGACTTACTTCACTCTGTATGACAGACTCTAACTCCATCCACCTCACTACAAATAACTCCGTTTCGTTTCTTTTTATGGCTGAGTAATATTCCATTGTATATATGTGCCACATCTTTATCCATTCATCCAATGATGGACACTTAGGTTGCTTCCATGTCCTGGCTATTGTAAATAGAGCTACAATGAACATTTTGGTACATGACTCTTTTTGAACTATGGTTTTCTCAGGGTATATGCCCAGGAGTGGGATTGCTGGGTCGTATGGTAGTTCTTTTTGTAGTTTTTTAAGGAACTTCCATACTGTTCTCCATAGTGGCTGTATCAATTTACATTCCCACCAACAGTGCAAGAGTGTTCCCTTTCCTCCACACCCTCTCCAGCATTTATTGTTTCTAGATTTTTTGATGATGGCCATTCTGACCGGTGTGAGATGATATCTCATTGTAGTTTTGATTTGCATTTCTCTAATGATTAATGATGTTGAGCATTCTTTCATGTGTCTGTTGGCAATCTCTATATCTTCTTTGGAGAAATGTCTATTTAGGTCTTCTGCCCATTTTTGGATTGGGTTGTTTGTTTTTTTGATGTTGAGCTGCACGAGCTGCTTGTAAATCTTGGAGATTAATCCTTTGTCAGTTGCTTCATTTGCAAATATTTTCTCCCATTCTGAGGGTTGTCTTTTGGTCTTGTTTATGGTTTCCTTTGCTGTGCAAAAGCTTTTAAGTTTCATTAGGTCCCATTTGTTTATTTGTGTTTTTATTTCCATTTCTCTAGGAGCTGGGTCAAAAAGGATCTTGCTGTGATTTATGTCATACAGTGTTCTGCCTATGTTTTCCTCTAAGAGTTTGATAGTGTCTGGCCTTACACTTAGGTCTTTAATCCATTTTGAGTTTATTTTTGTGCATGGTGTCAGGGAGTATTCTAATTTCATACTTTTACATGTATCTGTCCAATTTTCCAGCACCACTTATTGAAGAGGCTGTCTTTTCTCCACTGTATAGGCTTGCCTCCTTTATCAAAGATGAGGTGACCATATGTGCGTGGGTTTATCTCTGGGCTTTCTATCCTGTTCCATTGATCTATGTTTCTGTTTTTGTGTCAGTAGCATACTGTCTTGATTACTGTAGCTTTGTAGTATAGTCTGAAGTCAGGGAGCCTGATTCCTCCAGCTACATTTTTCGTTCTCAAGATTGCTTTGGCTATTCGGGATCTTTTGTGTTTCCATACAAATTGTGAAATTTTTTGTTCTAGTTCTGTGAAAAATGTACTTGGTAATTTGATAGGGATTGCATTGAATCTGTAGATTGCTTTGGGTAGTAGAGTCATTTTCACAATGTTGATTCTTCCAATCCAAGAACATGGTATAACTCTCCATCTATTTGTATCATCTTTAATTTCTTTCATCAGTGTCTTATAATTTTCTGCATACAGGTCTTTTGTCTCCTTAGCTAGGTTTATTCCTAGATATTTTATTCTTTTTGTTGTAATGGTAAATGGGAGTGTCTTCTTAATTTCTATTTCAGATTTTTCATCATTATTGTATAGGAATGCCAGATATTTCTGTGCATTAACTTTGTATCCTGCTACTTTACCAAATTCATTGATTAGCTCTAGTAGTTTTCTGGTAGCATCTTTAGGATTCTCTATGTATAGTATCATGTCATCTGCAAACAGTGACAGCTTTACTTCTTCTTTTCCGATTTGGATTCCTTTTATTTCTTTTTCTTCTCTGATTGCTGTGGCTAAAACTTCCAAAAACTATGTTGAATAATAGTGGTGAGAGTGGGCAACCTTGTCTTGTTCCTGTTCTTAGTGGAAATGGTTTCAGTTTTTCGCCATTGAGGATGATGTTGGCTGTGGTTTTGTCATATATAGCCTTTATTATGTTGAAGAAAGTTCCCTCTATGCCTCCTTTCTACAGGGCTTTTATCATAAATGGGTGTTGAATTTTGTCGAAAGCTTTCTCTGCATCTATTGAGATGATCATATGGTTTTTCTCCTTCAATTTGTTAATATGGTGTATCACGTTGATTGATTTGTGTATATTGAAGAATCCTTGCATTCCTGGAATAAACCCCACTTGATCATGGTGTATGATCCTTTCAATATGCTGTCAGATTCTGTTTGCTAGTATTTTGTTGAGGATTTTTGCGTCTATGTTCATCAGTGATATTGGCCCGTAGTATTCTTTCTTTGTGCCATCTTTGTCTGGTTTTGGGATCAGGGTGATTGTCGCCTTGTAGAATGAGTTGGGGAGTGTTCCTCCCTCTGCAATATTTTGGAAGAGTTTGAGAAGGATAGGTGTTAGCTCTTCTCTAAACGTTTGATAGAATTCACCTGTGAAGCCATCTGGTCCTGAGCTTTTGTTTGTTGGAAGATTTTTAATCACAGTTTCAATTTCAGTGCTTGTGATTGGTCTGTTCATATTTTCTATTTCTTCCTTGTTCAGTCTCGGCAGGTTGTGCATTTCTAAGAATTTGTCCAGTTCTTCCAAGTTGTCCATTTTATTGGCATAAGGTTGCTTGTAGTAATCTCTCGTGATCGTTTGTATTTCTGCAGTGTCAGTTGTTACTTCTCCTTTTTCATTTCTAATTCTATTGATTTGAGTCTTCTCCCTTTTTTCTTGATGAGTCTGGCTAGTGGTTTATCAATTTTGTTTATCTTCTCAAAGAACCAGCTTTTAGTTTCATTGGTTTTTGCTATTGTTTCCTTCATTTCTTTTTCATTTATTTCTGATCTGATCTTTATGATTTCTTTCCTTCTGCTAGCTTTGGGGTTTT